>NC_090937.1:1264774944-1265077974 GCF_040938575.1 Ambystoma mexicanum | reverse complement strand
TGAACAAATCCAACCCTGAAATTCCCCCAAATTTCTGGAGGGGGTGTTCATCCAAGGGCACTCTATTCCATTTGGTGTGGTCCTGTCCGAAAGCAGAAAAATACTGGCGGGAGGTGACAAACCACATAAAGGAAATCTCCGGACTTGCATTCCCGTGGGATCCCGGAATTATACTCTTGGAGGAAACAGGGGGAGGTGAATTCCCACTAACGGGACAGGCCTCTCGGGTCTCCGCACACATCTCCTATTAGCCGCAAAGGTAGCAATGGCTCGACCTTGGAAACACGTTGATGGCCCCTCGGTCCCATTGTGGTGGTCTAAGTGTTGGGAAATTGTGGTGGCCCAAAAGGTAACAGCCATTCGCACAGGAAACCTGAACCACTTCCTGAATACTTGGGCGCCTTTTTTGTTTTTCTTTCACCCAAATTATTTACCGCTAGGGCCCTGTTCTGTTAGAATTCTGTAACATTTGTGGCTTTCTCACCCCTACTTCAAAGTGCTCATGTCTCTTTCTTTCTCCCCTTTCATAGGGTATTTGTACACATGGAGTCCCGGGTTCCCCTAACCTCGATATCTTTCCCAGCCTTTATTCATAATGTTTGCATCTCTCTCAATCCCCCTTTCATAGGGTGTTTGCACACTAAGGTTTTCTCAGGCTCCCGTAACCTTGATAGCTATTACAGTCATTATTCAAAATGTTTGCATTTTTCTCAATCCCCCTTTCATAGGGTATTTGCACACTTGGGTTTCTCAGGCTCCCATAACCTTGATAGCTTTCCCAGCTGTTACTTACAGTATTCGTACCTTTTATAGGTATATCCTCAGTCAGGTTTCTCAGGCTCCCTTAACCTCGTCAGCCTTCGTAGCCTTTGCTCAATGTCCTTGTACTTCTCAGTGTTGCACTCTTTTCTCAGTCTCCAGTAACCTTGTTGGCTTTCTTTGTGGCTACTGGTCTCACTAGCTACAGTCTGACTTGTGTAAAGGCTGGGGGGCTCTATCGTATGATCTGATCTTGGAAACGGTTACCGGCCCACCACAGCTCCTTCATGGTTGTGTCAGCAGAAGAGACAGGTGTGCTTACGTCTCTGATCCCTCTCCGGACCCGATCAGGTAGAACGCCATGCTCCAGGCATTCAACTAGCTTTTCACTCGCCCACCTTGCTGCCAGCCACTGGCTCCACAGCCCAGGATGGTTCCGCCTATCCAGGATGTCGATGCTGCGGAGGCTCGCCTCTTTGCAGCTGTTCCTCCCTCCGTGACGGTCTTTCCTCTTCTTATATATGTCATAGGAATAAACAAAACGGTGTCCTCCTTCATCGACCATGGCATTGCATGACCATGCAATAGAGGTAAAGAAGGATCATTGTGGGATATACTGAGGTTCCACTTGTCCAGACTCCTAGGGAGAAGGGGCGAAGTGTCGAGATTAGTCACAGTACACTCTCCTATCCAAAGTCTTTACAGTGTTATGGAACATATCCTCTAAAGCTAAAGGATTTCATCAGGAGGTTACATCTGATAAAATGCAATGGATAATTTTACTCTAACACATTCCCCTCTTCTAACATTCAAGTCCTCGACAGCATTGTGGCTGTTATATGGCCCTGCTTTACCTTCCCTCTATTCTCCTGTGAATAGCCCTTTGATCTACCAATACCCTAGTCAGCCTTTATAGCCACAGTGGACATAGCAAAGTGTTGAGTTTTCACCACCTAAGCATCTTCAATGGTTATATACCTGTGGTGGAATGTCGGGAGAACCGGATGGCCACGATAATCTTCTTTACCGTTGTCTACTAGCCTCTTCCTAAGGCTAGTGTACCCTTAATTATGTTTTTTGTGGTATCCGGTTAATTGTTTTGTTAGCAAAAAAAAAAGTGTCAATACAAAAAACGGGGGTTGGGGGGGGAACCCCCCCAAACCCCCCATTTCAAAAATGAAATTTAACAAAAAACCATTCGAAAAAAAAAGTTTTTCGGCAAAATTGTGTCGAGAAAATTGTATTTCGAAAATATGGCATTCGAAAAAGTCAAAAAGTTTTTTGTCACCCTATTGAATCCCTCAATGTACGTTTCTGGATGGTACCCCACACTAGTGCTGTGTTCTATGTGGTTCTTCCTCAAGAACCCACTCACTTCTTCAGTCTTAAATTAGACACTATGGTCTGTCAGAAATAGAGAGAAAAAAATCCTCTCTCCTAAACAGATAAGCAAAAAATGTAAATACATCCTCAATTTAAGAGTGTCTGGTGTGAGATAATCACAACAAAAGTGCATGTTACTGCCACTCCAGTGCGGATGCGTCCTATATTTCAAGGTACACCTTGCCCCAGAATAGTTTGGGAATGTTTACTTGGGTCACGAGCGGGTTGCTGGACATACATGCTTTCTGAATGTTTTCAAACAACATACATTCGTTCACCATTCTTTCAATTTTGACAACACAACCCAGCCACTATAATTACTTCTTATCTACGGTTTGCTTTTTGCAATACCCTGGTGTCCTTTATGTCTCAAGTTCACGATACACTTCTTATGACTTTCTTGGGGAATCACACGGCTCATGGGCCTCAGGCTGTCACAGCCTTGACTTCCTTACACCACTCTGGTGAGCATATTATTCAAGAGTCCTTCTAAGACTACCAACAAGATTGTCATTCTGCATAACATCCTCTCACTCCTGTTGACGCACTGCTCTTTGGGCGACCTCTCAAACTGGCTCCTCAATATCCTTGGTGTTTACTTCCTCGCCACCTTTCAATACAAATTCCAAGAGTGAGGCGTGATTTCATTAGATCCCTTTTATTAGTATTCTCCCCTTGGCACGCTTTACATGCAAACAGCATTTAAATAAATCAGATAAACACCTGCATTGTGTATGTGCACTGGAAACTGAAATACACTATTTCTTTGCCCAGCATACGCTGACATTAGGAAACACTGATTGTGATCATTGTTAAGGTCCAGCAGTGTTAAGACTACTACAGAGGTGCTAGTTCTATGAAAAGCAACATCAGAGGACCTCATAGTATTTGCTGTTTGCCAGCTATATGCACAGAGTATGGGCCAGGAGTCTACAATTGAGGGACATACTTGCATAGCTAACCAGTACGGCAGACTTTTTTGAATTGCTGGCAAATGTGAGCTGCTGCGTAGGCAGAATTGATTGACCAATTAAAATTGTACCTTACTTTTTTGCCAACACTAATTTTGTTATGTCCCTGTAAAACAGGCACTGTAGCTCAGGCCATTATCCATAAAGGGACCATATTGGCCAATAACCAGCAGAAAGATCCAAAAATAAGAGGGATAGAGGGGCAAAGCTGAGCTGTACTTATCTGCAAATGGCGTAGTATCACAAGGGCCCTCCATTCACACATCTTGCACACACGTTGCTCCTCTGACAATATGACTAAAGTCTTCATCACCAGCAACGCTATGCCACAAAGAGAAATGCACCTGCGTCTGGGTAAAACAAAGTTAACTTACCTGCAGATAAATGATATCCTCTAGGGAAGGAATGCAGGCCAGAATCATCAAAACGCAAATGTTATCCAAGATGTGCTGGAAATCTCATTAAGGGCACCCAGGCAGCTACGCTAACTGAGCAACAGAACCCGCTCAAGGGGTAAATCAGGGAAATGCTTGCTTCAACATCTACAGAATACCCTCCCCCATTTGCCCAGAGGTGTAAATAAAGATGCTTCATAGAGTTACTCATGATGAAATGCTTTTATTGGGCATTTCAATGTCAAACACGCCTCCCCGCCCCTTTCCATTTCTTTTTAAACAGCACTGACATGAACTAAGTTGCTGCTTGGTACTAGAGAAATTGATCAGTTACAAAGTATACAGAAGAAGTAGAGAGACAGTAAAAACCCCAGGACAAATATCTTTGACTATATATGAAAGTTGCAGTCCATTTGACACATGCCGGAAAATCCATCAACTTGCGTTCCTGAAAAAGAGTGGTGGCATAGAGGGAGGTCATCGACTGCCAGAGAGCAGTGGAAAAGAAAGATAATCCCAGCCAGTGTAGGGAAATCAACATGCCTCAAAGAGAGTCAGTAAGATAGATCACTGGGTAAAGCACTTGCTGTCGAGATCTGTGTGAAGCGCAGGTCACAGATCCAACTCACAGCCAGGCCAACTCAGACTTTCATCCTTCCATGGTTGTTAAAGCAGAACCACCTTCGGTTGGGTAATAATAATTTGATATAAAATTGTCCTATGTACAGAACTTTGGTGAAAGCAATCTATAAATAGCAAGTTACTATTATTAAACAGTCCATGCTGGTAACTCTCCTATCAAGAACACTTGAGATTATGAAAGGTGCAGGCCGAGGTGGGGAGGGCACCGGAAAGGCCATGGTCCGAGGCTAGTCTGCCTCAGATGGAGTACAAAGGGAGAAAACAATTATCAGATAGGAGGAATGGGGTTAATTAACTAATGACTGTATCTTTTGTAAAGCGCTTAATACCGGAGACCAGTCTATAAGCGAGAGATAATAGATCAAAGAGAGATAATGGATCAAACGTGCCCTTCCCAAACAACTGTGACATTTTATATTTCTTTCTAGAATTATTGACAGTGTGTTTCTGATCAAGCAAAGTCCTTTAAACATGGGCATTGTTATAAGTGGGAAATACAGCTGCTTAAGTACAACTGGGTGGCTAATACCTTTATAAAGAGCAATGTTTATGGTGTTTTGTTACATGAACTTTATCCTAGTCAATCTCCTGTAGGAGACAATGAGCAACACAGCTAGAACAGACATTTCTGACCCAAATCCAATCATCTGTGCAGAATGTCCAAATCCTTGATCCATCTCGGACAAGCTACAGACCTCACTTTGGTACCAAGATAGTTACTACAATGATGCTTGATGGACTGTATGAAAGGGGATCTGGGTCACTGATTCTTCCAGACCCGCCAGCAACATTTGATACTGTTGACTATCATGTTCTGCTGCCAGGCCTTGAACAACAGGGTATACAGGACCAAATTCTGAAATTAATCCACTCATTCTTACCCTAAAGGGATCTGCACTTTCTCCCCTGCTTTCTAATCTTTACATTGTCCCACTGCTCAACATCATTCGAAACCATGGCTTATTTATTTTTAATTATGTGGAAGATACACAGTTGTTCATTAAACTGTCTGGGGATAAAGACACCCTTCTCCTCCAATTTTAAGGGCTGCTCTAGAGCAAATAAAAATGGGATGGCTGTCAATTGCCTCCAAACAAATCCTTCCAAAACAGAAGGTCTTTCAATTGTCCTTTTCTATTTTCTTTATAAACTTCTTATCTTGCATCGATTATTTCATCTTTTGGAGTATCACAT
Source organism: Ambystoma mexicanum (assembly GCF_040938575.1). Lineage (NCBI taxonomy): Eukaryota > Metazoa > Chordata > Amphibia > Caudata > Ambystomatidae > Ambystoma > Ambystoma mexicanum. The sequence goes on along the minus strand of NC_090937.1, from coordinate 1,265,072,630 downwards.
CACTTCTATACCCTTGATACTCAGTTTTTTTTTTACCCTTCTCATCCTTCACATCTGACACTCATCACACTCTTTCATCCTGTCTCTCTGCCATTAAAACCTGGATGACCTCCCATTTCCTCACTGCAAATGCTGGAAAGACTGAAGTCTTATTCTTTCCTGCCAACACTCTCTTGTCACTGTCTTTCCCTTCTTCTGTCTTCCCTGCTCTCGTCTTGCTCCTCTTAAATCAATCTATCATTCTTCTATTCACTCACTTTGCCTTCTCTCTTATCGGCACTCAATTTCTTCCTCTCTTACCTCACTTGGATGGCTGTCCTACTCTCAGCTGAAATATACATTTTCTCTGTCTAGTTTTCTATGGTCTTGCTCTAGACTATCTTACATCACTCCTATCATTCTATTCTCCTTCTCGTCCTCTCAGCTCTGCTGGTCTTTTTAGACTTAATGTTCCTCATCCTCCCTGTGCTCAATCCCGCTTTCGCTCCTTCCAGCTTCTTGCTCCTCTTCAATGGAACCCTCTTCCTCTACCTCTTCATTCCATTACCTCTTTCTCTCATTTCAGTTCCTCTTTAAAAACTCATTTGCTTCAGTCGTCTGATTGATTGATAAAGGCTGACTCCGAACACTGATTTTCATTGCTGATTTTAATCTACCGTCAACTGTTCTATGTAAAGAGCTTTGGTTAAAGGCGCTATATAAAGTAAAATAAAAATACAACAAAAAAAATATTAACACAGCTACTCAATCTCACTAATTCGGCAAGTGCCCTGTTCCTCCAGCAAAGGTAAAGAATCTTGGAGTTATACCAGATTCAGCTTTGTCATTTAAACAAGGCAGTATCTGCAGTTTCCAGATCCTGTTTTTTCCAGGAAGGAAATTTAGGAAGCTGCTGTCATCTTTCTATGAAACACAAAGTGACCAGCATTAATGCACTTGTATCTTCACGACTTGACTTTGAAAATTGTGCCCATCTTGGTCTCTACTTAAACTGTCCAGGCTACAGCATGTAGAACTTGGCTGCTATTGGGGCTCAGAAAATGCAACCATAATTCCCCCTGGCTGTGTGTATTGTAGTGGTTTCCAGTTAAACAGAAGATACTCTTCAAAAGTATGTGTCCTGTGCATAAAGCCATTTATGGCAATCACAAACTATCAGCAAGATTGCATGGCCCTTTCTCCTGCAGATCGTCTAGGCTACAACAGTCCTTTCTTGCTACTCCCAAATTCAAGAGGCTCAGTTAGGTGGACTAAAATTTGCAATAAGGGCTTACAGTGAAAGTTCATGCTTTATGAAAAAACGTAAAAATACAAAACAGAAGTCACATATATTATAATCAATGCATTTCCATCTTTACCTAGGTTTCACACATTGTTTAGGTAACAAGACAAACATGCTAAAAAGGGTAAAGATATAGAAAAAATGAAAAGAGTAGGTGGAAGGGTAATTGCCCCATTTGAAAAAAAGTGCAAATGCACTGATGAAAATGCATAAAGATGTAAATGTACAGATGCAAAGACATGCAGCTGCCCTAACAGGGTTGAGCATTGATGAGGTGATGGCAAACCTTCTTTAGAAGGCTCGGAAATAAAACTTTGAGATGAATGTGACTTATCCAAGTTTTACTCACCCTCACTGTTCTGCTCTCTTTTCTGGGGAGGTTGGTCGATGAATGCTAGCAGTGGTGATTTTGGCCTCTGCATTACGGGAAGCGTGGGATCATTCAGTGTAATAGTATCTCTGCCCCCTGTTGCAGTACCAAAAAAAGCAAGCATCTCATTGGTTGTTTTACAGATTTTCACTATGCACAACAATACGCATGCATCTGTTTTTGTATCCTAAAAGATATACAACTATATATTTTGTTTTGAAAGGCAACCATTAAAAAAATAATTATGCATCAATATTTGATGTGCCGGACAGGTAAACAAAAAACTAATAACGTTATAGTTTCACAAGGATTATCAGTGAATTAAATCAATATTAAAATGGATAATGATGCAATCAGATATTAAATCATTGTATTCATGCTATAATCGTTCTCATTTAAAATAAAAAAATATTTCAATTAAGGTTTGATGCAGACCCATGCCGTACAGTTCCACTTTAGAAATAAGGATTTTTACAGGACTGTAAATAGCAACAGATATACAATGTATGAAAGAGCAGATATGATGGGGTTTTCACACTCAAAGGCTGCTTCCCTTAATCATTATTTGATATAAACTATCATCAGATAGTTGTGTTTTCCTGGTCCAGTCATTTTAGTAAAGAAAAGCCTATTTGTTCTTGCATTATACATTATAGAATTCTAATCCCTAGATGTTAAAACTAAAAGTTCCTGGCTGGTCAAAGCATTAAATTATAGATCCTATGCACTATAGAGCGTAGCTATGAGCGTAAGACGCCTTTCTCTTCTCTCACAGGCTAAGTCGTCCACAAGGAAGTCAATAACATAAAAAACCAAGAATGTGTTGATAGAAGCATGCTGCAACTTTCTTTAAAAGAGTATTAACCTAAACATACTCAATCCAACTATTCACTAGATGGGCAGATCATATCTACCCATACACCACAGATCAGTTTATTGAGGCTACTAAAAAACAATAATTGATCCAACAATGGGGACAAGGCAAAATGAGATGGGTTACCTTTTCAGATTCCAGCAGCGACTCAGACGACCAATCCAGATACAATCAACCACCCCAGTTTGGAAATTTTCCACCACCTCCACCCTCCCTTTTTTAGGCAGAGGAGGGTAGGGAGGTACCACGTGGGGACCCCCCCTCCCATGGCTCCACCATACACCCAAATGAGGCACCAGACACCGGGACGGAGACGCCTTAACAGATCATTAACAACTTTTTCGCTATGCCAATTTTCAATCTGGCCAATTTGGACCTCTCTCTCAAGCACAGGCTTAATTTCTTTCCAAAGGCGTTTGTACCATTGCAACCAACCCATTGGTTCACATTGGAAAGGCAAGTTTGCCGATTTTATGAACAGTCAGATTAAAAACATTTTTCAAAGACTTTACTAACTCGGAAAAGGAACTTGACTCAGGCTTACATGTACCTTCCACCTTTTCCCCTCGGACAACCAAATCCCACAGGACATAATTACATTAGAAAAATGTGTCTTAAAAGATTTAAATGACCTGAAAACTAATGATATGATATGATAAGGCATTTATAACATGCCTATACACAAGTGTTTCAAGGTGCAACGAGGTAAGGGAGGGGGAAAAAAGGGAGCACAGAGGCAACGATCTTACTAGGCCAGGTGACATTGAGATTGTACACGTGCAGGGGTGGTGGAGAGGGAAAGTGTGGGGGGGCTATGGGGAGGCAAAGTGCAATACAAAGGATCTACAGTAATAAATAAATAGAACAATAGGAAAAAAGTGTGGTAAAAACATTCCTCAAGTACAACCTTACTAGAGAGGAAAATGTGGCCCTCACTAATTTATCCAAGAACTCTGACATAAGCCGACAAGGGTGGAGGTATTGTTATTATGTCAAGTGTCCAATACCAGCAGATGGTGAACACATTGTTACTTGACTCTGACAGCTACCAAAAATTGAAGAAAAATCCTGCGAAAGTGACTAAAGCGATTTTTGAGAAAACTGTCAATCTTGGGTTCGATCGCGGATGGATTACTGAGAAAGAATTTGAGTTTCTTGCCACTAGTCAGGGCTGCATACCAGCCATGTATGCCCTACCCAAAATCCACAAGGATCCTGTGACTCCATCGGGCAGACCAATAGTTTCAGGCTGTTGTTCAGTCCTGGAACCATTGTGTACATTTGTAGACACTTTTCTTAAACCCATGCGCACACTAACATCAACATATTTTAGACATACAACTCATACAATCCAGATCTTTGAGAATCTAGAATTTGATCAATCGAGACGTTGGCTAGTGACTTTGGATATTAAGTCACTTTATACTAGTATACCACAATATCAGGCTATTGAGTGCATGAGAGAACGTTTGACACAGTTTAGCCTACAGGATCGGGTGCCGGGCAACGTATAGAGCCAATGACCCTTGAACTGTGCACAAATTATTTTGAACTGAACAAACAGTTCTATCTACAAACCAAAGGGAGAAGCATTTGCCCCCAGCCTAGCAATTCTATTCATGGCCAACTTTGAATCCATCAATATTCTTTCTGACAGGAATCCCTTCTACAATCATATCTCAAATTGGGAAAGATATATTGATGACATTTTCATCTGGGATGGACCAGATGACAGATTTAAATCTTTTCTCACATGGTTGGACAATGTAGATACTAATATCCAATTTACTTTGGAATATAGCAATATGGAGGTCCATTTCCTTGACCTTAAAAACCAACATGAATTAGGCAAACTCAAATCCAGCCTTTTCAGAAAACCAAGTGACAGAAAGACATTACTGCACATTTCCAGTGACTCTCCCCTGCCATCTTAAAGAGAATCTACCCTACTGACAATATCTCTGAATTCGACGAAACTGTACTAAACTGGCTTACTTCTATAACTATGCCAATAACATGGACTCACGATTGAAACAAAGGGGATATCCCAAAAAGCTCCTCAGTAGAGCCAGGAAACAGGCCAGATTCACTGACAGATACTCTCTGCTGACCCACAAAGTGCTTTCAGATCAAGAACAGGAGGAGCGTAGGATGCCATGTGTTATCACACATGAATCGCATAGCTTTCTAGTTAAAAACTCATTACAAAATATTGGCCTCTAGCCAGACTTAATCTACCTAATGAGCCTATCCCGAGGTTTGCATTTAAGCGTGCACAGAACCTTCAAGACAAACTGGAACACTCAAAATTCACCAAATCCACACCTTGGACAGGTTTATGGAATCTACGAGCAATCAATGGCCATTTTCCATGTGGCAATTGCATAGCTTGCCAATTCACCAAAAAACTGAAGTCTTTCAACATTGGAGATCGCATTTGGACGTTGTCTAGCTTGACCAACTGCAAAACCAAACAAGTGGTATATTGCATTGAGTGCCCTTGTGGACTCAAGTATGTGGGTTAAACCACAAGACCTGCACATATTAGGATCTCCGAACATAGACCAGAGATCCGTTGCAAGAACCTCTCGGCAACATTGGTCAACCATTACATTGAATATCAACACACAGCTAATGATATTTTATGGTGGGTGTTAGACACAGTGAAAGAATCACCCAACATAATGAGAAGCCTTCTAGTTAAAGAAGCCTGTTGGATTCATAGATTGGACGCCTACCAAAGTGGTCTAAATGAAGAATTTGTACCCCCATCATAACTATTGTGGGACCCAGCAGCACACATGGCATCCATATGCGCATTGTATTGTTAGCCCCATCGTGCTTACTGGCCGTACCCCAAGCGCGTTTGAGGGCCTCTCCACATTCACAGGTACTAGTAGGACAATTGTCCACTATGACCTACCAGGTAACAGTTTTGATAAGACATGAACAGAGGGTGGACCAAGTCTGCATATCACTATGTATACATTCAACCAGGAATAGGCTTGTAAGAACTATCCAGGCGACACGCTGACTAATATGAGCCTTCCTTGCGTCTTTCAAACTAGGAAGCGGCATGCCAAATCCACCTAGGTTACACGCCACAACCAGCTGACCAACATGAACACAGGGCATGCTTACCTCTTTTAGTAGATTACACTTGTGATGACAAGTCACTTTTATCTTTCATATCGGAGTTTAGAGGATCTTTACATAGTGCAAAATGTACCTCAATAACAATCGTGGCCCCATCACTGGTTGACTTTAGTTTGTTGACAAGAAGAACAAGTTACTCTCTTACCTGGTAACGTTCTTTCGATGGGATGGTCCGACGACATATTCCTTATCTATGACAGGTAAACACCACAGCTGTGCTGCATCGGAAAATCTTTCGGCGTCTGCGTCCTGCGTCGATACACTGTCCTCGAGGGCCTCCGTCGAGCCGACGTCACTGATGTTATAAGTAGGACGCACCACGCCCATAGCCTCAGTTGTAGTTTTTTCCCCAGAACATATGGCACCAATCTTCTGCCAGTATGACCACAGAAAGCCTTGCGGAAACGTAAGCTGCAATCGTATAAGAAATTCTGTAGCGGCGAAGGTAGGGAGGGAGCGATATGAAATACGTTGTCGGACCATCCCATCGAAAGAATGTTACCAGGTAAGAGAGTAACTTGTTCTTCCAGGGGATTGGGTCCTCCGACGTATTCCATATCTATGACAGACTCCCAAAGCAGTACCAATGTATGGAGGTGGGGAAAAGAATTTAGAATGCCCAATCAAAGTGCAGAATAAAGGAATGCCTTGCCAAAGGCCAGATCCTTCCTATGGATAGAATCTAGGGAGTAGTGTTGTACAAAAGTATGGACCGAAGCCCATGTGGCTGCTTCACAGATGTTACGAATGGGAACACCCCTCTGCAGGGCAGTAGAGGCAGCCATACCCCTAGTAGAATGGGCCCCTAAGCCTACCGGAGGGTCCTTACCCGTCAAGCGGTAACATTCAGAAATTGCCAAGATAATCCATCTAGACAAAGTCTGCTTAGTAACTTAGTAACAACTTGTCCCAAATGTCTTCCAGCGTAACCAATAAAGAGCTGATCATCCACTCTGACCCGGGACATGCGTGAAATGTAGAAACTTAAAGCTCTCCTAGGATCCAACCTATGGACCCTCTCCTCTTCCTTACCAGGATGCGGAGGAGGATAAAATGCCGGAAGAACGACCTTCTGGCTTAAATGAAATTCCGACACTACTTTCAGAAGAAATGAAGGACAAACCCTAAGGACAACCCTGTCCTTATGAAACACAGTGAAGGGTGGCTTAACAGAAAGTGCCTGCAAGTGCCTGCAACTCACTCACTCTGCGAGCGGAAGTAACCGCAACTAAAAATACAGTTTTAAGGGTTAACAATCTCAAAGGACAAGAATGTAAAGGCTCAGATGGAGCACCCATGAGGAATTTTAGAACAAGGTTCAAATCCCAACCGGCCACCTGGATAGGTGATGGTGGGAACACAGTGAGCCCTTTCAGAAACTAAGAAATTAAAGGAATTTTGAACTAAGAACACTATTCAGACAAGCGCTTAAATATGGACAGCGCTGCGAGGTAACCTTTAATGGTATCCACTTGCAGGCCCTATTGGGCTAACGAAAGAAAAAACGACAGAACCACAGGAATGTCACATGAAAAAGGATCCACATTCTGAACCCTGCACCAGTCGCAGAACTTTCTCCAAAGGCAACGGTACAGGGACTTTGTCGCAGGCCGTCTAGCCAAAAGCAACACCTCCATCACGTCTTCAGGGAGGTCCCAATCCTTATACCTCAACCTTTCAGAAACCAAGCGTGAAGGTTGAGGGATCTGACCTCTGGATGGAGAACCTGACCCCCCTCCGGCGAGATCAGATCGTCTCGGTAGGGAAGACGATGTGGAGGGCAGATGGACAAGTCGAGAAGGTCCGGGTACCACGTCCTCCGGGCCCATGCTGGAGCAATGGGGATCATCCGGGAACCGAACCTCCATAGCACTTGCGGGATGACGGGGACCGGAGGAAATGCGTACAGCAGTGGGAAGGACCACTCCACCACAAACGCTTCCCCTAAGGCTCCTCTTGGAGGAAATTCCCACGAACAGAATCTTTCGCACTTCCGGGTTGACACTGGAGGCGAAGAGATCCACTTGTGGGGTCCCCCAAAAGGCAAAGATCTCCAGGAGAATCTCCTGAGCCAGCTCCCACTCGTGAGAGATCGCGCTCTGCCTACTCAGAGCGTCCGCCTTCTCGTTTTCGTTTCTGGCCAAATGAACTGCCGAGATCGAAATTTCCTGCTGGATGGCCCAGAACCAGAGCTGCATCACCTCCCTGCACAGAGGTAGTGACCCTTCTCCCCCCTTTTTGTTGAGGTAGTGCATGGCCACTGTGTTGCCCGTCAGAATCAGGACATTCTTGCCTCGCAAAGTCGGCAGAAAAGCCTTCAGGGCAAGCCTGACGGCCCTCAGCTCCAACAGATTGATATGGAGTCTGGACTCCGATGGAGACCAACGACCGCTGACTGTCAACTCGTTGGCATGAGCTCACCATTCCGTGAGGGATGCGTCCGTCACGATCGCCACCTCCGGCCAGGGTAGCCAAAATGGAGTCCCCCTCATCAGATTGCCATCAACGGCCCACCACAGAAGGTCCTGGGCGACCGAGGGCGGCACCTAAACGGGGTCCGATATCCTGCCTGTGACCACTGCATCTTGAAAGCCCATTGCAGCGATCTCATCCGCAACCTGGCCTCTGGCACCAGAAGAATGCAGGATACCATGAGGCCGAGCAACCTCAAGAACTCGAACGCTGGGAGACTCTGGGCATGCTGAAACTTGTGCACCATCTGCTGAATGTGATGAACCCTCACCTGGGGAGGAAAACACTGCCCCAGGGACGTGTCGAGATCTGCTCTGATGTACTGGAGCCGCTGAGTTGGCGTCCAGTGGGACTTCTTTAAGTTGAGGGAGAAGCCCAGTTTGTGAAGGGAGTGGCAGGTGACAGACAGATGATCCAGGACTTGCTCTGGAGAGCGCGCCCTGATCAACCAATCGTCCAAGTAGGAGTAGACGTGAATCCCCCCTTTCTTGAGATACGCTGCCACCACCACCATGAGCTTGGTGAAGACTCTTGGTTGGAGGTCAATCCAAATGGCAGGACCTGAAACTGAAAGTGCGAGTCGCCAACTGCAAACCTCAGATACTTCTTGTGCTTGGGATGGATCGGCACATGAAAGTAAGCGTCCTCGAGGTCGAGAGATACCAACCAGTCCTGAAGTTGAAGGGCCCGGAGGACTTGAGAAAGAGTAACAATCTTGAACTTGTACTTCCTGAGGAGCTTGTTCAAAGCGCGCAAGTCCATGATGGGTCTCAATCCCCCGTCCTTCTTCGAAGTTCTATGGCGCCTTTCTCCAGCAGGGATTGTATTTCCTGCGCAAGGAGCGGATCCAGACTCTTCCAAGAGAGCTTCCCTGGTGGATTGTCGTGAGGCCTCTGCCGGAAAGGAAGACAGTAGCCGTGGGCTATGATCTCCAGAACCCACACATCTGAAGTAATGGCACGCAACTCTACAAGATGCTGCGCCAGCCTTCCCCCAACCAGCGAACCATGGGACATGGCCTCATGACTGAGCTGAAGCGGCTGCGGCATTGCCCGAGGGCAAAGAGGCAAATGCCCAAGCGGCTTTGGCACCTCAAGTACCCTATTTTCCACCTTTCATACTCCTACGGTGACTCCTTTGACTTGCAGCTCCCCTCGATTTACCAAAGGATGAGTAATATCGAAAGGAACCTCCCCCTCCATTGCAGTCCCCTAGGACGAAAAGGTGGCGTTTGGCGAACTGCAGCGCTCAACGACTTCGCTGCAGCTTTGGAGGTCTGCAACCTCACAAGGCTTTCGTCAGCCTTGCTGCCAAAAAGATGTTCACCATCAAAGGGCATGTTGAGGAGCCGGGCTTGCACATCAGGAGCAAAGCCCGACTTCCGCGACTACGCAAACCTGCGTATTACGGTGCTCACCGCCATGGACCGGCTGACACAATCTGCCATGTCCAGACCCGACTGAACGGACTAACACATGGCATCCTTGCGATCCTGCACAAGGATGCCATGTGTTGCAAAACCATCCCGTTCCTCCCCTTTGGGAATATGTTCAGCCGCTAACGAAATACAGTTCCACAGAGTGTGCGTGAAACGTGACAAGGCACACACAGAATTGGCTGCCTGTAAAGCCATTTCTCCGCCCAGCCATCAAAACGCTTGTCGTCCCTATCAGGAGGGATGGTAGGGTACGATGCCTGCTTTGCGGGGCCATAGCCGTCTGCACCACCAAACTCTCCGGAATGGGGTGCGTGGTCAAGTAGCAGCTACAGGCTGGGCGGTATTTTCGCGGCAAAGACTTGCTCACTGCCGGGAGACTCTCCGGAGAAGTCCAAGCCACTGCCACCCTTCTTTGCAAGGCCCTATGGAATGGCAGTACCGGGTCAGTTGGTGGACCTTGGTCAAGGATATCCGTCAGGTCATCCTGCAGAAAATCCACTGTTGGCGCAGACCACCCCCAAGTATTCCATTATCCTCGACATAAGGCGCCGGTATGAGGAATCGGCATGGGTGCCAGGCTCAGGCCTACAGAACTCCACCTCCGGAGAGGTGTCCAGACCACTGGCGTCGTGCAACGACTGACGCAGGTCTTCAATCTGGCTATGATCAGACAAAATCTCGTCAGGTACCTCATCAGGAACCATACCTTCCTCAGACCCTTCATCCACCTCAGAAACGTAATCCAGAGGCTGGAATGAGGGCACAGAAAAAGGGACAAAGACATTTTTAGCCTTGGACAGAGCCTTTCTAGGGGGTTCCACCGTGCCACGGGGTACCTCCGACAAAGCAGCCTTGAAGGGCGTCAACAGAATCGGCGTCGAGCGTGGCGCAGGCGGCTTCGACACAGTCCTCGAGGGCGACGCCCTGAGCGTGTTTTTCGACAGCCTGGGCGTCGATGGCTTCCTCGGAGGCGGAGCCTCGAGAGGGAGTCCCTTGACTACCTCGGCGCCGATGTCTTCTTCGTCTCGAGGGCGTCGAGGACTGGGACCTGGAACGGGCATGTCTAGAGCGACCATCCTTGTCCGACCGGGACCTCGAAGGTGCCCGGTGATCGCGACGCCCGCTCGAGCCCGAAGGCGTGCGAGTGGTGTCTCTAGCACGGTCACGGCTGGCGTCTTTCAACAGCGCAGACGGAACGGAGCCCTTCGACTGAAAAATCGCCATCATCTCCTGCCGAAATTAATCCCATTCCGCAGGAGTGGAATGCTTGTTGGGACAAGCAACCTGCCGCCGGGCGGATTCCTCGGACGAGGAAGGGGACCGGTGACGGTGCTTCCGTGAGTGCCTCGAAGAGGCAGAGGAATGGCGGGACCTACTCCTGGACCGAGACTCCCCAGACTTACGCCGACGATGCGGAGAGTCGCCCCTCGAATCGTCAGTCGAAAGCCCAGTGGATTACGACTTCTAGGGCTTGACCGCCTTATCTACAGAAAGCTTCTTCTTACGCTCCCGCAAGGCCTTCGATGTAAGCGACTGGCAGTCTACACAGTCATCTGTGTCGTGGTCCTCACCGAGGTACCAGAGGCAGGCGTTGTGCGAGTCCGTCAACGACATCTTGGACCCGCAGTCCTGACACTTCTTAAAACCCGGCCGCGGGGTAGAAGAAGACAAAGACATCATGGATCAATGAACAGGTTCGAAGAACCGAAAGAACAGAACTCAGAAGAACCGAGGTGCACCGAGATCTGGGAAGCGAACACATTTGCGGAAACAACAGAACTGAGGCTACGGGCGTTGTGCGTCCTACTTATAACATCCGGTGACGTCGGCTCGACGGAAGCCCTCGAGGACAGCATATCAACGTAATCGACGCAGACGCCGAAAGATCTTCCGAAGCAGCACAGCTGTGGCGATTACCTGTCATAGATATGGAATAAGTTGGATGATCCAATCCCCTTGAAACAGAGGTTGTTTAGACCACAGATACACAATGTAGACGTTTGATTCTGTTACACGCAGGGCCGTCTTTAAAGTGCCTAATCAGAAGAGGAGCTAGCATCACCACGGCAACAGTTGCAACAACGAACCGCGCAGACCTGAAGAGATTTATTGAGACGCCAGCACAACACAGAGCATTTGAAAGGTATGCCGCATTACTGGTATTTGTCATACTGCACCAAGCATGGAATCCCCATTCAAGGTAACTTACTGAAACACACTCCTGTTTCCCTCCAGCACACATGCAGGATACCATGGATCTCGTGCACTGGGACTCAGCAGGAGGCCCACTTTCAACCTGACGATTAATACATGGACATGCTATTATCAACACAGAGTCCCCAAGGTATGCTGACCTTTGGTTTTTCACATAGGGTCGCAAGCCTGCCCCTCCTCCTAATAGGGACATTATTGAAAGAAATTGTTGTTTCCTTTCAGGATTTTTGTCCTCTCGCAGACCACATCTATCCTGTGGAGCATACTAATAGAACTACGGATATTGACCTATCGGAGACAAGGTACCCTCTTTTATATTTCAATTAACAACTTTAAAATGATAGAGTGGCCGCTTTGTTTAGATGTGACATATAAGACATAAGACATATAAGGATGTAAATGTTTTGATGTCCATGACATCTGTAACTTATGAAACCTGTAATGTGCCCAGATGCCAGAGGGCCCGGTGCGCTCTATAAATGAATAAACAATACAATACAATGTGGCAATAAGTGCCACAAACCTTTCTGACAACCAAGCGCTTTGAGGATTTAGGAACCTCAAACCAATCCTATTAAACTTTTCCCATTCCAACAGAATTTACATAGCCATAAGGAAGGCTGGATTCGGTCTGCACAGCATCCACCAATTGAAGATTCTACTTTTGGAACTCCCCTAACCTTACCACGAGGGAAAGTTAATAACTGGGGAGGTGATAGACATTGGGCAGATGTCATTAATGCCAGGTATCTTTTGCAGACCCATTCACGTTTATTTACCTCCATCTTGTCTGCTTCCCCCTAGGGTGCTTCTATCTGCCCTGAGAAAGGCTCTATTGATGGCCAACTTATTGGCTCCCCGCTGAAACGTGAAGCTGTATCACTATTGCACAATAGGGTGTCTTTTGAGAAGTAAAGATGTTTACTTCCATGTAGGCAGACCCACATATGGATACTTAAGTACTAGGTCGATAAGAGTGATCATTTCTCTCATGCGTTTAGGTGAAAAAGAAAGTTCACAACAGATTTGTGTGTTGTTTTACTTATACATGTACAAACAACATTCTACTGACCCAAACATTTGTAAAAATTGATAACCTACTGACCAGGATCTAGCTCACCGACATATGTTGAATGTATAACTACTAATGAGTCATAGGGAAGAAATCAGTAAACCCTCTTAATCATTTTCTGTCATTTATGAGTACTTACTCTGGCCTAATTAGTTATGGAGTTTATATGTTGGAATTGATTGCACTGATTCTTTCTATTTTTTCGATTTTTTTAGTTATCTTAATGCTTGAATGAATTGATTGTTTTCACTGAACCTGATTGTATATATTTATTGTTTTCTTTCTGATGTCTTTATGTATTATGTCATTTTTAAAGGCTTTTGCTATATTACACATTTTGTGATTTTTCCAAAAAAGAATAAAAACCACTTCACAATTGAAGTAATTACACTACACAACTACACGTGAATGTCTTCTTGATTTAGGGTATACCCAGTGGGATATCCTTGCAAATAAACGCTGTTCATTAATTCATTTTATACTGAATATTGAATCATTTTACCGCAGTGTGGACTATATACATTTGTTGATGGGCAATCGTAATGTTTACATGAAGCAAGCAGTGGACTTTCATACATGCATTAATGAGACTGATTAAAGGGAACAATACAGCTGTTGCAGCAAAACTATTCACACCACCACTCTTCTGCTTGCTCAACACATGCACAAACCAGAAAATATTCAAAGGTATCTGAAATGGTACTGTGAGGTTTCCGAAATGTAACTAACCTCAGAAAAGTTCAGAATCTTTTTATTGCCAGTTGCCAGTTAGCACCTAACCTCTTCCCTATCTACAGCTGTGTCTTTAAAAATGTTTTCTGAATGCATGATGCCTTACTCAGAGTAAGAATCTCTCAAATTCCTTAAGTCCATTTCAGCCAACGGGATGGCCTTCAGGCCATCCCAAAAACTAAACGAAAATGCCCAATCAACAATTTAAAATTGCTTTGCAACACCAAGGTCTTATTAAAATACAGGTATGGATCCTGTGAGAAACCTGAAGGTGTCACCCTAACTAGTCCCCTGGGATCTGTCATCCAGGTGGCCAGGACACAGCCATCACTGTTGGATCCAGTTCCTGGGGTGGACCAGTGAGGGAGGATCACATGGATGGGGGGTCCCTGGGGAGTGGTAGTGGGACACTGACGGGTCAGACGCGGTATCCCCCTTCTTTCAACACCTTTTCCCCATCCTACCGTGTAGGATATTCCAAAACACCGCCCCCTCGCCCTTTCTGACACAAACACTTTCGCACCACAGGAAAGACAACGGACTAACACCAGAGCCGTTTACCTGACATGTCCCAATACAAGGGTCAGGCAAAGTCAGGCAACTGACCAGAATCACTCACACCTGACAGCCCTTTCCCTTCCCCACAGGGATAAAAGGTGGAGCAGAGAGCACAGGACGAGTAAGGCAGACCGCACGTCTGAGCTAATTCAAAAGGAGGCGAAACATGCCGAATACTGAGAGGGTGACAAGGAGAGAAGTGACGCTACCCTTTCCTATCAAAGCCAGTGAAACCTATGCAGACGGAAACATAAGACTGCGAACAAAGGCCAGCGTGTGTTGCAGCAGATGTCAATGGTACACAAGACCTTCCTCCGCTGATAATCAGACCGGGGAGAGATGCTTGTCTCAGTGGTACCAACCTTGATTTGAAGGAGACAAAAGCCAACTAGTTCATCACAGCCGGTGAGTCAAAGGGGAGTCGATAATAAACCAGGCTTTTTTGAATGAAAAGTAGCAAACCGATAATTTGAACTTTGGAAAGCTTAAAAGGAACTATTTTGAAAGTGGGGGAAAAGCCTGCAACAGAGGCTTCCGGCACCACGTGGGTCCTCACGCAGAAAACTCTAGGCGATTACCCAAAGGTAGAGACTACCATAACCATAAGGCCTTGGGAAGAGGCAAAGTGAGGTCAAAGTGGTCATATAGGAGTCTTGTAAAATCCTCTGTCCAGTGAAGAGGGAAGTGAATCCCTGTAAAGACCGGATGGGGGGTCTGCACTTCCGCTCTCTATATGGTAGAGGGGAGGCACAGAGACCCCTGCCAAGATTCTCTATTATTGGTATCGTGGTCGAGCAATCAAGGCCTAGCTTCTTGAGAGGTGATGCAAGCTGGTTCTTAAGTACAGTGTAGTCCCCGAGCACCCACGAAGGAATGTCCACCCACTGTATCGGTTAAAACACAATCTTTATATAATTAATATTCAAGGTCATATACACAATCACGATAACTCACTTTGTACTCCGAAAATCAACAATGGTAAATATGTACAATTCTAAAGTGGTGCCACTAACGTTATTAGATCTTATTCAAGTGCATACGGTCAGAATGACACACAGATCAAAATAAAGAGGAAACCAGCAGTAGAGAGAGGAAGGAAAGCAAGATGGTTGAGCAATAGGCAGAATACTGGTCCTGCTACCTAGACACAGTTCTGTGTGGAGATCCCCCCCCACCTGGGCCACATGTAGAAGAAAGATACAAGCCCAGTCCATATATTGTTCACCCTCAGACTTCCCAATAGTTCTGCAACCCCAAAGTACCTTGGTGTTGTAGCGTTCCGCGTTGGGGAAATCGACAACCCTTCTTGAGTGTCCTCCCTTTCAGGCAGGAGTCACGGGTCGTCGAACGTCCGACGGAGAACAGGTCGAGCTACGATGGTGTAGTGGCTGCGTCGTTCCTAGCGGTGCTCGTTCACGGGGAAGTGTAAACGTCCTGCCAGGAAGAGGCGTGCGGGGCACCTCGGTGTCGATAGTTCTGGACCGCAAAGAGTTGAAGAACTGTGGCCCAGCAAGGGCGTCGAGTCGTCAGCGTCTCTGTGGTCTTTGGGTGGCGGGAAACCCACCGGTGGATGGTCAGGCCTTCTCCAGCAGGATACAGCAGCGACGATGCGGACAAGAGCGTCCTTGGATCAATTAAGTTCTTAGGCAACGGGAGCACGGCGGCCCCAGTCGGTGACGGCGGACGCCGACAGTGGCGGACAACAGTCCGGGCACTTCTCCTTGGAGTTCCACAGCTGTCCCTGTATCGGGTCGGCAGCCTGTCGAAGGTCTGTCTAACAGGGAGCTTAGGCAAAGATCAGCTGTGCATGATGGTCCCTCGTGGCTCGGGAAGAGGGCGTCTTACCAGGTCCTCTCTGGGTCAGTTCTTCAAGCATAGCAGCTTTCAGATTGCGAAGGAGAGCAACAGCAATTCTTCTCATCAAGCAGGGCTCAAGGTTAAGCTTCACTCCAGTTACTCGTCGTAGTGGACTTCAGCTTCTGAACACGATTCCTAGCAGTGAGAGGTCCCCAGATATACTGTTGATCTCCCATTCATTCCACTAGCTGTCCCTGTATCGGGTCGGCAGCCTGTCGAAGGTCTGTCTAACAGGGAGCTTAGGCAAAGATCAGCTGTGCATGATGGTCCCTCGTGGCCCGGGAAGAGGGCGTCTTACCAGGTCCTCTCTGGGTCAGTTCTTGAAGCACAGCAGCTTTCAGATTGTGAAGGAGAGCAACAGCAATTCTTCTCATCAAGCAGGGCTCAAGGTTAAGCTTCACTCCAGTTACTCGTCGTAGTGGACTTCAGCTTCTGAACACGATTCCTAGCAGTGAGAGGTCCCCAGATATACTGTTGATCTCCCATTCATTCCACTAGGTCATACTCAAGCATCCAATCACGACTACGGGCATTCATGCAGGCAGGCAGCCAATCAGGCACACAAGGTATTCAGGCCATTCACTTCTCTCTAGACACTCGCAACAAGTTATGTGTATTGGGACAAGTACCGAGCCATTCAACACTCCAAGCTGCATTCATACCGGGTTCGGGCAGGGCTGTCTCAACCATTGTGTCAAACACCAGATACTAGACAGTCACAACATAGAATGTATATTTGTCACACACTCCATTCACCCAGGTCCCACCCACAGACGTATCCACAACATACGGTAGTTGAGAAGGCTCCAGCCAGTCTGGTCGGCATTTCTCCACACTACCATATACGGAACTTCCACCCAACAGCCAGTCAGGGGGAAGGGACAAAGGCAGGGCTTTCCGGGACTTCGGGAAGATCAGGGTTACAGGTGATGGAAGGCAAGAGGCCATGGGGGCCATTTTGTCTCCATCAGGAATCTACCAATTCCAATGACAGGGCCTGGGCATTCAAAATTGGAAGACGCTCAGGGCACCAGTCATTTCAGCACGGAGCTGCCACCAGCCCGTACCCTGCTCTGTGGGTCACACACAGATGCCCAAAAACATACACTAGGGGCACAGGGTTGTACCCCCTACCCATGGGTGCCATAAGGGTATCCCACGGGTCTGTTTACCAAACCAAAGGAGAGAGAGCTGCACCGCCTGGAGTCCCACATGAACTCCTGCGCGGAAAACATGACAGAACACACGATAAAAACAGCAAAGGATAATGATACGGAGGCCCTGTCCCTCCGATGCATTTCCAGCATCACAATCCCGCATGGTGAAGATTAGCAAGAGTGAACCCGGTGGAGCGATGCTAACAAGAGGGGACGAACTCAAGTCCCAAAAAGCAGTGAACTGTTGATAAAAGGTGGCGAGAGTGAACTCGGCAGAGGGAAACCGACAACCAGGGGCAAAGCCTGATAAACTGTTTAAAAAGACATTGAAGATTTGTGAATGCAAGACCAGTGGAAGTGAATTGCCCCCCTTGTCAGTTGGGTCCGAGCCAGGCCGAGGGAGATCCAGGGGTGAAAAGTCATCACCCAAACTTCATTGAGAAAAGGAACTGCTTAGTGGCATACGATTGATGAGGGGTCTGCGCCCGGGGTGAACTTGTCACCCAAAGTATAGGTGGAACAGAACTTTGTGTTCGTTTGTTGAAAGCATAAGGCCCTCCAAGATAAGAGACTTTTTATTGAAAGGAGACTTAACCATCGAAGAACCTGATTACTGATACGGAACTGTTGGCTCGTGCTGAGAAGGCTCGAGTGTGTGCTGTGCTCCAGGGTAGTACCTTGTCCCATGCTGAAAACGTGGGGAAGGAAGACCCCTTGCAATCACATCCTGACTTATTATTTGTGAACACTTCTTTCTTTATTGAACCCTTATCCCACACTCTTTGTGTAATAAGTTGTAAGGAATTGGCATTTTTCTTAGTATAGGCCCTTTTATTTTGACACAACGCCACAAGGACTGCCTTATTTTTCTTTTGATGGTCAACGCTTGCTCCCATCTTAGATTTATGTCAGCCGTTTTTCCACCCTGCATTTACAGTTTAATAAACACCATTGAACTGTGATCACTTATGTCTGTCTTTACTGTTGCCACCATGAGTTCCTTACAATCCTCACAGACACAACATTTTGCCTGAACCTGCAAACTCTGCTATACCCCCATAGGCAAGGTTTGCTTTACAATGCCCCCTCTCCTTACCCTCATCATTCTCAGCTCATGAGCACCGCCCCATCTCTCCTTCACTTCTCCCCACCATGATATATCATCTCTACTTTAATTCTCTTTCTTCTTGCTCCACTGGAATTTCTCTTCCCCTGGACATCTGAGAAACAGTCCCCAGGGATTTGTTCAAAACCAAACTAAAATCCTACCTCCTCGCTTCCGAGCTACTCTCTTAACCTACCACTCATCTGCCTTCTAGCTAACATTTTTCCCTCACATCTAACCTGCCTCTGTCCCTCACTTTCTCTGCCTCCACTCTAGCACTTCATTAATCAGGGTCACATCCTGAGAACAGCTGGCCGCACCACCTACCTGCACTTAAAAATGTCTAATGTTGGTTGTGCTTAATCCATGTATGTCCACTTATGTATTGTCCCTGGTGAATGTTCAATTTACTCTCCTCCATAACCTGGTCAGAATATCCCTCAAACTCACCCTATTGTAAGAAGCTCACTGCTTCCCGTCATATCTGATGTGTTATCTATTGTATGTTCATTTGTGATGAAAAGAGCATTGTTGCTCCGAGATATAAATACATAAAATAAGATAATTAAATTCTCTATCACTATGCCACCAGCTGGCACCCATCATCAGGCTGCCAACCCATCTTGTGACTCCATCGTCTTCTATACCCCACAGACTTACAGGAGCTAACAAATGTAACTTGCACCTACCCCATTACTCTCTTCAACCTCTCCAGGGTCATCCCTGCTTACTACAAGATTACTACCATTGTGCACGCCCTGAAAATACCCTCTTCTGAGCCTAACAACCCTACCATTTCTCTCTCTTCCCCAACAACTTGAACATCCTTGTAGTGTTTCTCTATTCCTTCCTCTTCCTCAATAATATCCTTAATTCTACAGTGAGCACTCTGTACAGCCTCCCACGCTCCTCTCCTATATCTACCCAACGGCTTCACACTCTATGCATCACAGGTCCCTCTCCAACTACTGCTGGAATTTAAGTCGATGGAATACCAAACCACCACTGCCCTTACCTTACCCCCCCTTCACTCTGCTCCTCACATCATGCAATCTTAAATCAAGCTTAATTTGACATTTTTTCCAGCTCCAGTGCGGTTTCCCACTTCAGCTCCCCCTTGAATGCCAACACTGGAATCCCCTATTACTGAAAATCAAATGATAACCACTCTGCCAGCCTTCAAAACAGTTTAGGGACAGGTACTCAAAACATGCAGGGGCGTCATTGCACCATCCAGTATTCACTTTCCCCCTTGCACTGTATTCCACTATACATAACTGTGCTCAATTTAAGCAATATTAATTTCTGCAGATAATTTTTATAATTGATGTTAGTCTACGCTGTTTCCAATCCTCATTACTGGAGCTCTCTTTTCTTGGCGCTGCTGTTTTGGGCTAACTTTTATTGATTTTACTTCCTTTTTTAATTGTGTTAGAGGCAGTGGCGGCGCTAGGGGGGGCCGGGGCCCCCCTGTAAAACCATGTGCCTCCCTAGTGCCCCCCCTACCTAAAACGAGCAGTGACCATGTTCGCCCCCTACTTTTGTCTGTGCCCCCCTACTTTTGTCTTTGGCCCCCTCTGTGCCCCTCCTAAATTTGATTCCTGGCGACGCCACTGGTTAGAGGCCTTCCATTTAACCCACTACTTTAAACTTTAATCCTCCTTTGTGCCCTTACCGCTCTCCTTGGCTGTTACCCTATCAGCTCTGCATCCAGTATTTGTTTCTCGTTCTAAGATGGCCACTTAGTTGGGCCCAGCATTTCTCTTTTCAATTGGCCCCAACTGATCTTGTCGGCAGCCGTCGTGTTTACATTGCCCTCTAACTTGTTACAGCACTGTTTTTCAAACACTTACGTTGACATGGTTTCATTTTTAATTGGTCTAAACCTTCCATTTTAGGCCACTTCATATTGCTATCCACATTTGCGCTCACCCTGGCCCTTTATTGTGCCTTTAAAGTTCTCTCCCAGTATTACCTTCCACTTAAGACATGATCGCTTGGTTGGGCGCAGCATGCTTCTTTACGAATAGCCCCTGTGATCAGATGGCACTGCCTGCTTCCTTAAGCAGCGGCAGCCCATGTGTGCTCGTTGTCAAAGGGCTCTACTTACTTGCCATTGCACTGTTTCAGACTGGTTAGCATTGGCTTTGTTTCATTTATGTGTACTTTTACCTGGATGTTCCGAAGGAAACAAAACATATTAATATGTTTGAGCAATTGCTAATTTATTTGAACTTGTGAAATTATTACATGCTAGAACTGAACTATTCAAATTACTAACCCTGAGATAACAATGGCATACTGCCCTGTATTAGGTCACTAATTGCAATCAACGTCATCCTTGCTGAAATCATTTCACCGTCAGCCTGCTAATTTCAATACAGTGTGGAATCAGTAGTACCGAGTTAATTCCTCCACATTTTTGTACAAGGTAGGTTGTTTGCCAAACCTTTACACGATGGACTGCATCTGTCCTTCACACATGAATATCTTATCAACTGCAGAATGGAGTATTGTGCATGTGGTATTTCACAGAGAATAGGAGCTATTTCTCAGACTTCCATTTTGCATCTAGTCCACAGGTTTGCAACCTTTGGCTTCCCATCAACCCTATCAAACAGTCAATAGTGGAGGATCTTGGGATTTGTAGTACAAAACATCTGGAGAGCCAAGGATTGCAGGCCCATGATACTCAGATGTGAGATAGACTCGTTAACCGTGGTTGCTTATCTTGGTACAAGATCATGGTCTGGTAGTGGACTCTTTAGTACAGTTACGAAAGCTCTGCTTGTAGGTGGTAACTTTTCCCAAGTAGTCTGTTTATTAGAACACATATTCCAGCACATCTCTGCAGGTTTAGTTACACTGGTTCTGAGCTGATCAACTTGGAAAATTAATGCTTCCAGTTTATCCAGAACCTGTTCAGAAATGTTTTAATTTTATTTTTTTAAATGATATAGTTTATTTTTAAACTTTTCATTTTTCAAGCTACAATTATTGCCTTTTACAGTTCTATGCCCATCTCGGAGTAGAAGTATTAGCTGATATATATACATCTGTTGGTCCATATACCCTTTGTAACAGGTCACATGTCTAGTTCTAGAATGTTCTGCAGGAATTGCACCACTGTAAAGACCAACTTATTTTCTTGGACATTCATAATCCGGTCCCATCGTGTGTCAGCCAGCATCCATGTGCTGGGATGAGATGTTAAAATATGTTTTAATATGTTCCTTGTGAATTAAGTGCCAAAAGGGTGCCTGCAGTCGCTGTAGTGAATGCTTTCTAGTTTGACAAAGTACTTGTACAATCAGAACCAGACAAGCTGTTAAATGCAGGGGCATTCGGGAGTCAATATGGAGCCCATTGATAAGACTATCTCTGCAATTGAAATTATGTGTTTTGAAGAGAGCACAAAATAAGAATCAGGGGGAGCTTTGGATACCGTATTATATCAAGAATGGAAACATATGCGTGCTGTTCAAAAATATAGTTTTGTAGCTCCCCTTTCAGGAGCGCTGATTGCACAGTGAATTATCTTTGTGCCTGCCTCTTCTTGTATACTACTAAGACAGCCCAAAGAGCAATATGATGCTGGCATGACACTACAATGTGGTCATTTGTGCACACTAAGGGCCTCATTGCGAGGTTGGCAGTAACCCGCTGGTTCCACCAACGGCTTTCTGACAACCCTGTAACACTGTTTCCCCCGCCGGAGATCCCGGTGCCACCGGGACATTACAAGCCCCAGTGGCCCGGGATCTAAGGCGGCAGAAAATGTTGTTCGCCATTCACGTGCCTTCCTGGGACGCTGAGGTGTTGTAGTCAGTCGGTCCGGAAAGGGTGCCGGTACGTTGCTACCGGCACCCTTAATACCAGAACGGCAGACTTGTAATGAGGCCCTAAGTCTTTTTTGAGCGAGTTCAACATTTAATTAAACTATGGTGTTAATGTGTGAAAGAAGCTTGGCAGAGTAATGGTAGCTAGGTTTGTTTTCTCCATTGTTTTGTAGTAGGTTGATCCAATTCCCTGGCCCGCATTTGATTTGTCCTACTCTTGATTGAGTCTTCTTAGTATGCAGCAAACACTAAATGTATTTCATTATACTCCTTGTACTTCTTTTAAATTTTGTTGGGGAGAGCTTCAGCTGGGTGTTCTCATGTCTGAATGCCTTTTGACTTATCCAAAGCTTACACCTTCGCCGTGCCATCAACTATCGCAACAGGTACGATCTTTTATGTAGGGTATTGGTAATTGCTGTTGTTTGCTGTTTATGCTGCAGCTTTGCAGTGGTGGTGGTGGTCAATCGACATCTAGATTTTGATCATAAAGTGCCTCCTTAAATGAAGGCAAGCTGTAGTATATTTTGTTGTAGCATATTTTAATGAAAAATAATGGTTACAACTAGAGGCCCCATCCGTCCTCCAGGCTGCTGTCCTCCATCTCTCCTTTTCTTTCGTTCCACCCAAGTGACATCACACCAAGCAGCCTGGCATGCGGTGTGATGTCATTGGTGGGCATCTTGGTGCCATCATCAGTACTACAGGCCACACACCATAGAGTTACATCATGCAAATTATTCACCTCTAAATTGTTTCGGATGGCACAAAATAAGTCCCACATTTTCTTGGCCAGAACTGCTACAGAGCATGTTTTTTCTACACATGCTCCTGTACTATAAAGTGTTGAACAGAGCCATCTGCAACAACAAAAGCGGTTCAGAGGATATTGAAAATGATATAATGGGTATGATATGATATCATATGATAGGTTATTTATAACGCGCTTAATACCCAGAGGTGTCTAAGCGCAGACCCGGGGATCGAACCTGTGTTGCCTCGTGTCGTCTTGTTCCAAGGTGAGCACGTTGCTCTTGAGCTATCCTCCCGAGACAAGTAGAGGGAGGATGGAAAGGAGAGGGAGAACAAATGTGTTTGAACATAGAGCATGGATTTCAGGTCTGCAATAATAGTGTTGAATGATCAGTACTGGTCGGTGAGTCGACTAGGGAGCCAGTCAAAGGGCAGCATGAGTCAAAGACTGGCTGGACATCGTGTGGACACACATGTCCCCCATCTTAAACTTGCTGTTAACGCACACCTGGTGGGCCAATCTGGAAGAAACAGGTTGGGCTCAACTAAGCAACCATCTTGGTAGGGGAAGGGGAAGGGAATAGCTGGAGCCATGCTGAAGGGGACAGCACAGGACTGAAGAGTGGTAAAAAGAGAACGGGGTAAAGAAGGACTAAGGAGCAAGAAGTGGCCTAGAGTCGAAGGCCTGTAACAAATAAATTTTCATAACACAAATATATATATTTTTGAGAAACCATTTGACTACAGAGTAAATGCTTTTAGGACCACCTTTTTAGTCTGATAAAACTATTCAAATGACACTTAAGAAATTAAAAGTAGCCAAAAACAGAAAATTAAGATTTTATGACCTTCATTGGGGCTATATAGATGACATCAATCCTACGTGTCACACATAAGAGTGACACCTTCAAATAGATTATTCATCTATTGGTACTTTCAGATGACACAAGACTAGTCCCATATTTTCCTCACTAAAACTGGAATGATATCCCCTGCTACTACCCTTGTCTTCCTCCTCTTCTACCACTCATGGTTTGTCCCTCCTTCGACGTCCTCCTCTGCGTCTTTCTTCTCAATGTTTGATCTCTGCCTACACATGCTTTTCAAATGTTTTATATTATTACTGACTAATTACCTGGCCTTCTCTTTGTTACTGAAGCCTGGCTTTGGGATACCTCTGGCCAAGGTATGGCAAGCTGACTTCCGTACCACATCACAAATCTTGATCTCCATACCTATAATGGTGGTGGCTCTAGTATTATCTCACAGTCTTAGCTCATGAACTGAATCTCTTGCCACTAAGCTTTTAATGGTTCTAGCCATATCTATGGCTTTTAATGGTTCTAGCCATTTCTCTCGCTTTGTGTTCCCCGATGCACCTTTTTTGCATACCAATATATTGTAGCAAAGGTGGTGAAGGTGCAAAAGGGGCCAGCGTGGTGGGAAGGGACTGAACGACTGGTACTTGCCTGTGTTGTGGTAATCTGACTGCATCCGGCCATGTGTCAGGGACGAGGGCAAAGTTAACAGAGATCCTCCCCATAACTCCCGGCGGCCCAACTTGTACTGGCTCTGGGTGGAAATATGTAAAGTGCCAGGAGGCCAATGTAGGATGTACGGAAGACGGAACACGTGAGGTTTGATTCACAGTCTTATTAATACACATGGCAACAAAATACAAAATAGGAAGAAAATGCACCAGGAACCAAGTCTCTCTCACGGGGTGTGATGTAATATCTCAACTTCCTAATGGTGTTACCAGGGGCTCCCAACCCCTTTGTTCTGACCTTGTTCCTCACAGGTGAGTAGCCTCCATCAGCAGCACAGTACCAGTTGCCGGTACAGCTGTGATATCACCATCAGGATGAAGGTGATCAGAAGGTTACCGTACTCTGTAGGCTTGTTATCCTTCCCCACTTCTTACACTCTAATTTCAGAGTTTCCTCCCTGCCACTCCAACTAGTTCTCTTCTGTCCTCCTTACAATGTTCTCCTCTGCAGTTACTACCTACTCTGCCGACACTGCCTTCTTCAGTTCTGGTGTTACCACTGCATCTATCCTCTCACCGACAACACCACCTACTGCACTCCCACACTGTATAGCTGCTCACTGCAACCTTCATCAATCCACACTACCACTACTATGCTCCTGCCTCCCTTTGGGAGATCACCAGGTGAGGGTCTGCATATCTAACTGATCATTTGGGGAGTGCTGTGATTAACTGGGCGCTCTGCATGCACCTGTGATTGCTTGAGTTTAAGGGGCTGGGCCAAGTCTAAAATTGGCCTCTCACTCGCTCTCCTAATCCACCATGGTGCTTCAGAGGCATAGACAGTTTGGGGTCTGAGCAGGAAAGGGCCACCCACAATCTGTAATTCCACAATTAGCAGCGCTTTGTGGACATTTACAGAAGTTAATGCCACTGCGGTGGGCTCAACTACGTTAGCTTCAGGCCCCACTAGTTTGACAATGCTGGCTGCCCTCTGTGGTGTTTTTATGTGTTTTCCCCAGTATGTGTTTTACTAGATGGGACCACACTGGGTAAGCTTGGGAGATAATTTGTGCCACGGTGCATGCAGGAATCTGGTACTATTATATCCTTGGTGTAAGGAAAGATTTGACCTTTTGCTGCTTTCCCTCCATAAGACATCAGGGTCACTATTCTTATTACTACAGTTTTTAACCTTTGCTGACTTGTGACGGTAAGTGAAATCTTTTTGGACTACTCACCTTGCTAAACTCATCTGTTTTGGTAGGACTGATCAAAATCACTGTTTGGTGTGTCTGTGGCCAGAGGCTGCCCAGTCTGGCCAGGGGCTGTCCAG
This sequence comes from Ambystoma mexicanum, assembly GCF_040938575.1. Taxonomy (NCBI): domain Eukaryota; kingdom Metazoa; phylum Chordata; class Amphibia; order Caudata; family Ambystomatidae; genus Ambystoma; species Ambystoma mexicanum. Next base: position 1,265,046,926 of record NC_090937.1, on the reverse strand, counting down.
TCCTGCCAGCTTTATGTGGCAGATGATCGCCAGCCCGAATCCTAGACAAAGGAGGGCTCCTGCAGATCATTGGAGCCAAGACACCTACAAAGGAGAGCAGTCTGCTGAAGACACAGAACTCGTTGTTGGGAGATCACCAGCAGCCCTTTCTTCACTTGCCTGGTGAATGCATGGGTTTTACCGAATCACTGTCACTGTTAGTAACGGTGCAGCAGGTCAAGATCTGTGGCCCCCACTGGCAAACTTGAAGTGTGCCGGTCCATTAAAAGTACCAGTGTTGGAATTACCAGCATTTTTACCAGACCGGCACACTTGGAATGATGGCTAATGTCTCTCTAGATAAACCCTTGTATTGTTACAATTGCACACATCACTTTACAGTGAAGTGCAGTTAGGATACTTGGCATCCTTATTATATAATGGCTTTTTGGTTACTTTTCATACATGCTTAGGAGGAAGTTGTGAAATTGTTTGTGGTATCTTACTTGTGCATCTTTGCATTTACAGCAAATGGCTACTAAAGGTGGCTAGCACCCTAAAATGGCTATGCCAGAAGATTATTTTTAGCTTGTTATCTGGCCATATTGTTGTTTGGCCATCTTCCGCCCTTCTTTGGTCAGGAAACTAATCATATTTTTTTAATGTATTTATTTGGATGTAGTTCAATGAACTCTTCCAACATTACATATCAAGTTAAAATAATAAATCATACACAAATAGCATAAATAGACATAATACATAAATCAAATCAAACGTGATTCGGTGTACACAATTACAATTTCAAAATTTTAATTTAATCTTGAGAATTAAAATTCAAAAATGACTATTCAAATTCCCAGTTTTCAATTCAAGCCAAAATCGGACCCATAGAAGCAGACCAATCCAGGGGGTAGTGCCAAGAACACCTACCAGCCAAAAAAACAAGTGCTACTGCACGGCAGGAGTTAACCATTGGGAAAGAGAGGAAGCTAGACGAACAGGGGCAGAGCTCTAGATCCAGATTCCGAGTTGGGCACCCCAAAACGCTAAAATCTAAAATCAAATCTCTGAAACTAATCGAGATTTAGTTAAAACCAGCAAGGGAACAACCACGTGTGGCATCAATAAATACATAAATATTAAAATGATGTGGGTGGCCAACGCGGAAAGTTAGTTAGAGAGTAAGTGGGCAGCAGCATGACACTGCCCTAACACGCGTCCTGGGTTTCATTTCCTAAACGTACGCTATTAACGTCCATGAGCCTTTTAACAACCAAACACCATACATGTAACAAGGCAAGCTTAATTCTTTCTGATTCTGCATTCAAGCACTAAATGTCATGATCTCTGCTTCCAAAAGGTCAGGGTTTTCCCAACTCCCTTGGAAGCAGATCCATAACCCAGGTTCCGAGTGCCAACCAGTCCCAATTGGGACCTTTTGGACCCAGTCCTGGCGCCAGTGGCACCAGGCTCATAAATATGCCCAGTCCCAGCGCTGGAAGCGCCGGGCTCATAATGCTTGGGTGGACTTACCTGCAGCAGACCATGCTGCTTACTTGCCTGCCAGTTGAGCCTCTGATCCTCTTCTGTTTGGAACTACTTTTCCTGTTGGGTGGGGCTGGAGCCACTCCCTAGATTCAGAACACTGGAACTCTTCTGGAAGGCAGGAACTCTTTTCTTACCAGGAACTCTTTTCTTACTTAGGCGTGGCTGTGGAAGGAGACACCTTAGCACTACAGGAGGCTATTTAAACCACACCCGGTGGATGAATCTTGCTTTGCGTTATTCTGCACCCTCTGCAGCAGAACGCTCATCGTGTCTTCTGCATCCGGTCCTGGGCCTAAGGAAAAAGGCTTACCATCCTGAATCCAGTCTTCAGCAACACCTATAAAGACAAGAAAGAACAGGTTAGCATTCCGGCATCTGAAAGGCAAAGGCTTACCTACTCTTCGTGCGCTCCGGACGTCTTCACACTGCATTCCGGCATCTGAAAGACAAAAGCTTACCAACTCTTCGCACGCTCCGGAGGCCGTCGGCGCTGCATCCCGCATCTGAAAGACAAAACAAGGTGCGTTTAAAGACATTGGGGAACTTTAATACTCACGTGCCATTACTCCTTTCCACATCTAACCCAGTGGGTATCCCGGCACCCTGCAGCCGCTCCGAACTTGTACCTGCAAAATAAAAAGACAGTTAGAGCGCATCGTGAAGCTGGCAACAAGCGCTTACTTACGTGCTTCCAGGCGCTTCTATCCATCACACGGGCTCCATCTTCAACTCACTTCAGCCCGTCATCCGCCATCGCCGGAACCCTGCAAAACAAGAGACATCATTATTAAAGACTTTAAAGACATTTGAGTTACTCGAAACTTACCGTTCGTGCAGTAAACGACGGACAGCAGTCCTCTGAAGTCAAGAGGCCTGCGCTACCTATCCAGTGAAGAAACTGGTTACAGCACCCTGCCCCGAGGCAGATGGAGAGCTCGGCATTCACTTACCTAAGACATCTTACTCAGCACGTCAGGCATACAGGGCACAGAGGTCCAGCCCAAAGAGCCCACCGGGTGCTGCACATCACCTTTGAAGATACGGTAGTCGCCCAGTCAAGACCGGCGCCTCTGCGAGAATCAGGTGAGCGTTACACTAAACCCAAAAAGCCTCTTCTTTTATCGCCTCATAGCCGTGTACAAAGCCCCCCAAAGCAGTCATATATACCACTCCTGCATCAGGACATGGCGTGGGGTTTCAAGCACCCCAGGTGCGTTACATATACAGCATGTCCTATCCACTTCCGGAATTGTATACCTACCTGCAGTAAATATGAGCAATGGTAGTTGATTTGTATGTCAATTTAAATTATGAATTATATGGAAATCCCTTTCCCGGGGAAAGCTGTTGCTTTTGCACGCTATGGGGTGTTGTGTGTTTGTGTGTGAGCCCGCGTCGGAGGCTGGGACTGTCTAGTCCCAATCCACATTGCTGGTGCCAAAAAGTATGTTGCTGGGCAGTTGTAGTGACTATCAATGATTGGATAATCACTAGCTGTTTGAATGGTGAAGATCCTTACAATTGGTGGGCATGATCCAAGCGTGAATCCTGCATAAAAGGAGGGCTCCTGCTCGTAAGTTCATTATTGGAACCAACATTTCTACGAAGACGAGCAGCCTGCTGATGATCCGAAGACAGCCCCTGCAGTTGACCAGCATTGACTTCAGTGTTGTCCCAATGAGAAGGCCTTCATTGGTGCTTCAACTCTTGAACCTGTGGTAACAAGCAGTTTTGACCCTTACTTGGGGATTCATGTCTGCTGAGCCTTTCTGAAGTGTCCCTGGACAAAACGGTGAACTGACCAGCTCTTCCCTGGGGTACCTCCCTTCAGCCATCGTCGTTCCGAGTAGAGTCTTGGAACTTGGCATAAATTCAGTATGCCCTGCCATTGCTACCTTCTTGGCCCATTTTAAGTATGTGGTCCAGGGTTGCCCTTAAGTCCTTCAGTCTCAGAAGTGTCAACATGTTCCTTTAGAAGCAGCAAAGGATATTTATCCAGTGTATCGATTATAGATCAGCATGACTATAAATGATTCTGCCTCTTCATGGTCATTCAACTTGAGAATCATTACCTGGGTCCTAGCATAAGTGGCAGTCATACTACACCGCTAACGGATGGGCATCCGTAAATATGCATTGTGGGCTGAGGAAGTTGCACACCCGTTAGGCCTTTTGTTAGTGCTCTGCAACTAGACAGTCAAGGGGGAAGGCTTCTCTATTAAGTGAAAGTATCTAGAAGATTTTGTGGAATGTACGCTTCACTTGGCTGGAAGATTTAAAGCATATGGGCTCTTCTTTCAGTCTTTTTCTTTGTGAAATCATTCCCAGAATATATTTTTATGCACTAAGATTTAAGTACCAGAATGCCACCCTTACTGGGATTTGAATAATGTTCATCCTCAGTTTAAACTCCTAGCTCTCTGCAAATGTATGTTGCTGGCTTTCAAGACAGGCTCATTTGGAATCGTAGACAGTTGTACAAAGAGACTAAGTAGTGTTCTTCAAACATCTGCAATATCATTTGAGTTGTCCACTTAAATATTGTGAACTTGAATATTCTTTTTTAAAATGTTTCTAGGTCCTACACCCATGAGGTCAAGGACATGCAACACAGTGCATATGGCATGTTTTAAAATCCTCTTGTGCTAAAGTATAGGTACTTGATTTATCACATGTCTAGCTCCAAGGCACAGCCAAACCTTTTACAGAGAACATTTACTGCAGAGGCAGCAAGTCAAACATGTGATGCTGCACATAGAACATTATGGTGTACGAGTTTCAGTTCAGAATGGATTTCAGAAACCAGGATGTCTTGGGAGAAGGATGGGAATGTACATTTGGCACTATTAGGTGGCAGACAGCACAGTTTTTAAATACATATTTGCATAAAACATATTCAAAGGGTCTGATTCACAGTTTTGAAAGAAATAAAGTGATGTTCTAGCTAGTTACACCACTTTCCCAAAGGGAATCGAAATGTGCCCATGAACGATTGGCCCATGCCACCTCCTCCCTATGCACAATTACGGAAATGTGTATCCCACTTCCACTTCACAAATAGGAGACACTCACAAATATGTAGAAGATTAAAGTATATTATTATTATTACACTGTATTTAGTTCCAAAGAAACATTTACAATGCAGTCTTAAATAAACAATTACATTTTCTTTAATATATCATATAACACTTCAAACACTACAATTTTCAATTCATTACTTTACATTTTTAAGAGCTGTAAGGGAGGCATTGTATCACAAGTGGACACTGACACAAGAGCTGTACGTTTTAAAACATTTATTGATGGTTTAAAAGGGGCTGGAAAACTCCTACCTTGCCCTATAACTAAGATGGAAGTATTATCGATCATCAAACAAAAGAAAATACAGTCAGTCGGGCTCAAGTGTTACGCTCACCTGGTATCCACGGGGACGCCACCCAGCCCTGGTTGGATGATTTGCACTCTCAAACCCTCTCCTGGTCCCTTGGTAAGGCCTCTGGTTAAAGATGGGTCTGCAATATAGGATAGCTGGATTCAATACCAGATTGTCTTTATGTTTTCCCACCTCCCTTGGCCTCAACTCCTTCCTCCCCCTTGGGTCTTTTCCTTACCTTAATATTGTAAAAGGTGGATTCTCTGTCCTGCTCCTCATGGCATGGGCACGTAGATGTGGGGGGCGAGCAGCGACCAAGTTACTTCACTGGTGCAAGCCCCCTTGTGGGAATACAGGCCTGCTGCGACTCCGTAGATTTGCTGCTTAACAGTCTTTATATGCAGTTCTTATGTTCCTCTAAGTTCGAATAATAATGTCTTGCTTCTTTCCTTTTAGGTATTAAAAGGTATTTTGGTGTTGTCATGCAGTTTGAAGATGAGCATGGGCTGGTAGGCGAAAGCGCGATGCTGTCCGCTGAGTAATGCGCGACGCGCGGCGCTGTTTCACCTTTTATATTGCTAACCTGTGTCTTTTCTCTCCTTGCAGGTTGCAGTGTTTCTCGCTGAGCGCCATAATGTTCCAGCAATGATACTGACCAGAAGATGACTACCCAGGTAAGAATTGTGTAGCTTTCTTCATTCGGGAGGAAACATGAGTAAACGCTTACTAATGCGGTCTTTCTTTCCCCTCTTTCCAGGTTATGGTATTCCAGGATGCATGCGGTGCCGGATGATGGAGTTCGTACCTTCAGGTGAGTGGAATTGAAGTCAGCGATGGATTGAAGATAGGATACTGTTCCAGGTAAGTGTCATAGTGTTCTTTCTCTCTCTGCAGGTCCTTGGTTTCAGGTAAGATGGCATCAAAGAACTGGACACGGTGAACTTTACGCTGTCCACAGCAGAACAACGCAAAGCATGTTCTGCTGTTTTGGTGCGGTTTAAATCATCTCAGGTAAAGTAGTCCAGGTAAAATAGTCCCAGGCCTGCCACACACAAAGTAGTCCAGATAAAGTAGTCCCAGGCCTGCCACACCCAAAAGACTAGACCGCATAGCTCAGTTCCTTGTAACTGAGCTATGTGTGTGCCTCCATGTTGGCTGAATCCCCTCCCCCCCACCCAAGTTAAATAGTCCCAAGTAAATAGCCCCATTCCAATGTTGGTCTTCATGATGGTTATGAGCCTGGCGCCAAAGGCGCCAGGACAGACTCCAAGAGAGTATTGGATGAGGTTTTAAGGCCTTTGACCTGGCCCTAACTGGAAGGCTGACTTGCCAGTGAGGGCCAGGGGCAAGGGTCATGACAGAAAGCCTCCTTTCACTTTCCTTCTGCTGTCGAAGACTTTAGAAACTGCCAGGCTTTTGCTCTTAACTCGGCATGAGCCCTTCGACCTTCTTTCCTCAAATGTCACTTTTCCTCTCCTACACTAAGGCCTTTTGGTAAATGTAGTTTCTTGCACAGTAGTTATTTCAAAGATGTCTCTCACATCCAGGTTTCCCTCTGCCGGAATCAAACCTAACAGTTCAAAGACATATCTCTCATCCAGGTTTCCCTCTGGTCGGGATCAAACCTAACAGTTCAAATCTTGCATCTCAGTTTCTTTCTCTTCCCACCGCTTCTACGGCATCAGACATTTCACAGGGACTTTCTATTCGGCAATCTTCTTTCGCCGGACCACTCTGTTACTTTGCATCTTTAATTTACAGTTCTTTACAACGCTTTGCTTTCTCTCACGTCTTATTGGCACACGCGCAACCTTCATTTGTCAGATACTGTTGCCATCAAGTTTAATGTAACACAGACCAGACTTTCATTGCTATCGTCAACCCCCCAGCTGTGTTAATTAATTTTCGTCTTTCGTGGTTGCTTTGATCCTGAAGTCAAGGCTGATACCACAACTATTGCTACACCTCCCCAACTCTGCCATTCACCCGGCAGGGTGGCTGGTATCCTTGAAACACAAAAGAAGCTTGTCTCTTCTCTCTGGCTGTGCCTTCCTTGGGCAACCTTCAAGGCCCTTTGGAGGTAGCTATCTCTCGTCGGGGTGTCCAAGGTTTCTCCGTACCTCGGTTCCGTCCCTCGGTCTGTCGCTGTGCTCTGTCTGGATCGATGTCAGCCTGGAAGAACTGCTCCTTCTCATACATCGCCTTGTTTAGAATGCGTCTCACTTTCTTCCTTTTACCCATGTGCGGAGAGATAATAGGTATCAGGTGTAAGTAATTAAGATCAAGTGCCTGACTCTGCCTGATATTATTAGTGGGACATGTCCAAAGTAGTGCATGGATGGTACTCCTTTTAGCCTTAGACCTCACCTTCCTCAGCTCATTATTTGTGTAGGAAAAGGGGTTGGGGGGGGATCAGGGAAGATGGAATATCCTATACAACGGGATGGGACAGGGGTATTTGGAAACAGGGATACCATGGGCCTCATTACGAGTCTGGCGTTAACCGTGCCGGATAAAATGGCAAGCTGCCGCCGGACCTGAAATACCATTCCGCCTCCGTGATTGCCGGAATCACCGGGGTATTACAACCCCAGTGACCCGGTAATTCCGGAGGCGGAATTCCGTAAATCCCCATTCCCATAGGACTCCATGGGGATGGGGACAATGGAAACACTGGTTCAGTCTATGACAGAGCCGGTGTTTCCATTTTCCGCCTGCAGGCGGGTGGCGTTACTCCCGCCAGGTCAGACCTGGCGGGAGTGATACCTCCCGCCTGCAGAACTTGGAATCAGCCGGTCCGGATACAACGGTGGCAGTGGATTTACTGCCACTGTTGTTTCCGGGCGGCAGGGTCATAATGAGACCCCATGTCTCGCCATTGAGCGTTCCTTCCCCCACTCCCCGAGTACCCCTCAGCCAGGTGTTCCTCCTGCACTTGTCCACCCCCAGGGTCTGGATCCAAAGGCGATGGCCGTGCCCTGGCCACCTGAGTAAGGGATCCCCGGGGGTCTAGGTAGTGAAACAACTTCTGGTTTTTCACAGAGAAATAATACATATTTACTATTAAATGTTGGTCTATTATACTGTAGTCAAAACTATTATATATATATATATATAGAAAAGTACAAATACCAAGAATCTTTAAAATGTCCACCCAAATATTTCAGTAAAAGTGCTATGTGCGTTTCATAGCTTCTGTGTTAAGGCAGTAAGCCCAAAATTCAGGTGATTTAATTGAGTAATAATTATGTGTCATTTTACTTAAAACGATCATGTATACAGGGTCTAGACGCAGACATTCAGTGAAAAAATGCTGAATAGTTTGCTAGTCTGTACTTGGCAAATTCTACATAGGCAGACATCTAGGGGCAACTTCCATTTGGTCCCACAGGTAGCCAGTACAGGTAGTTAGGTTTGTAATTGCAAACGGAATTTATGTACCGCTAGACCTGGACATTTAAGTAGATAAAGTTGGGTTTCATATAACTATGTACGCCCTGTGCCACCTGTGGGTAATTGTGTAACTTCATCAGCTGTTCATAATTCTCCTCCAATCCCATCTTGACAGCCTCCTCTTAAATGCCCCCTTAACGTAGAGTAATTGATACATCGTTCAAAATAGGGGAACCAGTTTAACACATCACACAGGTCTCTCCTCAACATGGTGAAAGGATCTCAAATTTTACCTGTGGTATCCAGGTTGAAATTAGCTCCTAAAGTCCCCATGAAGGGACACAATGGAGATGTTTTGGCTTTCAAAAAGAGCTCTCCTCTACATTTCAGTAACAAGGCCTTCAATGAAAGCAACACTAGCTCAAAACAGATATACTCAATCAGGGTTGAGTGCAGTAGGCCCAAAACAGTGCGCCAAAACCCCATCTCAATAGTATTCAGCCATTTCACATCCTTTAGGCCAAGCACCTCCAGACCATCCAATACTGACAGACATAACCATTGTTGGTAAAGGACAACTGTACCCCGTAGTGCAAAACCAGCGTATTGATTTGCAAACCTTTGTGCTGGTAGCGTTATCTGTTTTGCCCTCCTTGTTTTGTCTTCTAATATATTCTTGTAGCCTAAGCTGTTTGCCATTGCTAGACCAAAATACCTGTATGTGTCTGTATATTGGATTGTCCCCCAGGTTGTATTTAGGGTGGGTCTGTTTACCTTTTTAGAGGATACTAGCATAATTTAGTTTTTTGTTAAATTTACCATTAAGCCACTATTCTCAGCTTATTTATCCAATTCCTCCAGCATTGTTTTCATGCCCGCAAATAACTAATTGAAGTGATCTAAACCATCGGCATAAAGCATTGATGACACAGACATGGAAGCAATTTTGGGGGGACATTTTGCCTTTAAAGCCAGATGGGCGGGCAGATCTGCAACGTATAAATTGTAGAGCAAAGGTGCAAGTATGAACCCCTGCTTTACTCCTCTATTTATTCTTACTGGGTTGGAGAGTAGCCCCTAATCATCCAGTCGAATCTGTGCAGTAGTATCCGTATGTAAAGCTTTATCTATTATCTGCAACAGCCAATTTGGACAATCCATCCCCCTCAATTTAGTCCATAATACATTGCGGTCTACCTGATCAAACGTCGCCCGAAAATCGACAAAGACAATGTACAGTGATGAATTATAGTTAAATTTCACACGATTTATGAGGTTATCTACTAACCAAATGTTATTGGCCGTGCTTGAACTGGGCCGAAATCCTGCTTGAAATGAGTGTAGAATATTACTTTGAATAGCCCATGCTTGGAGATGGTCCAGGACAGAGGAGTAGAAAACATTCCCGGTGGTATCTAGGAGCAAGAGCAATCTGTAGTTCCCCGCAAGTAACCGCTCACCTGACTTATGAACCGGGACCAAAACAGACCTTTTCCACGATGACAGAATCAGACCTGTGTCACATACTTTAATAAATAATGTGACGAGAACTCTTGACCAAAGCACAGGGTCTTCTTTCAGCACTGCGGAAGCCAGCCCATTCGGCCCGGGCGCCTTTGAGTTTTTTTAGTAATAAGTTGCCTCACACTTTCAGGGCTAAATTTCAGGGCTTCAACTCTTTCAGCTGTTCTCGAGTTCTGGATTCGATGTAGATCAGGCATGTCTTATCTCCAATCGGGTTTAATACCCTAGTTGCAGGTTCGCCCCTAGCAAACCCTAACAATTTCCACATTGATCTAGAGTTCCTACAACTCAGAGCCCTAATCATACCTTGCCATCTTTCATTTAAACCCAATGAAAGATGCCTTCTGGCCTCAGACTGCCTTGTTACTGAAGAATCATTATTTTGGGTAATTTGCCTCAATTCACTACGAGTTTCCGCTTAGCTTTGTGGATTTCTGAGTCAAAGGGATGAGTGGTTTTCTTATCCATTGAGACCAATAGTCTACCCTTAACATTTCCGAATCTGTAGGCTTTTTGAGCTAGCCAAGATTCAAGTTTGTCGGCTGGTAAGAGACTTGCAACATCAATGTCATCCTCCGCATTGCAGCGTACTTCTGCAGCTGTTATGATTATTACCAGCCAAAGACCTAAGACGATTACCGTCCTGATTAGAAGGCAGCAGGCTGGGGCCTTTTCCATCAGTTGCCAGCCTGGGGAGGGGCAGCTGTAGTTTCATCAGTGCGTGGTCACTGGAAGAGGTGGCACACACTTTTAGATCTTTTACAGCCTCCAATAGTGCAGGATTTTCACATAGGTAGTGCAAGGTGGCCCATTTATTTCCCAGCTTCCAGGTGGGTTGCCCAGGGGTATCACTAAAGGTCCTCCCATTTATAGTTGTAAATTCCCATTCTTCAAGAAACCTTCTCCACCTTACACTCCTTTCATTCACTTTGTTTATTTTAACAGCAATACGTTTTTAATTACCCTTAATGGAGGATTCCTCACACTGTGCATTCAAATCCCCTCTAAGCAGTATCATATCTTTCGCATTGCTGCTACACCAAGTTTTTATAATTGTATCTACGTCATCAAAAATGTAGGCAGTGCAGTGGCCGTCCGGAAGGTCATATACATTGATCATTAGCATACAATTCTTTTTGCCAAAACCATATCTCGTATTTCAACTGCAAGCACATTTCCACAAAGGAACACAGCTCCGGTCTTACTCCCGTAATTAGTCATCCATAGGGACGACCCACGGGACCTTTTTCTGCCTGCAGCTGATATAGCACACATCCATCCAGATGAAAATTCGTACATAACCATGTTTCCTGTAGCATAAACACTGAAAACTTGAGCAGAAGCATTTCGAGATGACCCATCCTTTATATAGTGAGAGTGATCCCTGGTATTCCAAGATGTCAAACTGAATTCTCAATTTTGTTTACACTCTAGTCCAGACAAATACTCTTCAGCCAGTGCCAGCCTTTTTTGCATTGTCAAAACCCTCGGTTGTAGCATGATCAGGTTTCCGGGCAATGCAAAAGCTAGTAACTTTCTTTGAATTTTTACAGTGCTCGCAACAGTCAACAGAAAAAGAGGAAGGAACTTCCTCATCTAGTTCACAACCTAGAAATGTGATGGATTCATGTTGCTCTCTAATTAGTTCAGCTGTGGCCGGCAGGATGCAATTAATGAGAGAAATCCCACTAAAACCTAGCTTCAATGGCTCAATGAATTCAAAGTCACAAGAAGTCAGGATGCATAACGCTGGAATTTTTGCAAAGAGATCAAGTAGCTCGGAATTATTGATGTGGCTTTTCGCGTGAGCAACCAATTTTTTTTCCCTTATAGCCAGTATCAGGGCATCCAATAAGGGAGTTGGGACGCTTGAAGCTCTAATAGCGACAGGTTCCTTTATCAATATAGGGAGGGGGATTTCATGTGGGGGATCAACAGAGGATGAACCCGAACCCTGGTTCAGCCCTTCATTTGCCAACTGCATAGATAAATCATTCTGAATAGCCACACTGGTATCAACACAACTGTTTGTATTATCTTTCAACAGCCATCTGGTTAATTTACCCATATCCGGACGATAACGTTTCCTTCTACGAACATCTCTTATCTTTGCTCGCTTTGTTTTTGATAATTGGGGAATAACTGAAAGAATGGTTGAGTTCATAGGTTGATCTGGGCCTCCATGTGAAGGGGTCGGCTCCGATCTAGTTGGTACAGCATTGATTTTTAATTTCTTATTCTTCTGTCAGTTCTGCTTGTCGGTTATGTATTTGAGTGGTGAGGAAGCTGGCACCTGTGTGTATATATTCCTCATCCGCTTCCTGTGATTCAAGGACTATGGGCTATGGACTAGCTTGCCGGTCTGGTCGTAATTTGGGGCTCTAACCCGCCACATCAGATACACATTCAATGTTTAAATTAGAACACATCAAATCTAATTGGTCACCATGTCTTTGGATGTCAGCATGAATGCGACCACACAGTTTCAGCACAATTTGAATGGCAAAATGCAGCACACCAATCGAAGGTATTATTCCTGAGTGCAAGAATGCTCAGAACGTGGAGGTGTAGCTTTAGTATCCACAGCTGCATGATCACCTATTTGATCGGTGCTGTCTAAAGTGAACAGGGGAGCGGTGGAAGGAGGGGAAAAATTGGAGAGCGGGATCAAATAGGAGAGGCATAAAGAAGTTGTCAAGGGTTGTCATTTTCAGACTGGTTGTTTCCAGTGCAGTGGCCTGGATATCCCCATTGGGTGGATTAACGTTATTTGTAGGAAGGTGGGCAGAGTTGCACAAGGAATAGCACAATTTCAGGAGAGAGTTGTCATCTATATCTCAGAACGAAGCGTGCATGTCTGAAAACTGAGCCATCCCACTGCCTACGTCTCCTTCGATCGCAACTAAAGAGTTAGTGACAGGAGCTGTTATACCATTGGTATGTGAGTCAGGCTTGAAGTAGACAGTAATTTGTCCTGCTGCAGAGACCAATGGCAGGGGGGACGGGTTTATCATTTTCTGAACGGTTCCACCTGATGAGAGCTCTCTAGCTTGCTGCTATCCCTCGCAGCTCTTTTATATCCGTTGGTTTTCCCATATGGCTTGGAATTGCGTAAGTTGTATTTTTTCTGTTTACACACAGTCTTCCCCGGCATATTTAAAATCAAGTATATAGTTTCCGCAGGCAGTATGAAGTACAAAAAGAGGTGGAAGCTCTTAACACAGTCGAACTCCTCAAAATAAGCCGGATTACTCGTGACATCAGTCACCTGCCGACCAGCCGACAGCACTCACAAAGCACTCTACCAATGTACACGCACTAATGCGCGTGTGCCAGTGCTTTTTTAGGGCTTCCTGGATGGAGGGCGGCAGCAATCACAGCAGCCAATGGAATGAATGAGTTCCTTGCTGGCCAGCCACTAAGAACACTTGAAGATGGTCTTTTGTATTTAAGAGCATTTTTCGGTAATTTCAACAAGGACAAGGGAACAAACACCTCTGCAGCCGACAGCACTCGCAAAGCACTAGACGAATGCGCATGTGCCAATACTTTTGTAGGGCTTCCTGGGTGCAGGGCGGGAGCAATCACAGCAGCCAATTGAATGAATGAGTTCCGTGGCTGCCAGCCACTAGGAACACTTGAAGATGGTGTTTTGTATTTAGGAGCGGTTTCCGGTAACTTCAACACGGACAAGAGAACAAACACCTCCGCAGCCGACAGTACTCGCAAAGTGCTCAACCAATGCATGCGCATTGAAGTATACCCCTTTGCCTGTTTGAACTATCCCAGATGAATTTCTGGAGTTGATTTGGCTGCAGTCCCATACAATGGTTCATCAGTGCTGGGGTACATTTCAGTCAATTCAGGTATGGTGGAGACTCAGCTTTGGTAACCGATATAGTGAAGGTCGTTCTGGTGGTGATGAGCAAACATGCGTCGGTACTCAGTGGCGTATGAGTACTGTGGCTGAGAGAATCCACCTTAGCAGCAAAAAAAAATAATCTTTCCCATAGTTAAACTGCACAGTTTGATGCTTTCAAAGGTAAAATAAAATCAATGATGTGTCTCAATGTATTGTTGCAGAGAAAAGACTAATTCAGCTAAGAATGCACTTTCTCATAATGAAAGGCAATAGCACAAACCTACATATTTGCTAAATGATAATACTGCTGTAGTTCTATTTTTTTCTGGTCTGTGCAATAGTTCGAGTATCCTGCATGCTGAACTAAAAAGTTAAATACACTCTATGATTTTCTCTATAGACATTCAAATGTTAGCTTGGAACAGTAAGCAACTGATCGAATCATGTTCTATTTATTTGTTTATTTATTTATTTGTTTTAGAGTATATTGTAGCCAATTAGGCTTTACATACAATGCAATTTATTCACAAATAATCCAACAGATAAAATCCAATCTAAATACATTAAATACAAAATATTACAATCATATAAATAGCTAAAACAAGGTAAGCAACAGGTGACCAATTATCATGCGGACAGCAAAAATAAAAGACCGCCATGTTTCAATTATTAGACAATGGTAAACAATGCGTAAATCATCCCCATCGTAAAAGACCTAGCTCAGATTAATTATTGTACGGATAGCAAGATAGTTGCCACCCTGTTCCAAAATGTTGTCATGTGGCAGTTAAGGCATACTTTATCCCCATTAATGTAAGCCTGCCACACACAATCCAAATCCCTTCCACTATGTTGAACCCAGATGCCAAATGGTAACTGCAATACAAAGGTCCCAAGGCCTCATACTCCACCAATAAGTGTCTCAAACTCTCCTTTAAGGTGGTCCCCACATAACCGACATTAGGAGTACATTTCATAAATCCCCATTTTACTGAAAAGGACATATCTTACATTAAGCTTCATGTGTATGTAAATTGCTACAATTTGATTTCAAGGATAGCTAACACCACCAGTACAACAAGTTACTCTCTTACCTGGTAACGTTCTTTCGATGAGATGGTCCGACGACGTATTCCATATCTATGACAGTAATCACCACAGCTGTGCTGCTTCGGAAAATCTTTCGGCGTCTGCGTCCTGCGTCGATGTCGATACGCCGCCCTCGAGGACCTCCTCCGACGGCCGACGTCACTGGATGTTATAAGTAGGATGCACGACGCCATAGCCTCAGTTGTAGTTTTTTCCCAGAATGTGTGGCACCAGTCTTCTGCCAGTCTGACCACTCAAAGCCTTGCGGAAACGTAAGCTGCAATCGCATTAAGAAATTCTGTAGCAGGGAAGGCAGGGAGGGAGCGATATGGAATACGTCGTCGGACCATCCCATCGAAAGAACGTTACCAGGTAAGAGAGTTACCAGTAACGACGTATTCCATATCTACGACAGACTCCCAAAGCAGTACCAATGCAAGGAGGTGGGAAAATAATTTAGAATACAGAAATTTAGAATGCCCAATCAAATTGCGGAGCAAAGGACCACCTTGCCAAAGGCCAGATCCTGCCCACGGATGGAATCGAGGGAGTAGTGACATACAAAAGTATGGACCGAAGCCCAGGTGGCTGCATCACAGATCTTACGAATAGGAACACCCCTCTGTAGGGTAGTAGAGGCAGCCATACCCCTGGTAGAATGGGCCCGCAAGCCGACCGGTGGGTCCTTACCCGCCAAGCGGTAACATTCAGAAATTGCCAGAATAATCCAACGAGACAAAATCTGCTTAGTCACAGCTTGTCCCAAACTCTTTCCAGCATAACCAATGAAGAGTTGATCGTCCACTCTGACCCGGGACATGCGTGAAATATAAAAGCTTAAAGCTCTCCTAGGATCGAGCCTATGGAGCCTCTCCTCTTCCTTACCAGGATGCAGAGGAGGATAAAATGCCGGAAGAATAACCTTCTGGCCTAAATGAAATTCCGACACCACCTTCGGAAGAAAGGAAGGACGAACTCTAAGGACAACCCTGTCCTTATGAAATACAGTGAAGGGTGGCTTAACTGAAAGTGCCTGTAACTCAGTCACTCTGCGAGCAGAAGTGACCGCAACCAAAAATACAGTTTTAAGAGTTAACAGTCTCAAAGGGCACGAATGCAAAGGCTCAAACGGAGCACCCATCAGAAACTTGAGGACAAGGTTCAAATCCCAACCGGGCACCTGGAAAGGTGACAGAGGGAACACATTAGTGAGCCGTTTTAGAAACTGAGAAATTAAAGGGATTTTAAAATAAGAACACTCTTCAGACGAGCGCTTAAATATGGACAGCACCGCCAGGTAACCTTTAACCGTACCCACTTGCAAGCCCCTGTGGGCTAAAGAAAGCAAATAAGACAGAACCAGAGGAATGTCACATGAAAACGGATCCACATTCTGAGCCCTGCACCAGTCGCAGAACTTTCGCCAACGGCAACGGTACAGGGACTTTGTTCCGGGCCTTCTGGCCGAAAGCAACACCTCCATCACGTCTTCAGGGAGGTCCCAATCCTTATACCTCAACCTTTCAGAAACCAAGCGTGAAGGTTGAGAGATCTGACCTCTGGCTGGAGAACCTGACCCCCCTCCCATGAGAGCAGATTGTCTCAGTAGGGAAGACGACGTGGAGGGCAGATGGACAAGTCAAGAAGGTCCGGATACCACGTCCTCCGGGCTCATGCTGGAGCAATGAGGATCATCCGGGAACCGAACCTTTGTAACCTCCGCAGCACTTGCGGAATGAAGGGGACTGGAGGAAATGCGTACAGCAGTGGGAATGACCACTCCACCACGAACGCGTCTCCTAAGGCTCCTCTTGGAGGAAATTCCCACAAGCAGAACCTTTCGCACTTCCGGTTGACACTGGGGGCGAAGAGATCCACTTGAGGGGTCCCCCAAAGGGCGAAGATCTCCAGGAGAATCTCCTAAGCCAACTCCCACTCGTGAGAGATTGCGCTCTGCCTACTCAGAGTGTCTGCATTCTCGTTTTCGTCTCCGGCCAGATGAACAGCCGAGATCGAAACTTCCTGCTGGATTGCCCAGACCCAGAGCTGCATTGCCTCCCTGCACAGAGGAAGTGACCCTGCCCCCCCTTTTTGTTGAGGTAGTGCATGGCCACTGTGTTGTCCGTTAGGATCAGGACATTCTTTCCTCGCACAGTCGGCAGAAAAGCCTTGAGGGCAAGCCTGACTGCCCTCAGCTCCAACAGATTGATATGGAGTCTGGACTCCGACGGAGACCAACGACCGCTGACTGTCAACCCGTTGGCATGAGCTCCCCATCCCGTGAGGGATGCGTCCGTCACGATCGTCACCTCTGGCCAGGGTAGCCAAAATGGAGCCCTCTTTATCAAATTGCCTTCAACGGCCCACCACAGAAGGTCCTGGGCGACCGAGGACGGCACCTGAACAGGGTCCGACATCCTGCCGGAGGACTGAGACCACTGGAGTATGAGTGCCCATTGAAAAGATCTCATCCGCAACCTGGCCTCTGGCACCAGAAGAATGCAGGATGCCATTAGGCCGAGTAATCTCAAGAACTTGAACGCTGGGAGACTCTGGGCATGCTGAAACTTGTGCACCATCTGCTGAATGTGATGAGCCCTCACCTGGGGAGGAAAACACTGCCCCAGGGACGTGTCAAGCACTTCTCCGATGTACTGGAGCCTTTGAGTTGGCGTCAAGTGGGACTTCTTTAAGTTGAGGGAGAAGTCCAGCTTGTGGAGGGAGTGGCAGGTGACGGACAGATGATCCAGGACTTGCTCGGGAGAGCACGCCCTGATCAACCAATCATCCAGGTAGGGGTAGACGTGAATCCCCCCTTTCCTGAGATGCGCTGCCACCACTACCATGAGCTTGGTGAAGACCCTCGGGACGCAGGTCAATCCGAACGGCAGGACCCGAAACTAAAAGTGCGAGTCACCAACCGCGAACCTCAGGTACTTCTTGTACTTTGGATGGATCGGCACATGAAAATAAGCGTCCTTGAGGTCGAGAGACACCAACCAGTCCTGAAGTTGAAGGGCCTGGAGGTCTTGAGAAAGAGTAACCATCTTGAACTTGTCCTTCCTGAAGAGTTTGTTCAAACTGCGCAAGTCTATGATGGGTCTCAATCCCCCGTCTTTCTTGGAAATCAAAAAATAAGGGGAATACCATCCCTTGTTCCTCTGCGCTACAGGCACCAGTTTTATGGCGCCTTTCTCCAGCAGAGCATGAACCTCCTGCACAAGGAGTGGATCCGGACTCTGCAACGAGAGATTCCCCGGTGGATTGTCTTGAGGGCACAGAATGGGGAACAAAGCCATGCTTGACCTTGGCCAGAGCTTTTTTAGGGGGTTCCACCATGCCCCTGGGTACCCCCATCGAAACAGCCTCGAAAGGCGTTGAGTGAATCAGCGTCAACGCCGAACGTGGTGCCGACGGCGTCGACACAGGCCTCGAGGGCGGAGCCCCGAGCATGTCCCTCGACATCCTGGGCGCCGATGGCGTCGATGACTTCCTCGGAGGCGGAGCCTCGAGAGAGTCCCTCAACGACCTTGGCGCTTCAGGCATCGACGTCTTCCTCGAAGACATCACAGGCTCCCACGGTCTCGAGCACGTCAAGCACGTCGAGGACCGGGACCTTGAACGGGCGTGACTAGAACGATTCCCCTTGTCCGAATCGTACTGATCACCTGAGCCCGAAGGCGTACGAGCGGTGCCTCTAGTCCGACCACGACCGACCCCACTCGGAGGCGCGGACAGACCAGTGTCCTGCGATTCGAGAATCGCCAGCATTTTCTTACCGAAGGAAGCCCATTCCTCTGGCATCGCATGCTTGGTGGGATAAGCGACCCACCGACGGGGGGGAGTCCTCGGATGAGGACGGGCAAGGCCACCGATGACGGCGCTTCCGGGAGTACCTCGAAGAGGCAGAGGAGTGGTGGGACCCACTCCGGGACCGAGACCCACTGGACTTCCGACGACGATGCAGAGAGTCACCCCTCGAATCGTCCGTCGAAAGCCCCGTGGACCTCGACTTCCAGGGCTTGGACACCTTACCGACCAACAGTTTCTTCTTGCGCTCCCGTAAGCGACTGGCAGTCAACACAATCATCCGTGTCATGGGCCTCCCCGAGGCACCAGAGGCAGGCATCGTGCAAGTCCGTCACTGACATCTTGGACCCGCAGTCCCCGCACTTCTTGAAGCCCAGACGCGAGGTGGAAGAAGAGGTAGACATCACAAAGGACTTTAACTTCACAAACGACCAGGTTCGAAGAACCGAAAGAACAGAAACTCCAAAGAGTCGAGGCACGCCGAGATCTCCGAAGCGAACACGTTCGCAGAAAAAACAGAACTGAGGCTACGGGCGTTGTGCGTCCTACTTATAACATCCAGTGACGTCGGCCGTCGGAAGAGGTCCTCGAGGGCGGCGTATCGACGTCATCGACGCAGGACGCAGAAAGATTTTCCAAAGCAGCACAGCTGTGGTGAATACTGTCATAGATATGGAATACGTCAGAGGACCCAATCCCCTCGAATTAAATTTTCCCCCTAGCTAAATTCACACTGCAACTTCCCTTTCTAGTAACCCAATTGTACAATTCCTCAAAAGTGCAGAAAAAAGGAAGCCATTTACATTTAGGAAGATCACAATGAGTTATTATTCGATTGTCTTGGAGGCAGGATCCCGTTCTTTCACCAATAATCTTAAAGTATAGGTTAGTGCGAGCCAGCCTATGAGTGCAATCCACAGAATACAATTTAGTTTCCAATAGTTTATATTCAATAGGCTTGCAGTTAGGCAACATACGTAGCGATTGGACACTGGAACCATCGGGTTGTATAATCTTAGGTAAGATAGTCTGGGCCCATATGTCAGCCCCATACATTATCATAGGACACACTTTGACCCAATAAAGTCGAATGAGGCGAACCAAAGAATACCCAGCATGCTGGTCAGCAAATTGCTTTAATCCCATAATCGCACACTTCACCCTAGCCTGAAGCTACTCTAGATGGGGTTCCCAGGTTTCGTAAATGCTTACATGCTCCACAAGAGTCGTCCCCATTTTAATACAGGGTTGAGAGGAAGATTTAATTTTCTTTGCACTAAATGTCATGGATTTGGTCTTACCCAATTTGATGGTCAACCCATTTAGATCACAGTAGCAAATAAGGCAATCAATAGAGCTCTGCAACCCCGACAAGATCAAGTCAAGCAGAATCAGGTCGTCTGCGTACCCCAGCCAAGGAATTTAAATCATACCTAGCCTGAGGTGGGAAGGGGGGACGGACAATGACTCTCTAATGAACCGGGAGGCCACCCAGATATAGATTGAATAAAAGGGGCGCTAAGATGCACCCTTGTTTAAGACCCATGTGGGTAGTAATGGGGTCGCAAACAGTGCCACGACTATCAAGTCTTAACCTTACCGAATTGTTTTGAGTATAAAGCATGGGGGACAGTGAGGAATCTGTGGGAGGACCATCCATCAGAAAGAACATTACTGTGAGGTAATATGTTCTTCTAATGGATTCTTTCCTTCCACGGATTCCTCACCCACCAGAAGACTCCCAAACGCAAATGTAAATCTGGAGGAGGGAAGAAGCAAGGACACCACCTAAACCAGAAAACTCTGGAAGACTGCTCTACCAAAACGGCATCCTGACCCGCAAGGCACTCCAAGCAGTAATGATTAGCAAGCATGTGCAAAGACACCCATGTTGCCGCCTGGCAAATATCCAGGACAGGGACTCCCCTCTGCAGGGCAGAGGTGACAGCCAATACCCTAGTCGAATTAGCTCCGAGTCCCATAATGGGAATGGGGAAGTGGAAATTCCGGCACCATCTCATGATGGTGCCGGTGTTTCCACATCCGCCTGCAGGCGGGTGGTGTTAAACCCACCAGGTCAGACCTGGGGGAATGACACCTCCCGCCTGCAGAACTCGAGATCACGCGGTCCGGAAACAATGGTGGCGGCGGGTTTACCGCCACCGTTATTTCCAGACCGGCTGACTCGTAATGAGGCCCAATGTCTTCGTGCAGACGCCATTCGTATTCTTTGGGAAGAGGAAAATCTCTGCTGAGCAGGTCTGAGCACTTCATTGTAAATGTCCCTATAGGTGTCCATGTGGACAATGTCTTCCTGCTGGACGGAAACAGAAGGCTGATCTTCTTGATAATGAGAATAACATTGAAGGTTAGGTTCTACACGAGACCTTTTCGGGGATGGATGATCAGAAAAACTGATAATCTTCTCCAGCCGATCCATACACCCTTTGAATTTCTCTCGAGTCCATTTGGAGGACCCAGGCGGACCTACGGGTGGAAAAATGTGGTTTTCTGCCCTACAGCGCTGAAAAAAGTCTCTTAGGGTGTCGGAAAGATGCTCTTGGCTATCTTCATAAGTATTGTGAGAATCGGGGCCCCAAACTGCATCCGAAGATTTTTCGGCGGCTTGCCCCATGATTTTAGGCGGAACCGGGATAAGACCCACCACCTCCGTAATCCTCTCGATGCTGTCTTTGATAGTCGATGAATCGGCGTGAGATAATTGCTCCGATGGTCTATTGGTAGATGTATTACCTTCCGCTGCGCCAGAGGGCCTAGTGGTCGGTTTTTCGACTAGAGGCCTAGTCGTAGCTTTCGGGCCTACCGCGGCCTTCGGGACCGTTGCAGCGTTAGATTTCCGCACTTCACATGTGAAGTTTTTGGAGTAGGGCCCTTACTTGTTTTTGATTGCCCAGTCGCAAGATGCTGCTGCGGATGCGGGTAAGGCTTTGGATCTGCGCGATCCAAGGAACCCGTCGAAATTTTCAGCGGCCCTGTTAGCGCTTTCACCTTTTTCGACAAAGACGTTGAAACTGGTGTAGAGTTTGTCTTCTTAGTGTGTTGCGTTTGTACGACCCTGTCGCCGGGTGTTGTCCCTGTAGCGAGACCAGAGTCAGGCCTTAAAGGGTCGGGGATGGGCGTGGCGGACCTAGAAATGTCCGCTTTGCGGTCTATTACATCCAAAACGGATGTTTGGTCATCTGAGGTACCCTCGTCACTCTCAGCGGGTGTGGCGGTAGGGGAAGGGGTATCCACCCGCGACATACCATATGCGGCCCACCACTTTACACGGCGCTCCTTAAGGGTCTTAGGCTGAAGGAGTTTGCAGGACGCACACCGCTTTTCGTTGTGCTCTAGGGGGAGACAGGCGTTGCACGTCCTGTGTTTCTCCTTCCAAGGATATCTGACCCTACATAACCTAAAAGGAGTCCTTTCCATAGCCAAAAGGGAAGATGACCAGACCAAAAGGGTAAAGAGGGGAAAGATGGAAAGACATACCGAAAATATGGCCACTCCGACCCCACTCTCCCTACTGTAAAGGTCGGCCAGAGGGTCCGGCCACGTGGAGCATCGGGCAGCCGGATCTTAGGCGCCGAAATCCACCGCCGTAGACGAATCCCCCACAGTCTTTGTTGAAGATGTTCTTGTGACCAAAGGGACTCAACGGGGAATAACCGTCAAGTTGGTATAAGATAAACAATGTCTCTTCTGTAAGAGCTCCACTATAGGGCGACCAGTTATCTGGGTGGAAAAAAACAATCCGAGGGACCTCGGCGCGTGAGGGATTTTGGGTACACTACATGTCACAATAGTGATAGTGCTACAGACACGCCTATGCCGACATCCCCTTTCGGTCCCGAAAGACAAGATGCAATACTCTGCGGTTACCACTGGATGACGGACTATATGCACAGCATGTGATTCTAAGCAGATTAACAAGCATCAGAAACTCAATTTCTCAGGTGATTCACTATTCACTTCAGATCCCTTTTTATACAAACTTTGTAGGATTTGTATACATCCAATTTCTCAGGTGATTCCGTTTTCAGCTCGGATCCCCCTCAGCCGGGGCTCAGATCCGGTTTAACACAATGTTCAATCAGTCTCCCTCTGCCGGGCTCGGACCAATTCACTTCACCTTAACACAAACTTGTTTTATCCCAAAAGCTTTTAATTGATCTCCCTCATTCGGGCTCAGACCAACTATCTCTATTTTATCATCAACTTGCTGGGCAGTGTCGACATCAAAGACTTTCGATTGTGCACAGGATTTTGTTTCACCCGTCGCAGGACCACTTCGATGTACAGTTCTTTGCCACTCTTTCACCTTTTTCAAATCTCAGTTGGATACCTTACGGAGACTTCGAATGAGCATGCACGCGGTGCCGGGCCACTCTGTCAAAGGTATCATATCTTGATTTTAAACTTCAATCATTCATCTGTTGTTCAATTTTTACTCGCCTTGTCACATGTGTTTAATACACGGTTTTCTTCAGTGCTCACCATACAATGTTGCCCATTTGCAATCTTGGCTCCAACAAAGACCGGTTTGGTATCAGCCTCCCCAACTTACCGGCTGTGTTGATTTCACTGGTGCTGCATTGTTGTAGGAGCCAAGGACAGTACCACAGCGGCAAGTGATTCTCCCCGCCTTGCTTATCGACGTGGGAGGGCCCCAGGTACTTCTGACACACAATGCAGGATTCTTCAGCCTGATTTCCTGGTCTTACGCTTTCTATTCTCGAGGCTTCATGAAAGTAACTGTTCCTAGTTGAAAAGGTCAAGGGCACTTCCCTCCTTGCGATACCCTTCAGTTTTGCTGTCTTTCTCCTCATCTTAAACTGCCATCTGAACTGCTGCTTCCTCGCATGCTTTGCCTTTTTGCCTTGCTCAGAGTGTACTCTCGTGCTTCCCCTTTTATCCATGTGAGGAAGTGTAATGGAAGTCAGGTGTGTGTGATGGTCAGAAATTGCCTGACCCCGCCTGACCATTGTATTATGACATGTCAGGTATACCGCCCGGGTCTTAGTCTGTCTTCGCTCATAGCAAGCTGTCCGTGAGAAAATGTTTGTGTTGTGAAGGTGGAGGGGCAGAGGGGGGGTTGAATTACTAAATATCCTACCTGGTAGGAATTGGGTAAAGGTTTTACAGGGAAGGGGATACTGCATTACGCCATCCTGTGTCCCACTCCAACGCCCCGAAGATTCCCCACCCACGTGATCCTCCTGCACTGGTTCACCCCCAGGAACTGGAGCCAAATGCGATGGGCGTGTCCAGGCCACCTGGATGACAGATCCCTGGGGACTAGCGGGTGAGACACCTTCTGGATTCTCACAGACTCCCACAGAAAGCAATTTCTGCACTATGGTCACATTTATTAGCTAGGAGGTGAAAGCAGAAGTTCATAAAACAAGGAGACTTGAACTAGTTGTGTTAGGCTGGAGTTGAGAGAAGAAATTGAGAAAGGAGACTTCACGATGTACAAGCTAAGACTAGATCATTTAAAAAAAAAAGGTAAACGGAGAATACAAAAGGTGTTCTCCAGCACCTCTATGTACAAAATTTCATATCCAAAATCATCTGAGCGTGAAGACTCCTAGCCTAGTATGAACTAGTATGAAGTAGCAGCGCTGCTTCCACATACTCAAGACATTGATGACACTTAGTGTTACACATATCTTGCTCATTGAGGCCAAAGGGTACAACAGAATTGTTGACAAAACTATCCAGTGCTGCGCTCCATTATTGGAACAGAAAGTTGTACAACATAACATGCTATGTAACTGTACTCTATGCAAGATTTACTTGAAACCTCCTACCAAATGTACAACAACTTTGTTTATTCAGGTTAATGAAGTTAGCTGTGTAAAAGAATGTTTTAATATATTTTTCTTGCACCACTTCACTAATATCTGAATGATATTGATGTTTTATAATCATGCTTTTAAACATTTGGTTGTGAGTTGCATACACATGCACAGATATATGTTATTTACTAGCATGCACAGGCAAATTGATGTGGCAAAAACAATGTATGGCATAAGCAGACACAAGTAGAACCTACTCCCAAATCCCACTGACACATTGTAGCTCAGACCTCCAGGCAGCAGAGAAAAAGGAAAGAGAGAATTGTTATTTAATGAACTCAAATTAAGACCCATCTTTAAAACCTGACAATAAATATCAGAAGATGGTATAGTTGGACAAAATAGTGCACAGCGTATGTGACTAAATCTGTTCCACTGCAATTATTTTTAATAGCAATTACTATTAAAGGCTTACACGATATATGCAACACTAAAGAGCAAAATGATCTGTCAAAGATGTGTAACTTTAAATAAATGAAGGGAACTTAAGGTCTATATAATTCCAAATTCACAGAAACTAGTATAGGCTGGAAGTGAAATCAAGTGCAAAACCCATGCCATAAACAGTAAGATATAGTCAGGCTACTCTTCCTGTGGAAACAAGAGTTTTAGAATGCTTGGAGAACACTTATTTATTTAACACTTATAGATCGTGAACTATGGCCCAGGGGTGTCAAAGCGCTGGGGGATGCAGTACAGCAAGAAGCACAAGATTCAGTAAGAGTAAGACTGGTAGGACGATCAGAACAGATGAGTTTTCAAAGCCCTATGAAAACAAAAATAGCCCTCAATTGCTAGTATTGATGGGGGAAGTGAGTTCCACAGTCTTGGAGCCACAACTGAGAAAGACCGTCCCTCAAGCCAAACCCTCTGGTACCTTGGAACTTTTAAAAGCAACTGAGATGCCGAACGCAAGTTGCTAGCTGGACAATATCGTTCGATCTTTTTCTTCAGATATTCTGGACCAGTGTTATACACAGCCCGGTGAGTGATGCTGAGCATCTTAATCTCAATCCTTGCTGCCACTGGCAGCCAGTGGAGATGCTGCAAAAGCTCCGTAGATGGAGTCATTCAGGGAGAAGTTAGCTCTAGTCTGGCTGCTGAATTTTGTAGAACCTGTATTGGCTGAATTTGGTATTTTGGTTGCCCATGGTAGATACCATTAGAGTTTAAAAAAAAAAAAATTTAAAGTGCAAATTGGTTAATTAAAACCTTATACACTGTATAATAACAATCACATACGAATAGAAACCATGATAAAGCAACATAGACATAATAACAGTTAGACACTGTAAATAAAAGCATATTATGTTACATCATATATCAACATCAGGAGGTCCGTTAATTCCATTTAAGGCCCTCCTGCTCATATTCAGATACTATTCTGCCACATTTTGCAGTATAACCAAATATTTTACGAGTTAGGAATTGCTCTCTTCCATTTGTAGAACGCTGCACCAACATATACCATCATTTCTGCCATGTAGATGATCGACCAGAACTGGTCAGACAAAATCATTCTTAGGTCATAAACCTTATAATACCATTCTTGTAGGTTCTCACACCCCGTAAGTATTTGTATGCTTGATTCTACCTCTCTGTGGCAATACCTGCACAATCTTTCCTCCCTGGGTATTCCAGACCAGGCACCCATATACCTTACAAGGTAGTATATTAAACCGAAGGAGGGCAATGAATCTCACCAAATTTCTATTTCCGGTCTTTAACAAATAGCACTGAGGGTTCACAGGTTTTAGTTCTTGTAGCGCGTAAACTTCATACCTCTTCTTTTTAGAGAGGTAAGTCAGGTTTTCACTCACATCCCATTCGAGAGCTTTCTTTTTAAGGTGTTTATAAATAGTATTAATTTCCCCTTTGTCCACAGGTAACTTCATATTTATTTCTTTGAGGAAGGAAAGTGCTGTATCTTTCAAATTGGTCATGTATGTAGTCAATTCATCTCTCTTATACATGTTCTTGCCAATAAGGCTCATTAGGCTCTCACCGTCCCCTTGCTCTAGCACAATCTTTGCATAGAGTTTACAGCATCTTATTTTCCACAATGTTTTTAAAGCCCTTAACCCCAGTTCACACCTAATAGCTTCAATCGGGCTCGACCTTGGTAAGCCTAATAATGGTCTCCACAACGTCCCCTCTAGTTTCCCAAGGTTTTCCATATCTTTACCTCCCACCGATTCTAGTGCTTATAAAGCTCCTGGGATGATGCAGTTCTTATAGACTTCCAAGTAGCCTTCTATGGAATATCCACCTCTACTTGCCACATATTGTTTTCATTACATTTCATTTCTTGATCACTTTAGATTCTACCATCTTGTAGGAAAAGCTACAACGGGGTTTATTCATAATTGGTATCCCCAAATAAGGATAAATATCTACCACCTCAAGCATTTCTGTATTAATCTTCCATTGGTATGTCATCTTATCCTTCTCCCTTTTAAATCCCCCAAACACCATAACCTTGGTTTTACTTATGTTAATGCTTAGGTTATTTTCATTGGAATACAGATATAAGACATTAAGCATCCTCTGCAAACCCACCAGTGTTTTATCTAATAGTATTGTATCGTCCGCATACATAAGGCCGCAAATTCCAAGCCCTCCCACTTTTGGGGGAAAATTAATTATACTAGAAAACCTATCCCATAGGTCTGATACATACAGATTATACAACACCAGCGAGGTAACACAGCCCTGTTTGAGGCCCATATTAGTTTTGATTTCAGGGGAGATCTTGACTCCTTTGCCCAGACAGATAACCACAGTGGTGTCCCTGTACATTTCTCTCAGAAAGTGTAGAATCATGGGGCATATCTTCCTGTCCGCCAATTTCTTCCTAAGTATGTCTCTATCAACACTATCAAAAGCTTTTGAATAATCGATGTAACACACAGATACTCATACCGGTTTTATCCACAGTATCTGATATTATGTGATTGAGCATTACCAAATTATCAAGTGTGCTGTGTTCCTTTCTAAACCCTGCTTGCTGAATTGGGAGAAGGCCTTTCTCTTTACTCCATTTATTTATACTACTTACCAGCAAAGAGCAGAATATTTTACAACTACTATCAGTCATAGCCAGTAAGCGATAGTTTCCAGGGATCTTTCTATCCCCTTTTTAAAAAAAGGGAAAACTATGGCTTTAAGCCAACTATCTGGTATGGTGCCCTTTTCCCATTTGGCAGAAAAAAGATGATATAGGAATACAGCCCATTTTTTGGGGTTATGCTTTATTACGATATTTGCTAACCCATCGGGTCCGCAGGGCCCTAGATGCCTTCATTTTGTTTATTATTTCCAATATATCCAAGACCTCATATGGGAAAATCTGTCTCCTATTTTCCCAACACTTTCTATATACATGATCTTTCCTATTCTCTATATAAAACAGTCAGGAGATATATTCTAACCATATATCCTATCCAACATCGTTATTATCTCTGTTACTATCTTCCAACAAATGCTGGAGATATAAGTACCAACATTTCTTGGAATCATGTGTTTTACAAAGCACATAAATGATCATCCAATTCGCATTGTTAACATTATGTTTATGAGCTTTTAACCAGTTTTTATATCTGGTCCTTATGACCTTTATTCATAACAATGTATCCTCTTCCTTTAACCCATGATTCTCTTTAAGGCACTTTATTTCATCCTTCACTCTTCTTTTCTTCTCAGCAATTTGGCTGTCATATTTATATTTATTCAAATATGTTTTCCCCTGTTTTTGTTTGATACTCAGCCGACAGTTATCTCTTATTATCACGCCAATAAGATTGCCTACCACCTTGAGGCATTTAATTCTATCTCCTGACCTTCTAGGGGAAGTATGTTAAACATATTATGGAATTGTTCCAGATTCTACTGTGTCCCCATAATCCTATTTCCCTCCGCAGAGCTCTGAATGTGCATATCATCAGCTCGCTGCCATTGTTGTAGGGTTATTTTGGCAAGTTTTCATATAAGTGCTTTATGATCACTCAATGGCGTAGATATATGTTCGAATGAGGTCTTCATATTTTTTATCCCTTTGCTAACATATAGTCCAAGCGGTAACTTACTATACCATTCGACCAGGTTTCCTCTCTTTTCCTGCCTTCGTCCGGCTCCAAATATTCAAACCCTCAGTTTCGGAGCAATTTCAACCAAGTGATTCCATTCACTATCTGTGTTTGATGTTTACAATTTGAGCCACATTTCCCCATCTCAGAGGGTAAGATATTCATAGACTCATCCCAAAGCTCATTCCACCGGTCCATCTTCATCCTTGCTACATCACAACAGGCATTCAAATCTCCCATAATCAGTACTTCAGACTCTGGGGATTCTAAAAGCCAACCTTCTATTGTATCATTTACAATCTCACCTATGTCCACAATATTCACCTTCCCCCCCGGGCAAGGGGTACACATTATTAGTATTTCACCAAGATAACCCATATTACCTATTATGGCATACATGACAAAACAGGAGCTCCCAAAATGGTCGTACTTTCTAAGAGGGATATGATTTTTGGCCCCTATACATAGGCCACCAGCCAGACGTCCCTTTCCACCACCAATGGCTGATTTGCTCAGAATGTTATAGAGCTCCAATAACATTTATCCACTCATCCACGTTTCGTGCAAAGCAAACACATCACATTCCTTCAGCAATCTTATTCCATCTATATGAAGTAGAGAATTGAAACCCCTACTTTTCCTAAAAAGAAAAATAGGCTCATTACCGGCTTCCTCATCTCAATAATTAGAGAAATAAGCTCTATCCGGAATCCACATTTCCATGTTGTTTACCCCTCTTGTTAGGGAGAATTCTCTCTTTAGGCTGAATTTCCTAACCTAGTGAGTCCCCCAGCAGCTTTGCTGGATTGCTGGAGTTTGTTTTTTTCCTCCTGCCAAGAGTGAGACTCTTTTTCTTTTTCTCCCACTCTTGGACATGATTTATGGTGTTCCTTTGACTGCTTATGTGTTTTATGGGCTATGGGGTCCTTTACTCCATAGGGTCTCATGTGTTTTTACTATGTGTGTTACACAGCACCCTCCGTGCAGTAACACAGGGGTGTCATAGTGACACCCCACCATAGACTCCATACCCTGGGACTGACTACTGTCTCCCAGGGCATGTAAAGTCACCATTGGCTTTACTAGTCCCAAATTATTAAAAGAAGCCAGTACAAACCACCATATTGTGGACGTACTGGTCGGGGCAATTCGATTGCCCCGGGGTCTGTTAGTCGAGGGGGCACGTCTCCGGCCCCCCTGATCGAGTTTTGGCTGGTGGCAGTGGAAACTACTTTTTATATTCGACCGTGAATATTTTCCTATGGGATTTTCCCATTGTTCGAGGCTACCAACTTTAATTATTTAATTCTCATAGCCTCGAACATACCGCCGGTTTATTTAATTAATATTAATTCTCCGGTTGGTATTTTTTGCCAAGACTCGATTCCAAAATGGCGTTTGTGTTCTCATCTGTGACTCCAACCCAAGTCGAGCCCTCTGTTCCACTTTTTGGCGGGCTTCTCCACAGAAGCCTCCAAAAGTGGTGCCACTCTGTCTGGGTACCACAGGGGGTGTGGGAGGGGGTTTAGGCACCCTGGACTGAGTTACCTTGGTAACTCAAGTCGCACTCTTGTGTGATTGGCCCAAGTGGTGAGCCGCCCGGCTCACCACTTAGCATGTTTGAGTGACAGCTAGGCTGAGTGAATGGGGGTTTTCTGCATAAAAGCAGGGCTTTGGGGACTGGAACTTCAGAAGTCGCCACAGGACCTGAGAATCCGACGAGGGAGAAGCTGAGCCGACCTACCACAACGACACCACCGGTGGAGCCCTGCAGAACCGACTCACCACTTCCCGATGACAGAGAAGATCTCCCGGCTGGAGAGGCTTCTTCCCCTGACTGGTGGGCACAACCAGTTTACCTGTTACAAACTTGATGGTCGTGCAGAGTATGGGCAACCCCTCTGTCCCCTAGTTTCACACTGACACCACCAGAAATACTGTCTGTGTGATCTTTGAAGCCACAAGTGGAAGTCCGCAAGCCTGGACGTGGGACACAGCCGGAAGAACCCCTTGAGCGCTGCAAGGCAAGGTGCAATGTGGTTAGAATACAGGACAAGGCAATGTATACTAAATGCCAAATACAAGAACACAATGTACCTGTGAGGATATGAAGGTGGTTCTGGAAAGGCCGACAGAGGCGTTGACCTTCAGACAGCTATTGGGCCAGGCAGAGGGCAAGGTGAACACCTAGTGCAGGACCGAAATCCCAAATTGGTACGTGATCCGTAGAGAAAACCAAGCAGTCCGAGGTCAAAAACAGGCGATCCAGGTCGAGGCAGATGAAGGGTTAAGCACAGAGCAATCCGTTGGGCGAAGCGTAGCAGTCAACAGGTAATCCAAAGTTCAGTCCAAAGTTCAAAAACAGATAGGGGCCAAGAGTAGCAATCCGTGAAGCAAACCGTGGTCAGGCGATGGGTAAAGATCCTTAGAACGAAGTAGTGGGCGACACGTGATCCAGACGAAAACAGCTGTGAAGCAACGTCTACAGTTTCCGGTCTCCCTTTATCCCTCGGAAGAAAACACGTGACCGTAATCACGTGAGGTGTGGAAACAAAACGCTGCGGCGTTGCTAAGGGACCATGAGTCACGTGATCCATGACGCGCCATGATGCGCAGGTTTCCATGAATGCCGCGTGTCTCGGCGATGAAGAAGTCTCCACTTCGTTTGCCAGCGATGTGAAGGGCGATAAACGCCAGTCCTGCCAATCATGCCCTACCGTGCCCTGCTGTACAGGAAGCGAGGAGGCAAAGCGGTGCATGTTTTAAGGTGTGTGTGTCGGGTGGCAAGAGGGGTGGAGGTCACAGACGGGGTAGGGCGTGTCCTTGTTTTTACAGGTGCAGCAGGTAACGTGGGGGGCGGCGTGACAGAATCCCCCCTCAAAGGCCCACGACCCCGTGGGCTGGCCGGGTTATCCCTATGAAACCGTGAAACCAGAAGCGGAGCCCGGACATCTCGGGAGGGAACCCATGAACGGTCCTCGGGACCATAACCCAGCCAGTCCACCAGATACTGGAGGCAACCCCTATGGACACGGGAACCAAGGATGGCGCTGACCTCATAGACGTCCTGAGAAGACACAGAGACAGGGGCGGGAGGAACCAGGACACGAGTAGGAGCCAGGAAGGGCTTGAGGGGAGAGGTATGAAAAACAGGGTGGATCCGCCAGGCAGGAGGAATAGACAGCCGGAGAGCCACAGGGTTCAAGACCCTGACGACCTTATAAGGGCCCACAAAGCGAGGCAACAGCTTGCGACAGCCGGGGATCCGTAAATGTCTGGTCGATAGCCATACCCGCTCGCCCACATGGTATTCCGGTGCCTCAGCCCGCTTCTGGTCCGCCTTAGCCTTCATCACCGACTGGGCCTCACGGAGATGAACCAGAGTCTGTGCATGGACACCAGCTAGATCGCGCATACAGGCGTCAGCTGCAGGAGTGGCAGAGGGGAAATCAGGGAACGGTAATGTGCGTGGATGCTGCCCATACAACGAATAGAAGGGGGAAACCCAGTGGACGAATGTCGGGAATAATTGTAGGCGAACTCCGCGATGTAAAGCAGATTGGGCCAGGAATTTTGGTACTGAAGGGACAGGCAACGTAGGTATTGTTCAAGGGCTTGGTTAACCCGCTCGGTCTGTCCATCGCTTTCGGGATGATAGGCCGAGGAGAAGCGAGCATCAATACCCAGGAGCTTGGTAAGAGCACGCCAGAAACAGGACGTAAACTGCGATCCACGGTCCGATATGATGACCTGTGGTAGACCAAAGAGGCAGAAGACTGACTTGAAGAACAGGCCAGCCAGGGTTGGGGCTGATGGTATGCCCGTACAGGGAATGAACCGGGCCATTTTAGTGTATGAGTCGACGATAACCCATATGGTATCGTGACCTTGTCTGCGGGGAAGATCTGTGATGAGATCCATAGAGATAGTGTGCCAAGGCCTGGGGGGAATGGGCAATGGGAGGAGCAACCCTAGAGGCCGTCCTCTGCGTGTTTTGCATTGGGCACATATCGAGCAGGTGTTTACGTAGTGCTCTATGTCTTTCCTCATGGATGGCCACCAGCACCAACGTTGTAGCAATTCCAGGGTGCGTTGTTGCCCAGGGTGGCCGTTTATAGCAGCATCATGTGACCAGGCAAGCGCCTGGTTACGTACATCACATGTAGGGAGAAACAATTTGCCTTGGATAAACGGCAACCCCTCTTGGAGGGCAATGTCCCATTCGGCGAGCGCATGAGGATGTTTGGAAACCCATTGTCTGATGGCGGTGAGCATGGGTGGGGATGGTGTACACATACATATCACATGGCCCTTCCCTAACAGTGTGTCCGGAAACAATGACAGTGATTCCCCACCAGGAGAACGGGAAAGAGCGTCAGCCTTGCCGTGGATACGACCCGGTCTGTGTTTAACAACAAAATCGAAGGCAGCAAAGAACAAATGCCAGCGCACTTGTCTACTGTTTATACATTTCAGGGAGGCCAGATCTTGCAGGTTTTTGTGATCTGTGTAAAGCACCGTCTGATATCTTGCCCCCATAAGATGGTGTCGCCACGTTTGGAGGGCGTCTTTGATAGCCAATAACTCTTTCTCGGTCACGGTGTAGTGTGTCTCGGCAGCCGAGAACTTCCGAGAGTGATAGGCTACTGGATGTAAGCTACCCGTGGTTGAACAAGGCTGAGATAACACTGCACCTAATTCAAACGAGGAGGCATCCGCTTCCAGAACATAAGGAAGACCATGGTCAGGGTGTTGCAGGACAGGAGCAGAAACAAATCTGGACTTAAGCGTCTCAAAGGCTTCCTGGTGTACGGAGGTCCAGGTGAACGGGACGAGAGGACTAGTCAGAGCGGTCAAAGGCGAAACAATAGAAGAGAAGCCGGCGATGAATCTCCGGTAAAAATTAGCGAAGCCGAGAAAGGACTGGAGCTGTTTGATGTTAGCGGGAGTCGGCCATTCCGTGACAGCATGTACCTTAGTCTGATTCATGGATAACCCTCCGGGGGAGATGTGAAAGCCTAAGAACTCCACTTCCTTTGTATGGAACAGACATTTCTCGGGTTTGGCGAACAAGGCGTTCGCCTTGAGGCGAGAGAGGACCTCCCTAACATGACCGACGTGTTCCTCCAAAGAGGATGAGTATATCAATATATCGTCCAGATATACCACCACGAACGTATCCAAGATATCAGAAAATACGTCGTTGATAAATCGTTGGAATGTTGTGGGGGCATTACAAAGCCCGAAGGGCATCACGGTATATTCAAATAACCCCTGTCGGGAACAGAATGCCGTCTTCCATTCATCTCCACGCCTCATCCGGACTAGGTTGTATGATATGATATGATAGTTTATTTATATAGCGCCTATACACAATGTGTTTCAAAGCGCTTCAAGGAGGGAAGGGAACAAAGGAAAATACAGTTACATTCAGCAAAAGTCCTTGAAACAGTACAGAATGTAAAAATAACTATCATAATAGGCCTGTCGACATTTCTGATAGTGCAAGTGCATAGAACAAGTAAGGCAAGAGGTAATGGATAGGAGGAGAACAAAGCAAGCAGTAACATTACTATGTCTGACGACAATTTACGCAGTGCAGGTGGTAACAAGAGGAGGGTTGGGAGGGGGGCAAGGGTACGGAGAGGAAAGGAGAACAAGGCACGATACTGAGCAAAAGTGTCGGTGACAAATTTGAAAGTAGGGGAGGGGGGAGGAAGAGAACAAGGGGGAGGGAGGGGGGACAGACAAGCTGCTATCGAGAGTCAAGGAACAAAAGATAGGAGTAAGTGCTAGGAGGGGGAAGTCTGAGAGGAGGGAGAAGGAGTGGGGAGTAGGAGAGGTAGTAGAAGAGGATGGATGTGAGGAGGAGGGAAGGAGGCAGGAAGGGGGGTGGAACGCAGAGCAAGAGACTCAGAGGGGGAAGGGGGGCACACAGGCACTCACGGAGGGGCAGGGGGGCACACAGGCACTCACGGAGGGGCAGGGGGCACACAGGCACTCACGGAGGGGCAGGGGGGCACACAGGCAATCACGGAGGGGCAGGGGGGCACACAGGCACTCACGGAGGGGAAGGGGGCACACAGGCACTCACGGAGGGGCAGGGGGGCACACAGGCACTCACGGAGGGGGGGCACACAGGCACTCACGGAGGGGCACACAGGCAATCACGGAGGGGGGGCACACAGGCAATCACGGAGGGGGGGCACACAGGCAATCACGGAGGGGCAGGGGGGCACACAGGCACTCACGGAGGGGAAGGGGGCACACAGGCACTCACGGAGGGGCAGGGGGGCACACAGGCACTCACGGAGGGGGGGCACACAGGCACTCACGGAGGGGCACACAGGCAATCACGGAGGGGGGGCACACAGGCAATCACGGAGGGGGGGCACACAGGCAATCACGGAGGGGCAGGGGGGCACACAGGCACTCACGGAGGGGGGCACACAGGCACTCACGGAGGGGCAGGGGGCACACAGGCACTCACGGAGGGGCACACAGGCACTCACGGAGGGGCAGGGGGGCACACAGGCACTCACGGAGGGGCAGGGGGCACACAGGCAATCACGGAGGGGGGGCACACAGGCACTCACGGAGGGGCAGGGGGGCACACAGGCACTCACGGAGGGGCAGGGGGCACACAGGCAATCACGGAGGGGGGGCACACAGGCACTCACGGAGGGGGGGCACACAGGCACTCACGGAGGGGCAGGGGGGCACACAGGCACTCACGGAGGGGCAGGGGGCACACAGGCAATCACGGAGGGGGGGCACACAGGCACTCACGGAGGGGGGGCACACAGGCACTCACGGAGGGGCCTGCGATCCGGCGTACCGCGGTGGACAGCGGTAGACAGGGCCTTAGGAGTGGGCCTTGTGAGGAGGGCCGGCCAAGCCTGCCGGCCTCCCCATTGGCCCAGATGATCAGGGCAGCAACCAATCCCACATCCCCAGCAGCACCATGCCTAGCACTCCGGTGCAGGCACTGAAGACAGCCATCTTGGAATGGCGGAATCCAACAAAGGAACAAGTATGGCAATTGACTACACATGAAAAACGGAGCATTATGTAGGCCCCCAATGCATTTAAATACATACTGGTGCAAAGAGCCAATGCAGGCTGAGTCCAAAACACAATTTAGGTCCAGTTTCAGGCGTCGCCGCTCGCCGCTTGTTTAAGCCCAAAAGTGTGGGGCTTACCTTAGATCCAGCTTGGTGAATATGGATGCCTTGGTCAACCTGTCCAACAGCGTGGAGATGAGCGGGAGGGGATACCTGTTTTTTACTGTGACGGAATTCCATCGCCTGTAGTCCACACAAGGGCGTAGATCGCCCTCTTTTTTCGGCACAAAATAAATCGGGCTAGCAGCTGGGGAACAGGAGGGACGGATGTGACCTAGTTGTAAGGCCCGATGGATGTACTCTTTGAGAGCTCGTTCCTCTTACTGGGATAATGAATAGATCCTACCCCTGGGAATGGGAGCATCTGAGACCAGATCTATCGGACAATCGTATGGTCTGTGTGGGGGACCTTCTGCAGTAGCTTTGTCAAACACCATATGAAAATCGTGATAGTCAGTGGGCATGTTCGACATGACGGCCCCCACGGTATGCGAGGGCACAGGGTCGGAGGCTATGTCATCGATGTGGGTGGAAGCCATGGCACTAAGGATGGTAGCAGAAGTGGAGACCGAATCCCCTTCCGTGAGACAAAAGTGTTGGCACACTTCTGACTCAAATGTGACTTGTCCCGTCGCCCAATTTATCAAGGGGTTGTGCTGTCGCAACCAGGGTATTCCTAAAATGATGCCAAACTGTGGTGTAGTGATAAGGTCAAACGACATGGTTTCCCTATGGGTACTCTGTATCATTACTTCCAGAGGAGCAGTCTGGAACTTGATCGGGCCGGAGGATAGGGAAGTGCCATCAACCGCGTGTACGGGTTCTGGGTGTTCTTTTCTAACCAAGGGCAGATTGAGACTATGTGCCAAGGCAATATCGATAAAACAACCAGTGGCCCCGGAGTCAATCACAATCTGTACGATGTGTGCGATCTCTCTAGTGGGTTTCAGAAGGGCTTGGACTACCACCGGTCTGATAGGACCGAAGGCGGGTTCAGCGGGGGTCATAGACAGGCTCGCCGGTGCCCCCTGTATCATGGGCGAGCCTTCTGAAAACCCGGGGTCTTGTTCTTGGGGCGTCGGGGGCATTCCCTTACATAGTGCCCATTCAACCCGCAATAGAAACAGGCGTTCTCAGCCCTCCGACGTTCACGTTCGGATGATGTTAATGGACTTCGGATGCCTCCTATTTGCATAGGTTCAGAAGCGGTGTTAGAAGTGCTCGGGCTTGATTGGCTAGTGAATGTTGTTTCTGCCCTCCGCTCAGATCGCCTTGCGTCAACCTGTAAGGCAAGATCCACCAGATCCGTGAACACCGAAGGAAGGGCAGGAATCACCGAGAGTGCATCCTTCATGGTGTTGCATAGCCCACGATAAAACACGATAGCCTTTTTCTCCTCCGGCCAGGAGGTCTCGGCGGCCAGCTGGTTGTACCGTGTGATGTACTCTATTAGTGTTTGTTTCCCTTGTGTCAAATCCAAGAGTTCTACGTCCCTTGATTGGGCCTTATAACGAGTGTCGAAGACTTTGGCCATTTCGGCTATGAGAAGATCAAAATCATACAAAGCGGGATGATCATTCTCCAACATTGGATTTGCCCAGGTGGCCGCCACCCCAGACAGATGTGACAGAAGGAATGCGGCCTTAGTGACTGAATCGGGGAAAGCCAAAGGTCTGCACAAGAAATGTAGCTTGCATTGATTAATGAAAGTACGGTACTTCCGGGGGTCCCCCTGGTAGCGTTCTGGAGCGGCAAGAGGAACGGGTGTCGGGAGTAACACTGGAGTGGGAGTTGGGGCCTGAACAGGTGCTAGTCGGTCTGGAGGGGTTGGGTACCCGAACTCAGCGTCTGCGGGTAAAGGGTGTTGGGTGCTCTGTAAGGCGTCCAGACGGTGATGTATGGCTGCTGTGGCAGCAGCCATGTCGGTCCTGAGGGCCGCCACTGCCTGCATCAACGCGGTCACTGGATCCCCGGTGGAGGGATTCATACTCTGGACGACCAAAAAAGGCTTCACAGTCTGTTACAAACTTGATGGTCGTGCAGAGTATAGGCAACCCCTCTGTCCCCAAGTATCACACTGACAACACCAGAAATACTGTCTGTGTGATCTTTGAAGCCGCAGGTGGAAGTCCGCAAGCCTGGACGTGGAACACAGCCGGAAGAACCCCTTGAGCGCTGCAAGGCAAGGTGCAATGTGGTTAGAATACAGGACAAGGCAATGTATACTAAATGCCAAATACAAGAACACAATGTACCTGTGAGGATATGAAGGTGGTTCTGGAAAGGCCGACAGAGGCGTTGACCTTCAGACAGCTATTGGGCCAGGCAGAGGGCAAGGTGAACACCTAGTGCAGGACCGAAATCCCAAATTGGTACGTGATCCGTAGAGAAAACCAAGCAGTCCGAGGTCAAAAACAGGCGATCCAGGTCGAGGCAGATGAAGGGTTAAGCACAGAGCAATCCGTTGGGCGAAGCGTAGCAGTCAACAGGTAATCCAAAGTTCAGTCCAAAGTTCAAAAACAGATAGGGGCCAAGAGTAGCAATCCGTGAAGCAAACCGTGGTCAGGCGATGGGTAAAGATCCTTAGAACGAAGTAGTGGGCGACATGTGATCCAGACGAAAACAGCTGTGAAGCAACGTCTACAGTTTCCGGTCTCCCTTTATCCCTCGGAAGAAAACACGTGACCGTAATCACGTGAGGTGTGGAAACAAAACGCTGCGGCGTTGCTAAGGGACCATGAGTCACGTGATCCATGACGCGCCGTGATGCGCAGGTTTCCATGAATGCCGCGTGTCTCGGCGATGAAGAAGTCTCCACTTCGTTTGCCAGCGATGTGAAGGGCGATAAACGCCAGTCCTGCCAATCATGCCCTGCCGTGCCCTGCTGTACAGGAAGCGAGGAGGCAAAGCAGTGCATGTTTTAAGGTGTGTGTCGGGTGGCAAGAGGGGTGGAGGTCACAGACGGGGTAGGGCGTGTCCTTGTTTTTACAGGTGCAGCAGGTAACGTGGGGGGCGGCGTGACATTACCTTCTTTTCTTCGCACCCCAGACCGGTTTGTGGTCGAACTGCCCGTGCCAAGCACCCCGGCGGCCGGATAGCCACTCACCACTGAACCGCGAATCAACGGACCGCTCCTTGTACCTGAGAAACTCCGCGGCTGGTCTCTTCCCTGGCAGTGCAACGGACTCCTGTCTTCCTCCACGACGAGATCCTCTCTTCCCCCGGATGAAGCACCGAATTGCATCCCCTGCCAGGAATAACTGCCCCCGCTGGAGTGTTCTCACCACTTTAAGGTACCGTGTCCGCCAGGCCTCCCTTTCTAAAGATTGCTACAAGGTAATAATAACTCCTTAACCTTCTGGACTGGGCTGGTCGCCTTGACCCTCTAACTGGTCCCTTTCCTTGGTCCAACTCCTTTTTGAACCATTACAAGACTTTTTGTGCACTGCAACCGTGTGACCTTGGACACATTTCGTTTTGATCCCCTTAAAGCGGATCCAGCCTACTGACTCCGAATTCATGGTTTTACCTTGCCTTCCTTTCTTGTTATGTTCTTGTAAAAGTGTTGGGATCTGTTTCAACTTGTTCTCTGCTTTTCGCTCCCTTTTAAAACGAACTATTAGAGTGCCATCTACGTTAAGCGCTCACCGCTGTCTGAAAATAAGTGGGGCTTTACTTAAGACTTGTCTAATATTCTTTTAAGGGAGTGTATATCTTTTAGTGACCGTGTTTTTGAACTGCTTACTACTAGTGCCTGTGTGTTTTTCTAGATGTGGTTTTAAATAAATAATTAGATCTCTTTTACACCAAGCCCTGGTCAGTGTTTACTTGTTCTATTGTGTGCTCTTGACCTATTGTGAATACTCTGTATACTGCCTAACTCTTCTTGAGGGAAGTCTGACTGCTCAGCCACAGCTACCAAGTGAATCTGTGTGGTACAGACTGCTACCAAGTGGGTTTACTGCCAAACGCCTGTAGTCCTAAATCTTTTGCAGTGGTCCCAGAGGGAACTGCACAGGTTTCTGCCTAACACCTCTCACGCACCCTGCTTTTTTCTGAGGGATTATTGGGGGTTTATTTTCTTTAGATTTAGTATCAACAACGTTGTTACATATTATAATTTTGAATCCTTTTCCCGAGATTGTGTTGGAGTGTTCCCTAATCAGATCTACAATCACTGCGGTTCCGAATTTAGCTATTACCCAATTTTCCCAGCTACCTCGTTTTGGCAATATTACTCTCTCAATATCTGTTGACATGTTATTTTGTAATTAGGGAATCTTGTGTAGTTGCTCTAACAACCAGGTCCGATTCATATACAAACTCTCCTCCAGTGTGACTTTCTCGATAATTTTAATACTCTTACCCAAGCTACAATTATTGGACTTA
Organism: Ambystoma mexicanum; assembly: GCF_040938575.1. Lineage (NCBI taxonomy): Eukaryota > Metazoa > Chordata > Amphibia > Caudata > Ambystomatidae > Ambystoma > Ambystoma mexicanum. The sequence goes on along the minus strand of NC_090937.1, from coordinate 1,265,006,883 downwards.
TTGCATCTTTGTGAGTGAGACGTGCTAGCGTTTGCCTTCATGTTGTTTTTGCTCATTGCCAGTCTTTCCATTTCCAATATATATCTCTCTTTTTCTCGAGCATCAAGAGATTGAGCTACCATGTAAATAGGGATATTTAAACATCTCACATCATTTCCCCCATCATACTGTTACGCTCACCTGACTCCCACGGAGGCGCAAGTCTGGTTTGGAGTGTTGTTGCTTCTTCTATGGTGAAGCGCAGGACCCGGAAGATGGACTGGACCGGACCTTCGAATCTGGCTTGTCTGGCTCGCAGGAATATCTTTCTGTATGTGAAAAGGGAGTATTAACAATCTGCGGGAGAAAGTATAAGCCTCCCGCTCCCTTCTCACCCCTCTATGAAACCCTCCTGCGACCCCCACGTGAAGTCTCACCTTAGGGTTTGAAAGGTTGAGCTCTCCATCCTGCTTCTCATGCAGGGGCGCGTTGTATCCAGTTACTTCACTGGGATTTTGATTGTAGAGGGTTCAAGTTTTGTTTTCCCGGTATAGTACCGTAAGGATTCTGTTAATGAGTATGATTCCGCAATAATAATTGTTCGTTGTCTTTTTCAGGTGCGGAAACTATTCCGAGAAGAGCTGTGGAACCGAAGAATGAGACTCTGGTGAGCTTGATGAGAGTTCTCTCAGTGCCCTTGTATCAATGCGCTCACTAACGCTGATGTCTTTTTTCCCCATAGGGGCCGGGGTCCGGAAATGCCTGGATGCGGCACCGACCCGAAACGAAGCTCAATCCAGAAGAAATCAGGTAAGTCTTTAATGGGCGTTTGGGTAATGTCTTTTCATGCGCCCACTAACGCTGATGTCTTTTTTCCCCATAGGGGCCGGGGTCCGGAAATGCCTGGATGCGGCACCGACCCGAAACAAATATCAATCCAGAAGAAATCAGGTAAGTCTTTAATGGGCGTTGGGTAACGTCTTTTCATGCGCCCACTAACGCTGCTGTCTCTTTTTCCCCTTAGGGGCCGGGGTCCGGAAATGCCAGGATGCGGCACCGACCCGAAATGAAGTTGGAATAACCCAACAGGTAAGCTTTGTAATGGAAATTAAGGTTTCCTTGTTTTCTTTCCCCTCTCACCTTTATTCTTGTCTTTTTCTCCCTAGGCGCGGTGATGTGGCTGCGAGTCCAGATGTCGCCGTAGAACGTGGTGGTACCTTGTACAGGTGAGTGAGATGCGGCGCTGCAGCGATCGATGCGATGTGCTTTTAAATGGATGTCTTCCTTTTCAGGACCGACGGCGAGATGTCTCCGGAATGCGGATTTTAGCAGGTAAGGACTCTTCTTTACCCTTTTCTCTTCTCTTCTCTCTTTGCAGGTGTTCCAGGATGCTGGCAGGAGTGGCAGAAGACAGAATGCAGGAGCAAACATGGTGAGCGTCCAGCTGCTAGATGCAGAACAACGCGAAGCGTGAGTTGCTGCTTGGGCGTGGCTTAAATAGCCTTCAAAGTAGTTCCAGGTATGTATCCTTCCTCTCAGGATGTATTCCTCCCCTGACCACACCCGTGTGGTTAAGTAGTTCCAAAGATAAAGTAGTCCCATTCAGGCCTCAGAAGGCCTGGATGTTGCAGCATGGTCTGCATCAGGTAAGTAAACACTAAGCACCTTTAACACAAAGTCCCCTTTTATGAGCCTGGCGCCTATGGCGCCAGGACTGTGGCCCGATATGAGCCTGGCGCCAAAGGCACCAGGACTGATTCCAAAGAGCCCCTACTTGAGGCTGTTGTGACTTCCCTTGAAGACATGATGTCTGCCTCTGGGGTAGCTGGGTCTTGTCTGGCACCTTGGAGGTAGGCATCATGACAGTACCCCTTCCCAAGGTCGTCCTTTCCGGGGGTTTCGGCTTGCTTGGGAATTTTCGGTGGAATCTTTGCACTAATCGCGGGGCGTGTACATGGTCACTTGGTTCCCAAGATCTTTCCTGAGGTCCGTACCCCTTCCAATCAACTAGACAGAAGAGTTTTGATTTTAACATTTTGGAATCCAATATGTCCTTAACTTCAAATTCTAATTCCCCATCGATTTGAATCGGTTCAGGTGGTTTGCTTAGTCTGGTTCCAGGCTGCACCGGTTTTAACAGTGATGCATGAAAAACGGGATGAATTCGCATGTTGGCTGGTAGATCGAGTTTAAAGGCCACCGGGTTAATTATAGCTTTGATGGGATAGGGTCCAATGTATCTGGGATTAAAAGTTTGCGGTCCTTTGAGAGGCAAATGCTTGGTTGCCAGCCACACCTGGTCTCCAATCTGGTACGAAGGTTCTTCACTCCGATGTAGATCTGGATTTTCTTTGTATTTTTTCTTGGCTTGTTGCAAATGAGTTGTAGCTTCCTTGAAGGCTCGGGTTATAGTAGAATGCAAATGATCAACTGCAGGCATTTCCAGGTTTTGAGGAGGGTCTAGGTCTGAGGTTCTAGGATGATGACCATACAAGGTGTAAAAAGGGGTTTGACCTGTTCCAGAATGTACAGAATTGTTATATGCATACTCTGCGATGCATAGAATATCTTTCCAGCTGTTTTTAGATTGATGCAACATGCACCGAAGATATTGTTCAAGGGTTTGGTTAGTCCTCTCGGTTTGACCATCGGTCTGGGGGTGGTGACTAGTGGATAAGCGTACATCAATTTGTGCCAGTTGGCAACATTTCCTCCAAAAATGGGAAATAAATTGGCTTCCTCGGTCTGAGATTAATATGGATGGAAAACCATGCATACAAACTATGTTTTCCAGAAATTCCTTGGCCAAAATGGAGGCTGAAGGTACCCCTTTTAAAGGGATAAAGTGGGCCATCTTGGAGAACAGATCCACGATTTCCAAGATAGTGTTCTATCCGTAGCAAGGAGTGTCAGAATCCAGTTGCCCACGTCGTGTAGCCGAAGAATTCTTCCACCTGATGGAACCCTCTGGCTCCAGAAATGGACAGCCAGAGCGATCGATCAGAGGAAAGAATGGATACCTGATGAGACCCAGATGACCCAGAAGTAGACACGTGCCGCAGGAGTTGTAAATGCAGAAGTATGGGTGGTACGGGTAGTCGAGGACAGGCGTTGGATCTGCAAGTGAGGAGTTAACAGAATACAGAAAGTATAACCAACCGCCCTTCTGAACAAGACTCGAAAACTAGCGACAAATTGCAATACGTTCCACCAATTCTGATAACCACCCCTTTCCCCTACGAGACTATGGCTTACCGTGTTTTATCCGGATCAACACCGGGGAGAACCAGATGGGACATGGAAGGGAAGGAACTCCGAAGTCCACGATGCAAAGTCCAAGAAGAACCCAACCACCTATCCCGCCGGCACGAGGACGCCTAGGGCACACTTGTTAGAGTGCGTCGCAAGGAAGTTCGCAAAGTACCAAAGTTCAACAATCCAAAACTCCAAGTGTTCCAAGGTCAAGAATCCAAATTTCGAAAGTTTCAAAAGTCCCACAATACTGACCACACGCAGTCCAGGTGAGTGATGATCCAGAAGACAAAAACGAAGAGCAACCACAACAGAAGGGCGAAGGCTAGAAGTCCGTATGCAGTCCGAGGTCGAAGAACGATGCAGGCAGTAGACAAGAACCAAGCAGTCCAAAAACAAGGCCAGGTAGCGGTCCGGGTCGAGGAAACGAGGCAATCAGGTATACAGGAGGAAACGGGGGGGGTTACAGAGACCAGGATTCAAGGGGGCAGGATACAATGAGCTAGGTACGAGGGGCCACCACTCGCAATCAGAAGCACCGATACGAAGTGAAGGCGGAGACTAAGAAGGAGAGGTCACATGACAGCGTTCCGCGGCTTCCGGCGTCGACCGTGGGAAACGCAAAGAGGACGCCAGCGTTGCCATGCCAACTTCCAAGCACCTGGTTGTAGTGTTCTTAAAGGGCCATGCATTCGTTGCTTAGACCTGCTTGCACGCCTGTACATGACAAGGAGGCAGGTAGGTAATAAAGTCCATTGACAAGGTGTGCCAAGGGGCCGGTGGAATATCCAAGGGTTGTATGAGACCGGCTGGTCTCTTCTCTTGACCTTTATTTTGGGCGCAAACTCTGAAAGACATCACAAAAGATTTTATGTCTTTTCTCCAGGATGGCCACCCGAATTGTCGTTTGATCTTTTCCTCAGTTTTTGCGATACCAGGATGTCCATCCATTAATGTATCATGATAGTGAGCAATGACCAATTCTTGCAGTTCTTTGTTGGGCAGAAATAACCGCCCCTGGAAGTACAGTAAATCGCTATTAACGGAAAAGTGTGACCCCTTTTGAGTCCATTCTTGCAAGGCTGTGGAATTTAAAAGTTGTTTAACTCGAGTTTGAACGTCCTCTATAGTTTGTAAAGCGGTCAAGCCTAAAATTATTTGCTCGGGTATAATTGGTACTGGTTCTAAGTTTGAATTTGTTTCATCCATTCCAATCCGGGATAAAGCGTCCGCTTTGCCATTCTTGCAACCAGGGCGGTAGGTGATTATGAAATCAAATTCTGCAAAGAATAAAGCCCATCGGAGTTGGCGGGATGATTGGGCTTTGGCCGTTTTTAGATATTGCAAATTCCTGTGATCTGTAATCACCGTAATGGTGTGTCTTGCGCCGAGGAGGTAATGACGCCAAGCCTTGAAGGCGGACTTAATAGCTAGTAGTTCTTTGTCGGTGATTGCGTAATTGATTTCAGGAGCCGTGAAGTTCCTGGACCAAAAGGCTACAGGGTGCATCTGGTTAGTTTCTGGATCCCTTTGAGACAAGACAGCACCCATGGCCAAACTCGAAGCGTCGGTTTCAACAATGTAAGGGAGATCTGGGCGCGGATGCTTCAATACAGGGGCGGAGGTGAATTTGGTCTTTAGGTCTTGAAAGGCCTGTTCTGCCTCAGGAGTCCATTCGAAACGTGTATTCTTCCGTAAGAGGGCTGTTATGGGTTGAACAACTCGAGAAAATTCCGGGATGAATCTTCGATAGAAATTGGCAAAGCCAAGCATACTCTGAACCCCCTTAACAGAGTTAGGAGATGGCCATTTGAGGATGGCATCCACCTTTCGCGAGTCCATTCGGACTCCTTTAGGTGTCAGGATGAATCCGAGAAACTCGACCTCTGTGGTATGAAAAATGCATTTTTCGAGTTTCGCAAACAGGTTGTGCTGGCGCAATTTCTCAAGAACTGCCCCGACATGTTTTCTGTTTTCGGATTCCGAGGAGGAGTATACCAGGATGTCATCGATATATACGATGACACAAACATCGATAAGTTCCCGAAAAACATCATTCATAAAGTATTGAAAGGCGGCAGGTGCGTTGCATAATCCGAAGGGCATCACCTGATATTCAAAGAGCCCATATTTGGTGCGGAATGCAGTCTTCCATTCGTCGCCTTCTTTTATACGTACCAGGTGATAAGCTCCTCGGAGATCTAACTTGGTGTATATACAAGCATCTTTTACCTGGTCAAGAAGTTCAGGGATCAGATGCAGAGGATAGCGATTCTTAATCGTTATTTGATTTACGGCGCGGTAGTCAATACACGTTCTAAGGTCGCCTTCTTTTTTCGGCACGAAGAACAGAGCTGAGGAAACAGGAGACTTTGACGGGCGAATAAAACCGTTGGCAAGGTACTGATCTAAATACTGACGCAAATGAACGTTCTCAGGTTCAGTAAGAGCATAAATCCTACTACAGGGCGGTTGAGCATTGGGTACCAGGTCGATTTGACAATCGTACGACCGTTGGGGAGGTAACGTGTTCGCCTGTTCTTTTTGAAAAACGTCTTGGAACTCTTGGTATTCAACCGGTAGTTGTATCGTGGTGGAAGTTACTGTGGCCAGACCCATATCTGGATTCCTTGGATAACAAGTCAGTTCACAATCAGGAAAGGTTATTCTCTTTGCTCGCCAGTCAATTCGAGGATTATGTGTTTCTAACCAAGGGATTCCTAGAATTACTTGAAATTGAGGGGCCTTGATTACATCGAACACAATTGCTTCCCGATGTCCATCCTGTCCCACTAGTGTCATTTCTGTAGTGGAATGTGTTACCGCCCTGAGGCTATTTCGGTTCCATCTACTGTAGTAATGACATCCTTGTTAACTTTCAGACGGAGAGGAAGATTAATCCTGGAGGCCAATTCACGATCTACGTAGTTTCCAATAGCTCCACTGTCGATGTATGCTTTTATAGCATGCAACCGCTGAGGCTGTTTCGGGTCCACGAGCACCATTGGCATGACAAAATGCGAGGTCAAAGAGTCTGTTTTCAAGCTCGGCAAGCGGACCTCTACGCTTGTCGGGCTTGACCGTTTCCCGAATCAGGTTCTATTAAATTGTTGTCCGTGGCTCCAACCACCTTCTTAGGTGGCTTTACCGGGCAGTCTCGTAGAAAGTGACCAGAAGCCCCGCAATAGAGACATAGTTGCTTTTGCCGTCTTCTCTCTCGTTCCTTCTGCGTCAATGGTCCTTTAACACCGCCGATCTGCATAGGTTCTGAAACGTCGGTACTCTTAGGGTTAGCGTGAGTTTTGATCAGCACTCGAGTTTCGGACTTGGACCGATCTGCTTTTCTAGTTAGCAGTCTGTGGTCAAGTTGGACCACTAAGTCTATGTATTCTGCGCAGGCTTGAGGTGGATTTACTATTTGAGCTAGAACATCCTTAAGTTCTCCGCGCAGGCCTCGATGAAATAGTGTGATCCTTTTATTTTCGGGCCACTCCGTTTCTACAACCAGCCTATTAAAGGTGGCAATATAAGATAAGAGATCTTGGTTACCTTGTCGTAAGGATAGTAGTTCGTTGTCAAGGACCTGTCCCTGAGAGTGTCGAGCGAATAATCTTTCCATGCTCGCCTGGAAACTTTGAAAATCTTGGAGAATTGGGTCATCCTGACTTACCAACGGAACAGACCAATCGGCAGCACAGCCACTTAGATAAGATAATACAAAGGCTACCTTGGTTTGATCATTAGGGAAGGCCCCAGGTCTGCATAGAAAGTGTAGGCGACATTGGTTCATAAAAACGGCATATTTCTTGGGGTCCCCCGCAAAACGTTCAGGCGGGGCCAAAGGCATGTTTCCAGGTAGATTGATTTGTACCGGGTTATTCGAAACCATTGACGAGGCATTACCCCCAGAACTAGGTAAAGGAGTTTGTCCTGCTTAACCCTGCAACAATCGTTTGGCCAGGTCATCAGTTCTTTCCTTGGATAAGATTAATCCTCTTTTGAGAGCATTAGTTTCCTGGCGGGCGGAGTGTACTTCTGCCCTTAATTCCCCCAAAAGCTGAGCCAGCTGGTCTGTCCCGGAAGTTTCCATAGCGCCCGGGTGGGAAATTGTAGGTAGGCTTCGCGTTCTGTTACGCTCACCTGACTCCCACGGAGGCGCAGGTCTGGTTTGGAGTGTTGTTGCTTCTTCTATGGTGAAGCGCAGGACCCGGAAGATGGACTGGACCGGACCTTCGAATCTGGCTTGTCTGGCTCGCAGGAATATCTTTCTGTATGTGAAAAGGGAGTATTAACAATCTGCGGGAGAAAGTATAAGCCTCCCGCTCCCTTCTCACCCCTCTACGAAACCCTCCTGCGACCCCCACGTGAAGTCTCACCTTAGGGTTTGAAAGGTTGAGCTCTCCATCCTGCTTCTCATGCAGGGGCGCGTTGTATCCAGTTACTTCACTGGGATTTTGATTGTAGAGGGTTCAAGTTTTGTTTTCCCGGTATAGTACCGTAAGGATTCTGTTAATGAGAATGATTCCGCAATAATAATTGTTCGTTGTCTCTTTTTCAGGTGTGGAAACTATTCCGAGAAGAGCTGTGGAACTGAAGAATGAGACTCTGGTGAGCTTGATGAGAGTTCTCTCAGTGTCCTTGTATCAATGCGCTCACTAACGCTGATGTCTTTTTTCCCCATAGGGGCCAGGGTCCGGAAATGCCTGGATGCGGCACCGACCCGAAACAAAGATCAATCCAGAAGAAAATAAGGTAAGTCTTTAATGGGCGTTGGGTAACGTCTTTTCATGCGCCCACTAACGCTGATGTCTCTTTTTCCCCTTAGGGGCCGGGGTCCGGAAATGCCAGGATGCGGCACCGACCCGAAATGAAGTTGGAATAACCCAACAGGTAAGCTTTGTAATGGAAATTAAGGTTTCCTTGTTCTCTTTCCCCTCTCACCTTTATTCTTGTCTTTTTCTCCCTAGGCGCGGTGATGTGGCTGCGAGTCCAGATGTCGCCGTAGAACGTGGTGGTACCTTGTACAGGTGAGTGAGATGCGGCGCTGCAGCGATCGATGCGATGTGCTTTTAAATGGATGTCTTCCTTTTCAGGACTGTCGGCGAGATGTCTCCGGAATGCGGATTTAGCAGGTAAGGACTCTTCTTTACCCTTTTCTCTTCTCTTCTCGCTTTGCAGGTGTTCCAGGATGCTGGCAGGAGTGGCAGAAGACAGAATGCAGGAGCAAACACGGTGAGCGTCCAGCTGCTAGATGCAGAAAAACGCGAAGCGCGAGTTGCTGCTTGGACGTGGCTTAAATAGCCTTCAAAGTAGTTCCAGGTATGTATCCTTCCTCTCAGGTATGTATTCCTCCCCTGACCACACCCGTGTGGTTAAGTAGTTTGAAAGATAAAGTAGTCCCATTCAGGCCTCAGAAGGCCTGGACGTTGCAGCATGGTCTGCATCAGGTAAGTTAACACTAAGCACCTTTAACACAAAGTCCCCTTTTATGAGCCTGGCGCCTATGGCGCCAGGACTGTGGCCCGATATGAGCCTGGCGCCAAAGGCGCCAGGACTGAGTCCAAAGAGCCCCTACTTGAGGCTGTTGTGACTTCCCTTGAAGACATGATGTCTGCCTCTGGGGTAGCTGGGTCTTGTCTGGCCCTTGGAGGTAGGCATCATGACACATACTCATCTTCACTTTCCACCACTTCCAACTCATGTGCTTTCCCTTTCAGCCATTTTTCTCGGCCCCCTTCTTTTTTGGTGGGGGTAGTATTATTTTCATCCATCATGCTATGTCTTTCAGTGATCTCAAATCTATTTCCTACCTCCACACATTCTGTATCAGTGGGGGACGTCTCTGCCAGGGCTTTACTATTTCTTTTTACACACTTCTTCTTTCTAGCTGGATTCCCCTTATTTCATTTCTAATACCTTTATTGTTATTTCGTTTTCGTCTTGTCCGTTTCTTTGACCAATGGGTAGATAACAGGTCACCTTCAAGACTAATATCATTATCTTCTATTCCAATCTTCTCTGATTTATTTCCTTCCAACTCATTGTACTCCACCTCTTGGGCTTTCAGTTTCTCACTTTCTTCATCCACTATCAAACATAACTCGCTCAAATCACCCATACTCTCCTCCACCACCCCTAGTTTGGCCTTAAGTTCTTTCTTGGATACACCATTTATTTCTTCTACCATCACGCTCAGGGCTTTTGTACCCTCTACAGTCTGGACCACTAAGTTCTTAATCACGTTTCTTTCATTAGTTTTGTACATATGCCTAAAAGTATATCTATAGTTGCTGCTAAGACATCAAACTTTTCTCCCAGATTTAATGAATTTCCCATTAAGCTTCCTGGGCCAAGTTCGGTGAATTTCCAGTTATATTTCCTGGTTCATCACAAGACTCATCTCCTCCATTACTTTCAACCTCATTTTGGGCATATTTCTCTTAATTTGGGGTGGCCGAATGCTCCATACCAATCACATTATCCATACTGACAACGTTTTCTATACTTGTTTCTGCATGCGAGATACCGGAACCCGGCCGTAAACCCATTGACTATCGTCTAAAGTCATGTACAAGGTTCAACAGTGAGTTGTTATCAATCTTTGTTCGCAGGTCCCAAAGGTATATCACCCCTTAATTTTATCCCTTTTTGTAAGGAAACTTAATATTTTTGGTTGTTCCAAAATGGATTTTCCATTTACTGAGTGATTTATATTTTTATTACTACCACCATCCTTTCCTTTCTCTTTTCCCGCAGTCCCTCTTACTGATTTTGTTTTGTTACCTTTTTTCATTGTGTGATCGCAACTTCGATGCCATCTCTAAAACAGTTAGGGAACCAAGATATATAAAACAAATTTTTATATAACCAGGTTATATAGCCTTATACTGGAAGTAGCCCCTACACCTTAGTAGGGCTAAATTCCAGTTCAGTGGAGTCCACAAACTTTCTAGCAGAGATTCTATACTAAATATTAAGCCTGCAGCAACAGGGTTATCCAACCAAAAAATAATCAGATGCTAAAGTGCAAAATGCAGATAATGCTCTTAGTAAAAAACATGTTTCACTGTGTTAACATATACAGAAGCTTTAACCAGTCATAATATAAAATGCAATTATGTAGATTGCTAAGCCTAAAGGCAAATTAACCACCACTAGAATGGTCAGATGCTAAAGTGCAGTATAGACAGGTGATGCTGCTCTTAATATGAACAGGTCTTACATATACAAAAGTTTAACCAGTCCTACCATAAAGTGTTCTTTGCAGAATATTAATCCTAGAAAAGCAAATAAACCACCATTAAGATGGTCAGATGCTAAAGTACAAATACAATGTAAAAGTGAAGCAATATTCTCAGTATTAGTGCAAGCTTCACTATGTAAACATATTGGGCCTCATTACAAGGATACTGGGTCCGGGTTCTCAGAATGGGTACTTACCGGGACATTCCAACCTTGGAGGATCCGGTAAGTCCCCATTCTGAGAACCATTCCCTATTCCCATTTGAGCCCCCATAGGGCTCAATGGGAATGGGGAAGTAGCTAATAACGGTACCGCAATTTGCGGTACTGTTATTAGCTCTGAAGTCCCTTAGCGGGTTCCGTCCTTAACACCTGCTCAGACCAGGCGTTAAGGAAGGGACCCGCTAAGGGACGTCGGAATATGGAGGTAAGGGATTGCTAGTAATCCCTTAACTCCTACCTTGTAATGAGGCCCATTGAATTTTCCGGTCCTTATATAAAATGTATTGTGCAAAACAGTAATATTTGTTCCTAAATTCCTATGTAAAATAGCATAATTCGTAAAAACAACCGCAGAGGGAGAGAAATCCTTCAACGCTCTCCTAATTCGCAAACAAAAATCACAGTAGCACCTCTTCTGCTGTCCTGGCTGAATGTTTCCCACACAGCCTTTTAGCCTATGAGTTCTGGATGTTGTAGCATTCCGAACAGGGCAGGGCATGTCCGACAGCTTAAGGAGCTGCCCAAATCCGACCCCCCCCGCCCTGTTGTTCCACTAGCCAGAAACACAACCATTTTACTACAAGCAAACCAGCTTGAGTTCCAGGCAGTATCACCAACGGTGTAACAGTAATCCAAGTCTCAGCGAAATTACAACTATCAAAATCGGGACAGGTGTCGACACTCAAGAGCAATATATAACGCTTCAATAATAGATCACCGTATAATGTATCTCCTCCACACCGCCAGCGTCCAGCCAAACAGCCCAAACAGAAATGCAGCGCCCCTTTCACTGCAACGTACTTATCGCTGCAAGGGCAGCAAGGCTGTACTTAAACAGTGTTTACTGCACCTGTAACTCAATCAGGTGAAAGGCGGTGCCAAAGCTCTTCAAAGCAACATGAACAGGCACGAAGAAATGCAGGTAGAAAGGATCCCAATGTATTTGAATATACGTGATCCAACTGTGGATGATTTTCCCGTGACTGAAAAGTTTTCATGGGAACTGTATGAACCACAAAAGGTTTGTGTTAGACCCTTGCACCGATGGTCGTGCTGGCGACAACATCGTGTTTATAATGTGCTGCAACCTTACTCATCCAAGATGGCTGGCGCCTCTGAATCCATCTGTGCGGGCAACGGTGCAGAGGTTGCACGTTCTATACGTTCGTGCCGCAACGATCATGTGACTCCATATAGTTCGACCAGGAAGTTCAGCAAGTGCGTCGCTACTCTCCAGCACAGCGCTTCAGCCTCTCCTTTCATCAGTCCGCCCATCACCTATCTGTCCCATCCATTAGGTCCCTATGCCGGCCCAAAAAGACTCACTTCCTTTTGGAAGACTCCACTCAGCATACTGAATGCAATTAACTCCGTACCCGGAGTAAGTTGGGTCATAACTTTCCGATCTAAGCTTCAGACTACCTTCTATGGACGAAGACTCACCTCTTATTTCTCTCGTCCAGGACCAGTCTCGCCCGCACCTAACAACTCCTTGAAGGAAGCCTGGCAGATTCCTCCCGGAAGCAGACTGCTGACCTGATCCGCTTTCACCGGTACGCAGGGTTATTCTTCCCCAGAGGGTTTTCCCTGGGGACTGCGTTTCCTCCGCGGCTGAGATTACTAATCGGCTGGGAGGGAACAGGGTGTCCCGGGAAGCCTTTACATTCTGCAGTGTTGCTGTTTACGGAGTCTGCCCGCTGCCCAGGTTAGTGAACTCCACTGATTGTTCTATCTCAAGTTAAAGTCGCTTCAGGCATATTTGTAACAGTTCGTACATTTCCAATGCGAACACACATTCAAAACCCCTACACAACCAAACCCCACAAAACACCCACACCACCCCCAACCACAACACCCCCCATCCACTCCGCCAACAAAAACAAACCCTACTTACCTTTTCTTCACGCTGAGTCCCTGCGGCGCCAGTTACCTTTCACTTCTGTGATTGCTGGTGTCTCAGGGTCCTTTTCTTTTGTTTTTTTTTAGGGTGTGCAGCAGAAAAAAAGACTGCGGGGGCTGCTGGGGTGTGCAGCGAGGGTGTCCCCTCCAACCCTGCTTAATATACTGTATAGTATGGTGAGCGGGGTGTTGCGGGGGACACCCCTGCAGTCTTTTTCTTTGTTTTTTTAACTGACCTTCAATTCATACTAACACCAAAGGTTCAAACTTTTGGTGTTCGAACCTTTGGAGGTAGCATTTTTCTGACTTTTTGTGTGTTCAGACTTTTTTTTCGGTACGTTCGTACAATTCCATGTATTCACGGCAGTTTACGGTAATAAAGTCAAATAAAGTCAGCAAACACCCCAAACAGAAATGCAGCGCCCTTTTCACTGCAACAGGCTTATCTATTACAGTAGTAAGAGTAACCACCATAGTACAACAAACAGGAGGGAGCAGGGGGAGAATTTTCTTTTAAATATTACGCTTCCCGAACCGTGCACTGCAGATTGACGAGATCTGTGCCTCTCTTGAGCCATTCGGAAGTAGCTTCACCCCCAGGCTCTTCACCGATGCACAGGCAGTGGGGCATGGGCCCAAAGAGTCAGGCCAAATATTGGGCATTCCAAAGGTGGTTTATCAGCCCTTTGTGGGCCGAATGCCCAGACATCTGTTTTATTCCCATTTAATTTCAGCCAGTTTGCCGTCATCCATTTACTGATCTTATCAAGACAGTCCCGGAGTTTCCCCGGAGGGTCAGTCTGAGGGGAGTCCAGCCGAAACACTAACTGCGTGTCATCAGCATAAGTATAGAAGAGGACTCCAAAATCAGCAATAAGATTGGGGAGGACGACATACAGATTGAAGAGAAGAGGGGAGAGGGCAGAGTCCTTCAGAACTCCGCAAGTCAAAACCATAGTGGGCGCCAGACAGCCCTGAAATGATATGGTCTGAGACGACCCTTCAAGGAATGACCTCAACCAGGCCAACAGGGAGTCAGCCACTCCAGCTTGCTCCATTCGGGTTAGAAAAGTGTAATGATCTACAGTAACGAAAGCCACGGAGAGCTGAAGGAGAATTAGAACTCATTGAGTCCTTGCAAAGAGCTAGGTCATCCAATAACACTATCATCGCCGATTCAGTACCCAAAGTGGGACGGAAAGTGATCACTGCCTCCATCAGTTTCATGATAGCAGGGAGAAGGGAGATTGGGCGATAGCTAGCAGCCTCCTGGGGATTTAGATGAGCTTTTTCCAAGAGGGGGGGCAACAACAGCGTGCTTCAAGGAAGTAGGGATAGTCCTCTTGGTAAAGGAATGTTGAAGGGTGTTTGTAAATAGGGGAATCGCCCTTTGCGGAAGTGCTTTGAGAATCCGAAGCGGGTACAGCTTCAGAGGTGAGGTCGATTTAATGCCACCCAGGGCCCTCAATACAGTTTCATCAACAACAGGATCAAGGCGAAAATGACTTTGCTGGAAAGGGGCCAGGCCCATGTCGAGTGATCCAGTCAGAAGCTGACTAGCCCCAACACCAGATTGATCATTCATAATTACTTGACGAATGTCGCAGATTTTCTTTTAGAAAAATGCCAATTGTGTTGCAGTGTAACTGAACATCTGGCAGTATAGCGTGCTTCCTAGAAGCACAATCACATACACTTTCAAATATCGTGCCGTATTACAGAAATGGATATACAAAAAAATCTGAGTGCCATGTTGTGATGGATTCCAGATAGATTGACCCGGCGGCTTGCAGGGGAATGGATAGCAAAGTTGTTGCCGAGAGTATTCCATTAAAAATGTGCAGAGTAGCTATGTACATAATGTGGGCATATATAACATTCATATATCACACAACCTTCCACTTAATTGAAGGGATAAGGTCACTTATTTTGCCCCAGGATCATGTCAAGCATTTCTTATAGTCTTCGCTGGAGACTAGTTCCTAGTCATATATATTGAAGGATTTGTACCTATTATCTCAGTCAAAACTATCACCCCAAAGTTCAGTCTACACCACTGTGCAGTGATCATATTTTGGGTAAGTAGAGCAATCTTTTGGAATGATTTGCATCCCTAGTTGCAACAAACTGAAAAGTACAATCACTTCAGGAAATTATTTTTCAGAATACATTTGCCGATTTCCAGTTTCATCTGCAGTATGGCCCTGAAGGAGTCAGTTAAAAGTGGCTGGGGTATTGTATAGGCTACACCTACAATGAAGAGACAAAGGTGCAAATGACCTCAGTCATCACAAAAACATGACTTTCAGAGGAAGTCAGCAAGGTGCTCTTATTTAAAAGTGAGATTCTTGGAAGATGTTTGACTGTAGAAAGAGATTTTGAAAATAGGCCATACCCAGAGTGAGAATGCTTCAATGCGGTAAGCCACCCTTGGCCTACAAGTGGTGAATCAATAAAAACTAAAACTCTTTCACAGGCTTTTGGAAAGCAAAGATCTACCAATCATTGTAGATTAAGCGTTTTTAAAGTTTGGCATGAATAGGGCGATAACGCCCTACTCCACCTGCCCCAGTTTTCCTTCTCTAGATTGAGAGCAGTAAATATGATCTGAGCACACCTACAATTTGTAGATCGACTAGACTGTATAAAAAAGGCAAGGATGGGGAGGCACATGTTCCGATTTCACTGGCAAAAGATTCATGATCTAAAGAGTTTATGATTCTATAGACTTATGACACAAAAGATTCATTGCAAAAAGAGAAGATGCGTGCCTAAAGCTGATAGTGTAGTTTGAATCACTGATAGCATGAATGAGAACACTACATTATGCAATTGGCTATATGGAACAATTGGATCACCTGAACTTCACTTCCTACTGCTGAACTTGACACTGAATCCAAATATTTCTTGTCACAGTTCTTAGTTGTTGAGGTGTGCACAAATCATGAGACAAGCAACCATATTTTCCTCTTAGAAAACATATAGAATACACCCCTGCTGCCTTCAACACTATTCATATGTCCCCAGACCTACTGCACCGTCCGGTTTAAAAGGGGAAACATTGCCATGCCAGGTTGAAGACTCAGACTCCAGGGGAGGGCATCAGTAGTTAAAGCATGTGAGGATTGTGGGGAGGTAGATCTAGAACTATATCCAATGTGGAACGAGATTCATATGAACGTATATAAAAATAATCACTTCAAATACAGTACTTCATGACGAAAGAGGACATACTCGTAAACTATTGACAAAATACTGCATAGCAAATTAATTAGCAAAAAAAGAAATTGCACTGAAGGATGCATCAAATGTAAAGTATAGATCCATGGCACAAACTTACAACAATATTGACAAGGCACTAGAAAAAGAGAGCACTTACGAAAATATATTTTAAACAACCCTGAACAATATCATTCATATAATATTTAATACAAGCAAATAAAAAAAGTGATCAGTTCTGAATCTGCGGAAAAACAACAGAGAAAGAATGCTGAGGAAGCGAATCAGCAGCTTAACAAAAATGTGCTTGGAAAACTACCAACAATTGTGAATAATTCCTGACAACATGGTATGTGGTGCCACATACAATCTCACATAAACAGTTCTTGTAAAGAAACGTTAATCCAGTAATCTGTGATCAACAATAACAAATCAATGCACTGAAAATGATGTTTTACTATCACTAATAAATGCCCGATTGTGATCTTAGACCTCTGTGTGCAATATATACATTGCTGGCTACTCTTAACTTAAACAGACATGGGAAGCAGGGACAGGAAGTAGCTACGTTGTTATTAAACTCAGCCCTCTTACACAACCCATGATACACTACGATATTGTGGAATAAAGAAGACACCATTGCTTTTCATGCTGATGTACCTCTGCCTAATTACAACACTTTACAAGGAGACAAGAAGTAAAAATAAAAAACAACCAATCAGCAACATTTCTTTTTACTTGAAAAAAGGCCATTCAAAGAAACCTCCTGCGATTCAGCGCTGGATTTACCATTCCCCAGGTCAAATGCTCTACAATTGAGAAAAGCAACTCATACCCAGCAGTCCTGTTTGTAAAGTAAAAGAACAATAGGACGTATCAGCGCAAAGTCACAGAAAAAAATACTAATGTATGAGCAGGGAATCAGAATCTAAAAAGTATTTTTTGGGGCAGGTGTGCGGGGTGCAGGGGGTTGGTTGAATAATCTTCAAGTTCCTGTAAATTGATGCAAGAAATTCCGCTCTAGGCAACGCGCAACCCCTCCGATGCTAAGGGGGATAGCTGCACACCACTTTTAGACAACCTTACCTGTAGTCATCACCTGACCTGTAACTAAGCTTATTCCATGTAACAGCGCCTCAATGCCTCCGGGCTGCTTGTGCACATCATAAATTGAAATAAATAAATGTCAATCAAAGAGGGCAGGCCCTGACCAATAGGCAGACCAAAACACATAGCATGAAAATGAAGAGCTTTCTCTAAGGGATGTGTTAGGAAAGATTTCTCTTTTGCCAATTTTCCCTCCATTTCCTATGTACCGCCAAACTTGTTGCTTTTTGTTTTTTAACCTGTCCTGACTTTTTACAGGAAACTGAAGCCTTCAGCTTCACTCCCTGGACATTTGCTCATTTTGTTATGGGGAAATTAATGAGTCCTTCACACTATCAGTACTGGGAAACAATGTTTTCCTTTTGTCTTTTTTGGTAACTTTTTAACAGTGCACACAGCATCTTTCAATGCAGTGCAATGCAGTGCAGTGCAGCGGGGATACTTTTATCACTCTAGTCTTTTACACTTGGGATTTCTGGTTACTTTTATATGTGTCTAAAGACAACCTGGTGGCAGCAGATACATTTTTACATTCTTTTTAGTGTGCACATTGGCGTTTACCGCGCCTGGCTACCAAAATATGGCTAACACCCTAAAATGGCCATGCCGCAAGATTCTTCACCTGTCCTTTGGCCATATTGTTGCATGGCCTTCTTCCTGCCTTCTCAGGTCAGGAAATCACTTATATGGTCATGCATTCACCTGGGAAAGCTGCTGCTTTCGCAGGCTACTGATGGCCTGGTGTGTCTGTGTGTGTTCCCTAGACGTGGGTGGGATTATCTGGTCCCACTCTACATCTGGGGTATCTGAAAGTCTAGGTGTGGGGCATGCGTGAAAACCACAGTGGTCCCTGATTGGACCACTGCTGGCTGTTACAATGGGGCAGATCCTTACCATTGGTGGGCTTGGACCTGCTGTAGGTCAGAATATAGGATAAGATGAGGACTCCTGCAGCCATTTCTTCAGATCAATGTTCGAGCCGAGTATCCTGTGTAGACGAGCAGCCGACTGAAGATCTGTGGATGACTCCAGAAGAGGCCTGGCAACCCTTCCTGCATTTGGCCTGGTGAAGCCCTGCTGGACTACCTGATCTGCGAAGGCCCTGAGCGGTGCTTAAACCCTTGGGCTGGTGGGACCAACCATTCAATGCATTCTCGAGGATCCAGCCGCCCTGAGCCTTTGGAAGTATCTGTGGACCACCCAGTGGACTGACCAGCTCTCCAGTGGGCTACCTCAGTATAATCGTTGATATTCCAAGTTCATCACTGGAACTTTGATAGTTGCCAGCTCGTGCCACAAGTCACCTTCCTGCCAAGTTTCAACTTCCCAGCATTCTTCAACTGCGACTGGAATGGAGCCTGCTGTCGCCCGTGTGCATTACCCCTCGCTGCAAATTGCCTTCTCTCATCTGGTGAAGTGTCCTAAAGGGGTCTGCATCGGTGACTTCTGCATTTCTTCGTGACAAAGGGCTGCATCCTCCTCCTAGAACAGAGAGGAAGAATCTTTCCACCTGCAGCTCTGATTAAACGGCAAGAAAACCTATATTCAGCGACCCCCAGTCGACATGCCTAGTCACCTGCGAAAATCGTAGTGAGGGGGTAAGTAATTGCAACACATTCACCTCCCCCTGTTCTCCTTAGCAGAAACTTTGTTTATTACTTTTGATCGCTTTTTGATCATCAGACCTAAAAGTTTGTATCTGAAAGATAGGAATAATATTTGACATACCTGTAGCTTGTTGAATATCTTCTGGAACATGTTCAACATCACAATAAACCTTTCTACATCTGTCCCCTCTCCTAAGAACAAGGCCCCACACTTCCTAGGGATTGGACTTTGGGGCATATCGCTTGTGGATTGGATTCATTCTACTACAGCACTACTTACATTCTTTTAGTTGTCTAAGTTATTGAATGCTTTCCTAAAAACCTAAGGTGACTGTACATATGTTTAATTATTGAGGATTGTGTGATATCACTACCTACTTGATTCATTTTTTTAGTGTGTGCTTTTGGGCGTATAATAAATAGAGTATTATTTTTACTTAACTGTCTAAATTGAATTATTGTGTGCTTTACTGTGTGGACTCATTGTGGACCCTTGACCCCACTCACTTTCTCCTGAGACTAAGCCTTGACCACTCTCCACGCTTACCTTGAATGGGTTAGGCTATCCTCTCAGAGTTCCCCTGTATACTATTACTAGAGTGGCCTCCTAAATTCTGTTCACCAGGCCAGAGTTTAGAAAAACACATTAACAGGATAAACATGCAGCATACAGACGGTATTACCCAAATTGATTGTTTACAAATTATCATATGGTAAATCTGGCCGAATTCGGCCAGTACCATTCGATCGTTTGTAAACGATCAGTTTGGGAAATGACTACCAAACATTGCGAGTAGGGGTTGCGTGGGTGTCCCCTGTTCCCCATGTTTGGTACTAATGGCCTTTGGGGTAGAAGGGGTGCCCGCTGCTTCCGGAGGTTTGGAGGCAGGGGAACGGAAAAAAGAAAAAAAAATTAATTGCAGACCCTGCAGCGTCAGATCCGACCTGTGTAGGAGGGACGGATCTGACGCTGCAGGGTCAGAAACAAAGCAGACACCAAAAAGGTAAGTAGAGGGTGTGTTTTGGGGGCAGTGGGTGGTTTAAATTGGGCCTGGTGTGTCCGCGGCCAAATTGTCTTTGTGGCCGAATGGCCCATGATCAATTCAGCCACGAACAATTGTGCCGCAGCCAAATTGTATACACCCATACAGACGCCTCCTTCCTCAACAATGTTAGAGGAGATCAGTGAAACCAATGAATGAGGCCAGCACAGCTCGCAGGACTCCTGCGAAAACAAAGTTGTGCTTAACAAACTTATAAGAGAACAGAAAACTTAGGTGAGTCAACAATGCAAAGGGA
This sequence comes from Ambystoma mexicanum, assembly GCF_040938575.1. Classification (NCBI taxonomy): domain Eukaryota; kingdom Metazoa; phylum Chordata; class Amphibia; order Caudata; family Ambystomatidae; genus Ambystoma; species Ambystoma mexicanum. The sequence continues at coordinate 1,264,987,057 of NC_090937.1, read as the reverse complement.
CAACTGAACAGACATGACTCTCCCACTAGCATCTAAGGGATTACAAAGTTGACAGTTCTATGCAACGAACACTTCCTAGCAACCATATAGAATGCCCTCTGCTTAACAAATATACCCACAACATCTGATTCACACGCTGGAGAGGCAGGGAGACAAGTTCAAAGCAGGGCATGCCAGCAAAGCTCCAGAGGGGAGGGAGGCAGAACTCCTACATGTTCAAAGACACTGTAAAATACAAAAGAGCAGCAGGCCTTAATATAACCGAAGGTCATACACTTCTCTCAGCCCTCAAGAGCACAGGCACATGGCACAATAAATCACAGGCAAACTTGAGCTCAATTTAGGAGTGTGGTATGTTCGAGAAGGAGCTGTAAGAAGGTCTTTTGAGGACAGTGGTGTGTGATAGGTCTTTTTAGAGGAAGAGAGGCAGAAGGAGAGTGCTGGAGGTTGGAGGGAGGGAGAGTTATAGGAGGAGTATTATTACTATCTGGAGGGAGAATTAATGACAGAGAAGGATTCCATCTGTAGAGAGTTACTAGAGGTGGAAGAAGCACACCACCTGGAGAAAGAGCTTTTGGAGGAGGAACACCATCAGGAGAGAGAGAGAGAGAGAGAGAGAGAGAGAGAGAGAGAGAGAGAGAGAGAGAGAGAGAGAGAGTTGTGGGAGGAGGAGGAGGAGGAGGAGCGTTATCATGGGAGAGAACTTATTCAAGAAGGAGGGTTAACATCTGAAGTGGAGAGGATGGTACTGGTGAAGGCGATTACAGTCTCTAGGCCATCCCCCCTGAGCCAGACGGGCTAAAGACGGTTATGTTGTGGGCTTCAGGGTAACGGCTTGGAGAGCAACAGAGGAGGCAGTGGGGGCGGTACAGGTAAGAGGTGGGGGCAGATGAAGGAGGAGTGTGTTCTGGGACAAGCAGGCTGGAGGAGGAAATATCACCACTCAGCTTCCGAAGGTCAGAAGCAGGACATCAACCTCTTTAGCCAGAAAGGGCGGAAATGTTGCAGCGGGCCAGGTCAGCCCAGGACAGGTAAAGGAACGTAATGATGCTGCCTCACTGGGGGCCAGGAACTCAATTCTAAAGACATGCCATTCTTATGAAAGTTATAACACTGCTGTGTGTCTTGAGAATTCAATGCATTGACATCAGTAAACAAAAACGAGCTAACTAATGGCTGCAAGCACGCTGTGGGTGGGGCTGTGGGTTGGTGTTTGATTTTTGCTGCCAGGGCGCTGAATCATAAAAAACACATGGAAATATTATAAAATGGAACCATGCATGTTTTTCTTTTTTTTTTAAAACAGGGGTTTGGAACACAAAGTTGCTCTTTCTCCATTGGGAACCAACTCTGATGGGGGACAAACATTCTGAGGACCTTGACGCATGAAGGACCATGGGTACAGTGCATGTCACACTAGGGACTGTATTACAGGCATGCCCTATCAATGTCCTCTTTTCGAAATTTGAAAACAAGTCATGCAATACTCCACACCAAACACTAGATGTCGGCCTATGCAAAGCATGCGATTCTAAGCACATCCACAATCGAGCAGGACATTTCGGCGCGGCCGGTTCGGCGCGGGAGGATTTGGCGCGGCCGGTTCGGCGCTGCAGCCCGCACCGAACTGGCTGCACAGAAATGTCCTGCTCCGGCAGCCGCTTCCTACCTGCGCCTCGCGCGTATGTATAAAGGGGAATTCACAAACGCATCCCTACTAACTTTGCAACTAGGAAAGAAAACGAGCAAGATTCCAACTTTGCAACTAGGAAAGAAACCGAGCATGATACCAACTTTGTAACTAGGAATTCAAACGAGCAAGATTCCCATACTGCCAGAGACATACTGCCTAATATTTCAAACGAGCAAGATTCCCATACTGCCAGAGACATACTGCCTAATATTTCAAACGAGCAAGATTCCCATACTGCCAGAGACATACTGCCTAATATTTCAAACGAGCAAGATTCCCATACTGCCAGAGACGTACTGCCTAATATTTCAAACGAGCAAGATTCCCATACTGCCAGAGACATACTGCCTAATATTTCTAGTTTACGAATGGGGGTATGCACACCTTACTGGCAAAATGTTATGGATCAGCGGTGTATCACAGCTGCGAACCTTTCTTACAGAGAGACGTGATTCTCCCCCTAAGAGTCAATTTGCGACACTTTTTATGCACATCTGGATTTCAATCACTCACATAACCCAACAGGACTTGTAGATGAAGGGCACAACTTTCATGCTTCACCTGCAATTACACCTATGTGTTTATGGTTGTGGGCAGGTATGAAAGTTGTGCACCTCTCAAAAAACCCGGCTTCCGGCGCCAAAACATCCCAGCGGCAAAACATGCCGTCGCCAAACTGGCCGCGGCGAAGCGGCCCACGCCGAACCGGCGGCGCCGAAACGGGGTGTACCGCATCCACAAGCCTCAGAAATATATTTATATGTATATAGTGCCCAAGAACTAGATAGTGGGATTTTCTGAACTATGCTTTTGTTATTTTATTAATGTTGATCCATCAAAATATATGGAGATGAGACGCTTTAGGAGCATGATTTATTTATTTTTTTAGGGGTTTTCAAAAGCTAATGTATTGTATTGTGTGTTTGTATAGGTATGCATATAGTTTGTAGATGGCCAGTCAATAGCATATGTGGCAGTTATGCTGAAAAGATGGCAACACAAAATAATGTGAATTTAAGATTTATTTTTATTAAATTCGCTGTATACACGGTCCTTTGATTTCACGTATGATTCAGAAACAAGATAATCATTAATTTTGAATGTGGATATTTTGCGCATTCAATGGTTTTGATTCGCATGATAGTTGAACCATACCTGACGTTGCTGAAACATTTTGATGAGATTAAGCAAATTATCCTATTATACAAGAGTGTCGAATATCTTGGGAATACTACCCCATACGGGAGGTATGCGTTTGTCGACTCGTTGAAGTATAACAATTGTTAAGCACTTTGTTCATTTAGGAGTTACATTAAGAGCACTGACTATATCAAATATAAATCACATATATAGAAAATAGAAGAAATAAAATCTTTAATGATTCAGAATAATCCGCAATTGATATGAGTAGGAGATTTATGATGTGATATGATATGGCATTTATGATGTGCCTATGCACAGCTGCTTCAAGGCGCGACGACGAGGCAAGGGAGGGGAACAAAGGGAGGACAGACAGCGATCCTACTAGGCCAGGTGTCATTCAGATCGCGCAAGTGCGCGCAAAGGGGGGGTGGAACAGTGCAATACAGATTTCTGATAATTCTCCCTAACACTCATAAAGGTGAATGCATATATCTTTTATATAAGGGTCGGTGTGACAATATTTGACTAGAAGTTTTTACTTGATTTGATTCGTTTGTATTGTACAGGCCTAAAAAATTATTGCATTTTTGTAAATCCTCCCAGAAGTTTTACTTTGGAAATTCATCTTAACAGAACCTGCGCACTGAATTTGTTTTTTTTCCATGCAAGTGTATACCTTCATGCTCTCCATTTAGGAGGGCGCTCCGAAACCGAGAGCAGTGCTGTGCCTCTCTTCCTTGCTGTGGTTGCCATCAGAGAATGTGGTGTAGGATGTCTCTGGACCTTAACACCCTGACATCTCCGAGGGCGGACCATCTTGAAGCAGAACCCTCAAGGTTAGTGCCCATTGAATTATGCGGGTGGTCTGCGGCCTGAACTGCTAGGGCCAGGTCAGCAGGGGATATGGCTCCCGCCGTCCTGGAGATCACATACCGCGAAAAGCCTTCCGGCCCCAACCTGACCTGTTTTGCTATATGCGGCCTGGCTCCCCCTACGTATAAGGATGGACTGGTGAGCCGCCGCTGGCTCTGGCCTGCCAGACACATATCGGCAGGCAGACCAGGAGGCCTCCCCCTGGTTCCAAACACTGAGAACGAGCAGCCCCTGTGCCACGGCATGGAAGTGGCTGCTTGCTTGATTATGCACTGACCCTGGTTGAGCAGCCGGGGGTGGGGAGGCCCATTGAAAGTAACCAGCAGCCGGGGAGCCCTCACTGTCCAGGGCATACACATTATACACAGGCGCCCCAGGAAGAGCATAGACATTATACTCGGCCATCCCTGGACCACTGTGCTGATCATTTGTAAATGCGGTTCCGGTAAATCGGGATATGCCGGACACACAATGCTGTTGAGAGGGGTGGCCCCTCTAGAACTGAAGCCCTGAGGAACTGGCACCGGGTTGCACGCAAAGATTGTAGCTCCGCCATCGCACAGTCATTAAGGGGCACAGCACAGAGGAGCCCCGGTGCAGTGCTTCATTGCTGCAAACAGGTTCCCCTTCAAGGTCCCTGCACCTGTGTCCTCGGCTCAGGAACACATTGCTAGATGAAGCGGTAGTACTGGGAGTCACTGATAAGAACCAGGCAGGCCACAGTGGTAGCAACTTGGCCCGTAGCGCCTTATACAAGTTGGAGGGGCCCCCCAATTGACTATCGTGAGTAAGGGGTTATATAACTAAGAAGTGGCAACACAGTCCCTCTGTGTGTGGTCCACACTACACTGATGAGGAGAAAGAAGTGACTGCACAGCTAAATAACGCAATTTAATGCTGCTGCAAGAGAGCTCTCCTCTCCACTATACAGCGACTGAACACCACAGGGCCTGAAACAGCACAGTGGCTATATGAAAACCCCTTACGGCTTTAACAGTACTTGTCACAGTCACTAGCAACACGGATTTGATGATGAAAGGAGACTGGAAGAAACAAAGCTCCATCAACATGTTTGCCAAGACTACGCCTAAGGTGGTGGAAGGAGCAGAGGGCACGAACGAACCGCCCAGGGATGGCACTGATCAACAGTGCCCCAGCGAGCTTCAAAGCATGATCGAGTACATGCAGGAGGGGTTCACTAGGCTACACTGACGACATATGAGGCACAATCTGCTCCATTAAAGCCTGGATGGACAAAACAGACACACGCATCACCTAAGTTGAGAACTGAGTGAGCACGACTGAAGATGAAGTGACTGCTCTTGGGGCAGATGTCACCACACTCTTGCGACAAGTCCAGACCATCGGCAAGAAGAATGAGGACCTAGATTCTAGGTCTCCCTGCAACAACCTCAGAATCATCGGCATACCTGAAGATAACGTGGAGGGACCAATGGAGGACTATTTGGAACAAATACTGAGGACGATACTGGACAGTCCAAAGGTGCCACCGCACTTTGCCATTGAGCGAGCCCACCGCACGTTGGCCCAGAAACATAAATCTGCGGCCCCTCCGTATTGATAATAGCCTGTGTGCTGAATTATCGTGATAGAGACATGTTGATCTGTGCTGCAAGTGCCAAAGGTGAGCTACTAATAGGCTCCAACAGAATCAGCTGTAACTGGACTTCTCAGCATTAGTTGAGCAAGATCGTAAATCCTTCATGGTAACCAAGAGGAGACTCTGAGAGCACAATGTGAAATACGCCATTTTCTTTCCTGCCAAGCTGCGCATTGAACACAACAGCTAAGTGTATTTTTTCACCCTGCCCGAGGAGGCCATGTGCTTTGTGGATGAACACTTTCCTGGGTGACAAGCATGAACAAGTACCATTTCTCCAAGTTTTCGCTTACAAACCCTAATAGGAACACTGAAATGAGGGGCTGAGATCTGGGTGAAGGCACTCCATCGATCATATACTGAACATTGGTTATTTGCTGCCCAGACTACTTTACAGCTGGAAGAGTTATATTTGAAATTGAAAAGCGTCGAAGCCAGCTGTGCCGGGCCGGAATTAGTCCGCACACAGCACACCATGCAGTGTTGCAGATGTAGTTGGGGTGTTCACAATGGGGGAGTCATCCCTCTGATTGGGAGAGGGATGGGGGAGGTGGGGAAGTTGGGGTAAAGCTATAAAAAATGTTCATAATTATTGATAGCAACAGCAATAAATGCACAGAAAATGTATGGATGTACCTCATAGAGACACAGCGGCATCTAGTAATTACAGTGTGATATGTCCCAATGGGAACAGACCCGATACACTTCGTGAGTTGGAATGTACAAGGGTTGGGAAACCCGATTAGGAGGCGGCGCCTGCAACTATATTTAGAACGACATAAAATACAGGTCCTCTTCCGGCAGGAGACACATACATTGGCACAGTGCTGCGAGGCCTTCGCCAAAAACTGGGGCCCGCAACGGTACTATACTATGCACTTGACCCAATGCAGAGGGGTAATGACCCTCATTCCCAAATCCACACAATATACACATATAAAAGCCCATGTGGACCTGGCAGGACGGTATGTGTTGATACACAGGTAGATACGAAGCCAAGAGGTTTTATTACTTAACACATACGGTCCCAACATTGACGACCCCGATTTCTATGTAGAAATGTTAGATCTATGGGCACAAAACCCCCTTGTCCCTGTCCTTTGGGGAGGCTATTTTAATACCATAATGGACCTGAGCCTTTATAGATCTAGCTCCAAACCCCAGCAACCGACCAAAGCAGCTCAGGTGCTTTATCAGGGCATTGAGCAGGTAGGACTGGTAGATGCTTGGAGGGCGCTTAATCCGGGGTCACGACAATATTCATACTATTCAACAGTCCATAATTCACACTCCCGAATAGACATGTGGTTTAATCACCGACTCACTGGTGGCTCACTTAAAGGGTGCTGATATACTGGCCATAACATTCTCTGATCATTCCCCAGTAACAAGGCAACTGGGACTTGGTGAGGCACTAAAAGTGAGAAGAGGGTGGAGGCTCAAGCTGCATTCCTTGTTAGATCCCACATTCAAGGCAGAAATGGCAAAGTGCATTGATGTGTACTTTAATCTGAACAATGGCACTGTGGACACACGGGTGACCCTTTGGGAATCCTTTAAACCGAAACTGGTATACTTAAGGGAATACAGAGAGATATACAATTGAGTGAGTCCCACCTGTGCCGGCTAGAGCAAGCGCACGAGACAAGCCCTGATAGTCACATCCTAGCAGACATAAAACGGAACTGGACCAGTCAGTTCTGGGCACATGCGGTGAGGGAACTGAAATTCCTGGATAGGCTTAATCTGGCAGGGAAGTATGGCGAAAGTGAACGGCCTGGCAGGCTGCTTGCTAGGATGGTCCAGCAGGATCAAGGTAGCCAGCATATACCATCAATACAGGATGCATCGGGAACGTTGGTCCACTCCACTGCGGAGGTGAGTCAGGAGTTTCACACTTTTTACTCAGAGCTGTATGCCAACTCTGATACTGTGACCCCCCCCACTCAAGAGATAAACAAATATCTGGATGACCTTCTATTAACGTCACTCTCAGAAGACACTAGGGCGGCCCTTGATAGCCCCATTACCTCAGAAGAGAGACATCTTGTGCCATAGAAGCGCTCCTAACTGGCAAGACCCCCGGCCCGGATGGCCTAAAAATACATTTTTATAAACACTTCAAGTCCCGTCTTATCCCGGAGTTAATGGCAGTGTGGTCGGAAGCCTGCTCAATAGTGATTACAGTTTTGCTTAAGCCCAGCAAGCCCCCTGAACAGTGCAGCTCTTATCGACTCTTGGATATTAAAATCTTTGCCAAGGTGTTGGTCTTGCACCTGGTCCACCCGGACCAATCAGGATTCGTCCCTGGCCACTCCACGGCACTAAACCTAAGACGCTGCTACAATATTCTGGCGCAAATAGATTCAGAGGTACAGGCGGTTGCCGCTGCCCTTGATATCCCAAAAGCCTTTGACTCTGTCTTGGCAGTTCCTGTGGGCCGTATTAGCAAAATACAACTTTGGGCCGCGGTTCATTTCATGGGTAAAGCTACTGTACACACAGTCCGCAGCTAGAGTAAATGTGAATGGTACCCTATCTCCCCCGATCAATATATGCGGCGGAACTCGGCAGGGCTTCCCACTGTCACCCCTGCTGTCTGTCATGGTTATGGAACAGTTGGCAGACGCTATCCGTAGCAAACATGTGCAATGGGGCATCAGACTCACTGGAGAGCCAGAAATCATTTCACTCTATGCAGATGATGCGTTGTTATTTATACATGACACTGTTAGACATCTGGCGCCAATTATGTGCGATATCCACAATTTCGGAAGGAAAAAGTTACTTACCTGTAACTGTTGTTCTCCAGCATGGGTCTGGCATGGATTCACATGCTCATGAATATTCAACGTCGTCAGGCTGGGAATCCTCGGTAAAGAAAAATCAGTTTCAGTTTCAGTTTTGCAGCGCCTGGGTACTTCTGCTCCTACGTACAGCCCCTGTAACGTAACCAAGTCACGACAGGAGTGTATGGATTCCAATACTATCGTCACTTTATTTACTTGGCGCCATATATTTATTGCCCATAAGGTGGGGTAAGTACACAAATGTGAATAACACGAATATCAATGACAGCTGTGTAGACCCGTTCAATATCTCAGACTCAATAAAAACAGAGAAAAGAGAAGAAAAAAACCAAAAAAAATACAATGTTGAGCCTTGCCACCTTCCGTGGTTGTGCATGTGTGTACTGCTATGTATTCTTGTATTCATGAGCATGTGAATCCATGCCAGACCCCATGCTGGAGAAGGAACAAGTTACTTACCTGTAACTGTTGTTCTCCAGCATGGGTATGGCATGGATTCACATGCAAACCCTCCCTCCTACCCCTCTGTGGCTCTTCACTTGGTCCTAATGCCACTTTACGTGCTACCAAATCGGAAGATGGCAGCCAGAGAAGGGGCTTAGGTAGAGGGCAGTCATTGGCTGGGGGCAGTATGACCCAGAGACCAGTGATTGGTTATTAGGAGAAAGACAGTTCAGAAACGAAACTGAAACTGATTTTTTCTTTACCGAGGACTCCCAGCCTGACGACGGGGAATATTCATGAGCATGTGAGTCCATGCCAGACCCCATGCTAGAGAACTATGTCTAAACTTCAAGTCAATTGCACAAAGTCTGAACTATTCCCATTGACCGAGACAACTAAGCCCCCTCCAGACCTAATGGGGGTTTGCTTGGTCCCCGGAAGAAATAAAATACTCAGGAATAACCGTACCCTGTACACCCGAAACCTTGGAGAATACCTACTCCAGTTGCAAGTTAAACCGCGCACCTTGGACAACATTTCCAATAACTATTGCGGGTCGAGTTTCGCTTCTTAAAATGCTTGTACTTCCTAAGTTGCTATATTATTTCCTCAACATACCATTATGACCCAGAACTGTAATTTTTGAGACAGTAGAAAAGGTAATTAACAGCATTATGTGGCACACAGGCGCGGTACGGCTCAAATGGGATGCGCTGGCTAGACCATATGATAGAGGGGGCCTGGCCGCCCCAAACTTCGAGAGGTACTGGGTGGCGGCGCAAGCACATTAGGCTGCCTACTAGTTTGACGTGGACACACAACACCCTCACTTAAAAATCAAAAGGCATGCGGCAGGCACTCCTAATGTGCGCTTGCTTGTATTACCACCATACACTAAGGAATGAGAGGATATTCCGGAATGCTGGCTGAGCAGGCAGCAGGTTGAAGCTGGAGCTCCCGACTCCTTGATTTTTGATCACATACTGATACCATGAACTCAAAGAAGAAGATTGATTCCCTCGAGAACCCTGCCTCCAAGAAAACCAAGGCTGACATGGAGGATACTCCCAGCATCCAGGATATTTATTTGTTGCTGCTAAAGGTGTCTTAGGATTTGGGATAGATGAGAGCTGACCTTAATGGTAAAGTGTCCAATCTGGATAATAGGGTTGGGCAACTTGAGAAGGACTCAGCTGGCTTTTCTTCTGAGATTTCTGGAAGTTATAGAGCATATCATGAAATGAAAAAGGAAATGGAGGACTTGAAACTGATGCTGGATCTGAAATCCAGAAGCCATAATCTTAGACGTATGCGACTCCCAGAGGAAGTTGCTGCAGACGGGCCGTTGGAGAACTCTTTAATCTTTTGAATGTTGATATGAAAATGTTTTTGAAAATTATGGCTATTAGGTTGCAAAAATACATGGGGGAGTTGATTGATTATTCACAAGTTGGTTTTATGGACAGGAGATATGGGTACGATAATATAAGAACTTTATTGAACATTATTGGGTTGTCAGGTAAAGATGTGGATGAGAGTTTGCTTGTATTTTCTGATGCTGAGAAGGCGTTTGATTGTTTTAACTGGTCATTTTTAAATTATACTTTAACTCCACAATTTTTTAATGTGATTGGTGCTTTACAGTATGACATCTCGGCTAAAATTTGGGTGAATGAGGTTATGTCCGGCTCTTTTCAACTGTTTAGGGGAACCAGACAAGGTTGTCCACTTTCCCCCTTTCTGTTCAATTTGGCTCTTCAGCCGTTGCTGGCATATATTAGACAGGAACAGAATATTTGTGGATGGAAATTAAAAGATAGTGAAATAAAAGTATTGGCATAGGCTGATGACCCAACAGTGGTTTTGACTAATCTGGGTGAAGGAGGAACTTTACTTCGGGAAATGTTGCAGGAAGTGGGTCGATTATCGGGCTATGAAGTGAACTGGGGAAAAACGGCGGTCTTTCCGTTGAAAATGAATCCGCTGAGTAGAAGGTTATTTTCTATTGGGACTTTCAGTGGGCAGATGTCTCAGTAAAATATTTGGGGGTCTATTTGATGCGGGATATTAGAAGGATAGTTGATTTTAATATTGACAAATTGAAGGAAACGCTCCTAAAGGATATTCGTAGGTGGGATAGGTTGACTTTAAACCTTGGGGCTAAAATCAATGACGTCAAAATGGTATTGCTTCCGAAAGTTTTGTATTACATTCAATCCCTTCCATTAAAGTTCACGAAGAAGGCGTTGAAGCGCATTGATAGAATTTGTGGGGAGTGGGAAAGAGACCAAAAATTCCACGATTTATTTTAATACGTAGTGTTAGAGATGGGGGTTTTGGTTATCCGATATTAGATAATTATTATACAGGATTCCTTTTGAAAAACGTTTCCTATTACTTTGGGGAGTATGGAGGTTTTGATCCGTTTTGGCTTTGGATGGAAAGGGAAACGTTGAGTCCGTTCCCTGTGGACTGCTTATATTTATATGGGAAATTACTGAATTAGAACCGTTAGCAGCAACAAAAAACGGCTTTAGTCTCCTTGATTCAAGGGTGTGGACAAAATTTGTTTTTTTACAGTTCCGCTTCTCTCTGGTTGAATCCTGGTTTACAGATTGAGAACAGAGTGTTGAACTGGAGGGGATGGGCTAATAGAGGTATTTTGAAAATTGGTGATGTGTGGAAAGATGGTAGGATGGTTACATTTGAAAACCTGATGAATCAATATGGGTTAACCAATAGGGAGTTTGAGAGATATAGGTTGCTGGGAAACTTATTGTTGGAGAGGTTTCAAATGTTAGGCGACCCTTTAGGTGACAAGCCCCAAGTGTGTACATTGTACACTGCCACTGCCACGCCGAATGTAGTCTCTACGTTTACCAGACTTATACCTGTTCAGGTGTGTATGTGGGATTCTTGGGAGAAATTGCGGAATAAATGGGTGACTGAGTTGGGGAGAGATATATCGGATACTGAATGGGCCAATGCTTGGACGGTAACAGTAAGAGCCAAAATGGATTTGACCTTGAGGTATGTTCATCAGCGAATCTTGGGGTGTATTTATAGGACACCAGTGAAAATGAAAGAGCAGGGTTTGCTGGAATCGGATTCATGTTGGGGATGCTCTCGTTCAAAAGGAACTTATCTGCATATGCTTTGGGAGTGTGATAGGGTTCTTTCATTTTGGAAGGAGGTTATAGATCGGGTAGAGCTAGTGATAGGTAAATCGTTCCCTCTGACTTTTATGTCTGCAGTTTTTCTTTCAAAGGTGGGTAGGTGTTGGGAAATTTGTGAGGCCTCTGATTGGATTGATACGGCATTATTAATGGCAATAAAACATATTATGAAAGTGTGGAAGTCACATAAGAAGCCACATACTGATAATTGGGTGGCGGATATGCGCACACTTTCAAAGTATGAAAGGTCTCCAGCATTTCGGCTTCATCGAGAGATTGAATATTGTGACAATTGGGATTCTTTTAATGAATTGTTTGAGTAAGGTATAGAATTAATATGTTTGGTGGATTGTGGGGTGGGGGTTGATGTAATGTGTCTTTGTCTTTAGTCTTGTATGTGTATAAGTGTTGTTTGTGTTGTTAAAGTTCACATTGGAGTGTGAGGGGAGATTTTCAGATAAGGAATTGCTGTTGACTGACGGTTATTATTGTCAAAGGAACTGTTATGTATATTGTTGCTTTTTTTTCTTTTACTCTCACCAGTATGTTTTAATGTTGTTCATGGTTTAAAATTAAATAAAGTTGATTAAAAAAAAATCTGATGCTGGATCTGAAATCCAGAAGCCATAATCTTAGACTCCCAGAGGAAGTTGCTGCAGACGGCCAGTTGGAGAAATCTTTAATTAAAATTTTGTCAGAAGCTTATGGCTATGGTATGCTTTTACCAGGTGACTTGGATTATGCTTTTAGAGTTGGAAAATTGGCCAATGCTAAACTAAGGCAGATCCTTATGGTTTTTAACAAGACAAGTGCTAAGGAAAGGGTACTTAAGTCAGCCAAAGACAAGGGCCAGGTGGTTTATCATTCATCAAAATTGGCTATATTTCCAGACTATCCTAAGGATCTGGTGGAGAAAAGGAAATCATTTCAAGAAGTCGAGAGACTGGCAAAGGAAAGGGATAAAGGCTATTCCGTTCACACCTGCAATATTTAAAATATACTTTCCATCAGGTTTAAAATCGACTGAAGAAGCAAAAAAATGGATCTTGGCTTATATTGGCTCTAATAACAGCTAGAGAGGGGTAGTTTTATGCTTGGGAATGTGCGTGTACATTTTGAATGTATGAATGTGTTTGTTTTGTTTTGAAGGCGTCATGCAGCTTTTATCACCGTTTAGTTTTACATTGTGGTATTTTACATATTCAATCTAACTCATTTGTTATTTAATTGAAATTCATATTGAAATTAATCTTCACTAAGTATCTAAGTATCTATTTAATTTTCAAAATTGCTGTTACATAACGTTTTTGGAATGCTTGCGCGTGTACTCATATTGCTGAAGTGGTTTTGTTTTGATAACGAGGAAATATTAGGTCCTTTCCTCCATCATTGCGCGGATGGCCGCCGTAACATGTCCAGTGTTGTCAACGTAATACGGCACTCGGCTACGCAGTGATTCTGGAAGAATGTATGGTGACTGGATGGAAGTTATGGTTCCCCACTACTGCTGACGGTGGGTAATAACAGCCGAAATGCGAATTGTATATCTGGTTCTGTGGCTCTTTGTAGCCTGCGTGTCTAGGTCGAGAATTGTACTTGGTGTACAATTGATTGGGAATGGGATGGTTTGTATATATGCTTCATAGTATTCGTTTATCAAGACTGCACCGCAAGTACTGAGATATGCTACGTCAACATTTTAAGCACTTGAGTGGTTGAATATGAAACACGCTCTTTCATGACAATGCTCTGGTTAAACAGCATTTTTGTTTAATGGCTTAGAGTTGTGTCACCTACCCAAATATGCTACTGTTCACTGATGTATAGTGAACAGTTACGTGTGGTGTATATGGGCTGATTCTGTGATTGCGTTACGGTTCTATTGGATATTTGTGGTGGTATTTATGTATTAACTTTTTCTGAATCTCAGAACATCACACATGCTACAGGAAGGGTTTATAGATTATACCTTGTCAGCTTTGATTCACATACCTGTTTCAAAGCCTTTTAAGTGCTTAGTATGCGTCTTGGTGCAGTTATTGGGCACAGAGAGGATTATTAAATTAGGAGATATTTTGGGCACCCTTATCTTTGTTGGGCTTTTGATATCCCAAATTAACCTGGACTAGGAAACTTTGTTTGAATAATTTAACCTAGTGGCCAATCCTCTACGTAACAGCAACCTTTTTTGTTTGATATATATATTATACACCTGCCCCAGACTGTTACGTTTTCCTATGGGCAGACTATATAGTGGCTCCCTTGTTGTGGATCCAAATTAACCTGGCACCTTATCTTCAGTGATTTGGATGGCATAATCGATTTTGCCTTGTATAATATTGGGGTTGTCCTGCATTGACACTGGGATGCCTTTTCATCCAGCAAGTGCCAAATGCACACTGAATTGTGTATATATAGCGCTATTATCTGGCGTTTCACAATGGCATGAGGGAGTGGGGTCCTTATAACTTTGACACCTATGTGGGACGATATTAGCCTTTGTCTGATGTCAAGATTATGGGTGTAATTTTGGGCATCTGTCTTTTGGCGGATGGGTCATTGCCATTGTTTCTCACGGCCCCCGTGTTATTATCATAGATATATTATACAGTACTTGGGGTAATATGAGGATTTTGGCTTTGTTAAAGTAAGTATTCATGCCTTTTTGAATGGGAAGCTTCTCTTTCCAAGGGCTGGAATATGTATGATTTTTGGGAGTCACATGGAGGTTCATGGAGGACACACATTTAGTATTTAATTGTTTTCTCGTTGCCAGAGGCTTGATGGTTAGTCTCTCATTGTGGATGGCAGCACAGCTTGCGCAACTGTTGATTTTAGGTTTGTCAGCTTGGGGTTTAGTGCACGTTTTATTTCTCGCTTTTGAGGGAGCTCACTGGTGATTTTGCACCTGATATAGTAGCTACTGGTACTGTTCTGGTTTCATTATATGTTCTAGTAGCACTCCCGGGACATCAGTTTAAAGGTACTATTATTCTATATTTAATTCAAATGTGTTCAGTATATCTATATAGCTTGAGATTTTAAGTTCTTCTGCAGGGCTGTGATCCTTCACAGTTTTTTTTTATTTATTTTCTTGCACTTGAAATCATTTTTTGCAGATTATGCTTCCAATATAGGGGGTGTAACATTGATGGTTTGTTTCTTTGGTTTTGGATTATAGGGAGTCGCTGCTATTTGTTGGGATGGGAAACACAGTTTACTTACTTGTTCTATTCTCAGCATAGCTCTGTGTAGTGTTTTTTTAGGTTTAGTTTAGACATCTTGTGCTCTTTATTAATTTTATATGTTTGGCCCTTTTTATTTGTTCCTTTGTACTCTTTTTATTTATTTTTTATTTATCTTTTCCTTTTTACTATTGAGGCTTGTGAGTTTAGTTCCTATTGGTCGACAATGGCAGCTCAAGGTACATTTTCAAAGGACTTTGTACGAGTGGTGTCTTGGAACATTAATGGGCTGAATAGCCCCATTAAAAGAAAGAAAGTTTTAGCACACTTGAGGAATCTTAAAGCAGACATTATACTCCTACAGGAGACTCATCTGTCAATGTACGAGGCCACTAAGTTTGAGAAATGTTAGACGGGGCAGATGTTGCATTCAACTTTCAGTTCAAGCTCAATAGGGGTGTCGACCTTGTTTGAGAAAAGTTTCCAAGGGAAAATTGTCAGTTCTAAATCAGATAAGGATGGTCGCTGGTTGTTTACCAATATACAGATCCAAGACTTGGAATTCACCATTTGTAATGTCTATCCACCTAATATAAACAGTAGGGTATTTTTTAATGGTTTAGACCGACATGTATTGGACACGAAAGTGAAAGACTTGATAGTGATTGGAGATTTTAACCTGGTGGTTGATCCTGCTTTGGATAGTAGCGGATGCATGGGCAGAGATGGCAGGAAAAAAGACAGGAATGCTCTACTGATAAGCGATTTTGGTCTGTCCGATGTGTGGAGGCTACAACATCCCACTGGGAGGGAATATACCTTTCATTCAGGCGCCCATAACATTTATTCACATGTAGATAACATGTTAACATCAGTTCTGATCACTGAGAATGTGGTTAATTGCGAAATCGAATACATCGTCATTTCTGACCATGCACCCATTTCATTAGACCTTTCTCTCAGTTATATGCCTAATAGATCTAGGGTTTGGAGGTTTAACACCATGATCTTGAAAGAGGATGATCTTAAGGATTTGTTGGTTGACGAGGCAGTGGGATATTTTGATTCCGATTTAAATGCGGAAGTTGGATTGGATACTACATGTGAAGCATTCAAATGTGTGATGCGTGGTGTGTCCATGAGAATGTCTGGTTTAAGAAAGAAGAGGAGAAATGAGCAGACTAAAAATGTAGAGGTCTCTATCAAATGTCTGGAAAAGGACATAATGTGTAGTTATGAGGCAGGGAAATCTACTAAGCTGATGAAAATGAAATATGATTTGAACAAGATTTTGAGCGAAAAGTCTGAGTTTACAATATTTAGGTCCAAATGTAGGTATTATGAAGTGGGAGGGGGAGAAGTGTAGTAGGTTATAGGCTCACAGGTTAAGGTTGAGGGAAGCAAATAAGTCAATAGATGCCATTAGAGGTGACCAAGGTGTGACCAGAGACCCAGTTGAAATCAGTAGCATCTTTTCATGCTTTTACAAAGACCTGTACCACGATCATTCTCAAATAGACTTGAATTGTCCGGACCAGTTTTTTTAATCTATACAGATCAAACAATTATCAAATATTAATAGAGACTTTTTGGACTCTGAGATTTCCCTAGATGAGGTGAGAAAAGCAATCTGGGCGCTAAGCTTGGGAAAATGCCCGGGTCCTGACGGGCTTCCATTTGAATTCTATCGCTTGATGCCAGAAAAAATATTATCATTTTTGCGAGAGGGCTTCGTAAATTGCAAGTCAAGTGGGCTATTGTCTCCGTCTCTGAGATATACTACAATCTCTCTTATACACAAACAAGGTCGCCCAGAACTCGACACAAGCAGCTATAGGCCAATCAGCCTAATAAACTGTGCCGCTAAAATACTTTCAAAGATCCTAGCTAACAGACTGGAGAAATTGTTCCCCGAGTTAATCCACTGAAACTAATCTGGCTTCATTAAAAGTAGAGCCCCTGTCTCGAATATGAGAAATGTACTGCTTACCTTGGAAAAGTGCCGGAAGCTTGAATTGGACTCAGTGGCTTTATCTCTTGACGCTGAGAAGGCTTTCGACCGGGTGAAATGGAGCTTTCTGTTTGGTACTATGGAAAGAATGAACTTTGGCCTAGAATTTATGAGATGGATCAGAGTACTCTATACGCAGCCAACTGCTGAGATCAACACAAACAGAGTTATATCTGGGAAATTCAAGTTGCGACGGGGGACAAGGCAGGGTTGCCCCCTGTCTCCTCTTCTCTTTGTATTATCAATTGAGCCTTTGGCTGAAGCCATTAGATCCAATGACAGAATTGTGGGCGTCAATTATAATGGAGTTTGCCAGAAGTTGTGGCTCTACACGGATGACTTGCTGTTGGTCATCCAGGATCTTGATTCGTCTGTCTCCGAGTTCATGATCTTGCTCGAGGATTTCAGCCTTGTATCTAATTACAAAATCAATTGGTCTAAGACAGAGGAGCTGCCAAGCTCACATCTGACTAATAGTGTGCTGCTGAAGATCTGGGCTTCAGATGGTGTCTGACACAAATGAAGTATCTGGATTACAAGCAATATGAGGGCGATGATAAATCTGAATCTGGAAATGGTGACACAGAAGATGAAATCGGAAGTGGACCGCTGGAATGAACTAAACCTATCCATTGGTGGCAAGGTGAATGCAATCAAAATGGTTCTGGCCCCAAAGTTGAACTACATATTGGGCATACTCCCTCTTCCTGTTAGTAAACATAGTTGGAGAAAGGTGGATAGTATCTTGCAAAACTTCTTGTGGAATAGGAGACAACCAAGATTAAAGCTCTGGAAATTGCAATTGCATGGTGACAGGGGAGGGTTGAATGTTCCAGGTTTTGAGCAGTATCATCAGGTGTTTTCACTGCATCATGTCATGCCATTCTTGACTGGTGAAGGAGATGATTGGGCCAAGGCGGAGGCAAGGGGCGCTGGTCCTCTGGGTTCTGAGGTCCTTGTTTCCACGGTCCCCATGGAACGGGATGGTCTTTCTGTTTTAACTGTTTTAACAAACTTTCTCAGAACAACTTTGAAGTCATATGAAGTAGCAGCAAATGTATCTCCTGGCAAATCTGAAATTCTTCTATCTGGTTGAACCCAGCTATCAAGGTGAACAATAAAGTCCTGTCGTGGCCTGCTTGGCACGCTGCAGGCATTAGTAAGATTGGGAACCTTTTTGAAGGAGCGAGATGAAAGTAAGTATTGAAACTTCAGTATGGTTTGTCTGGTTGTACATATGGAGAATACAGGAAGTTAAAAAGAGCTATGAACACTCCATCTATGGACAAATCTGAATTATTGTCCATGATTAGGAAAATTGGCAACAGCGATCACTCAGCGTCAAAGATGTATAATTTTCTGAGAGGCTTTGCAAAGGGAAATTATCAAATCCAATGTGTCTGGTCTAGATGCCTGGTGGAAGAGATGACACCGGATAGATGGAGTGTTCTATGTGGTAATATCAAAAAGATGTCCTTGAATGTTAGTGAAAGGTCTCGTCAAGTTATGATCTTAAATAGAGCGTTTTGGACGCCGGTGAGGATGAAGGAACGAAATTTGGCAACATCAGACTGCTGTTGGGGTTGTGGTCATGTTCAAGGCATGTTGGAACATATGCTATGTGAATGCCATAAAGTGAGACACTTCTGGAATGAGATCACATCTACAATGAACAAAATTCTGGAGGAGAATCTAGACTATGATTTTGAGACTGTAATTTTGGGGGAAACCTCTTGTTTGGATTCATTGAGTAATCACCAGATCACATGGATTTTGAGAGGGGCAATGGTGGCGAAGAAGTTAATTCTGCGAAACTGGAAATCTGCTGATTATCTGTCAGTCAACAGTTGGCTGGAGGAGATGTTTCGTATTTGTAAAACTGAAAATGTCATCTACTCAGTGCAAAAGAAGAGGCCTACTTTTGATAAGATCTGGGGGGCATTCTTGGATGCAGACCTGGACTGATTAGGCATCCAGTGCCGGGTTGGCCTCTGCAGATAAGTAGTCATCTCGTTTGATTTTTGTTGGATAGCATTGTCATTCACATGTTTTGTGAGCTTAGTGATTTGTTCCTTGTAGGAATCGTCCGGTCTTCTTTGCTTACCTAATATGCCAATTTTAGTTATGTATGACCATTGGTTTTTGGATGTTTTCTGTTTCTTCATCTTTTTTTTTTCTTCTCTCCCTCTTTCCTTTCAACAATGCCAGAGAAGACCACTTACCGACAACGGTACAGGCTGGGTTCAAGTCGATAAATGTGAAGCTGGACGACATAGTTGCAACAATTGGGTCACTCAAATCGATGCTGAGAAGGAGAGCATACGGATAACCAAGGCCGAAGCCAGAATTAGCGTAACAGAGGACAAGGTGGATCAACATGACCGCGATATGATACAGATATATGATTCTCCTGAAGGGAGAATTATCCAAGATGAAAAGGCAAATGTGATGACTTGGAATCGAGATCTAGGAGAAATAACGTGCACATCGTCGGGATCCCCGAATCGGCCTGTAAATGCCAAATGGAAATATTCATGGAGTCGCTACTGAGATCCCTTTTTACTACTGCCTCATTCTCTGAACATTTTCTAGTAGAACGTGCACATCGCACCTTGGCCTCAGTCCCTAAACCAGCCCCCACCCCCACAATATTATAGCGAGACTGTTGAACTACAGAGATAGAGACATAATCCTGAAACTGTCGAGAGAACAAGGCACACTAAGATGGGGTGCAGGCCCAGAGGAACACATATGACCCGGTGAAGAGACAACTTAGACTCCGGCGGATTCCATATGCGTTGATATTCCCGGGAAAACTACAAATTCAGCATGCAGATAGGGCGCACTTTTTCAAGAACCCTACCGTGGCCATGAACTATGTAGAACATTCCATCCCAATCCCACCTCAACTCTGTGACGCGGATCAAAACAGGAACCCTGGCCCCGAAAACGAGAGAAGGGATCCTGCAGACTGAGTCATGGGACCTTTGGTATCCTTAATGTTCTGCATTGTAATGTTAAGAAATCAACAGACACCAATATATAAGTTACTAAGCAGCCTGAGCAGTGGCATGCAGCTGACAGCCTTCAGGGGGTAGCTGCAACTAACGTGCCTCGGGAAAGTTCCATGAGTTACACAGGAGTACATCATCCAGTTGGGGCAGATGGTGTGGGTGATGGGAGGGGGAAGGGTATGTACGAGTCCAAGTTCAAGTTTGGGGGGAAAGTCAGTACATCACGTTGGGTGAAAGTTGGATGACGTGATGCTAGAATTCCAGGGAATGTTATAACAATGTTGGCTGGGGGATGATGGGGGAAGAGAAAGGGTTGGCTGAGGAAGTTAAAAGTTGGGAAAATAATAGTCATGTTGAAAGCAATTGTATGATCAATAGGTGCACAAGCATCACATTCATTCTTAAAGCTTACCAAATATGGCGGATCCAAGGGAAAAGGGTTACAAATTAAATTGTTGACCTGGAATGTCTGTGGCCTTAATAATCCGGCTAAGGCAAGGAAAGTCAGTTCATATATTTTGCGACAGGAGCACAAGATATGTATGTTGCAAGAGATGCACGCTTTGGGGAAGGTGAATAAATCCTTTGCACAAAACTGGGGTCCACTGAGGTACTATATGGAATACTCCACACAAGCATGAGGCGTCCTCACCATTATTCATCCCTCGCTGGGATTCCGGACCTCTGGGTCAGTATGTACTAGTAGGGGGTGAAGTGGCTAGCCATCCGATCATATTAGTCAATACATATGGACCCAATTTAGATGACCCTGGATTCTACCATACAATTGGGAAATGTTGATTCTCCTAGATGAGACCAGGGTAATAAGGTCTCATCTAGGAAAATAATGGGCGATAACAAGGGGCGGTGGGAGATTTTAATACCATTTTGAATATGAAACTGGGAGGAGGCCGAAATGTACTTGGTGGCCTTAGGGACACTGTCTGTTTCAACGGTTGTTTGTGTGTGCATGAGCTAATCGATGATAGTTTCGGTGCCTGTTTGGGAGCGGGCATATGAGAAACTATAACCGTTGAGATTCGGCTTCTCTTTACGTTGAGAGTCTTGCGCCAAACACAAGGGCACAGCAGATCTTGGTGCGCGTCAATCCAGAAACACTTGAACTGCTCTTTGTCACTGCATGGCCCTCTTTCAACATTTTTGTTGAATTGTGGCTCGGGTTTGTTTGTTTATGGTGTTTGTGAGCATCCCAGTGTTTGTGTATGTGAGTGCCTTTGTCACCAGGTGTGGTCTTCACAGCAGAGTGCAGGGCCTGTCCTACTGAGCTGGGGACTGGCACACAGAAGTCCACTGACCCTATTATGTATTTGGCGTTGCTATGAGCACTGTAGCTGCCCTGCTCTTCCTCAGATTCCTCTGCGCTGTTGGGGCTTTCTGAGAAGGCCTTGGTCAGCATGGCGTAGGCTGCCCACTGTTTAGTGCGTCTGTCTTAACATCTTTGGATGAAAGAGCTTAAACGCTGAGCAGACATTTTTCGGAGGGATCTCTGGGAAGACAGTGGTTGCACACGTTGTGTCTCTCCACGGCTATTTCCTACTACAGGAAGGACAGAACTTAAAAGGTGTATTTTCCATAATAGAAGAAAAGGGCAGCTAGACAACTAGCATAAAAGGGGGATGTGAATAAAGATCTTCTCTAAAGACAATGAAAGAAAAATGTTCAACCCCTCTCCCACTCTCCCTACTGTACATGCCGCATCCTGGTGTAGGCTGAAGCCAGCGAGGAGTTGAGATGTCATCGAAGACTTTCGTCTAGAAGTGGGGATGATAACATAGCTGAATCCCACTTGATGTGTCGAACTATCGTGATAGAAAGTCTGGTAAGCCAAGAACTCTGCATAGAGTGACCGACCACGATGGCAGAAAAAACAATCTGAGGACCTCAACTCGTGAAGGACCATGGGTGCAGTACATGCCACTTTAGGGATAGTATTACAGACACACCCAGTTGACGTCTCTTTTCGAATTTCGAAAACAAGTCATGCAACTCTCCAAACCTACCAATAGATGTTGACCTGTGCAAAGCACGTGATTCTAAGCGATCCACAAGTCTCAGAAATATATATATGAGATACATTATTCACCGTAATTGTATTTATGATGCTTGTATCTGCTTAGATTCACATGCTGTGCATAGGCCGACATCTAGTGGAAGCTGCGGAGTATTACAGTTTGTTTTTCGAAACTCGAAAATGGGTGTCGACACAGGGCGGGCCAGTAATACTATCCCTAGTGTGACGTCCACTGTACCCATGATCTCCCACGCGTCTAGGACCCTCAGATTGTTTTTTTCCGCCATACTGGTCAGAAGCATTCCGCGGAGTTCCCTGGCCTTAGCCATACTTTTGCTAAAATATTGTTATATTTCCCCATTTCTCCACCCCAATGTCGAGACACCGAACATCCACACTCGACGCCGGCACGGAGAAAGAATCGACCGTTGAGAGCTGCACGACAGATTTGGGCCTCAGAAGGCCTCTGGCCTCGGCCCTAGGAAGGCCTCTGGCCTCGGCCCTGCAAGTAGGGAGAGTGGGGGGTGGACATACTATACACTCATTTGGTATATAGGTACATTCTTATATGTTCCTACACTTATTAGCCCGCTGCCACAAGGTGCGTATGGAGGGTACCCCTTTCCAATTTTGCCCCAAGTGCAACCGCAAGTACCCTTGGGTTGACAGGCACGCCACGTGCAATCTCTGCTTACCGAGGGACCACCCCGAGGCTAACTGCAGAGCGTGTAGTAGGTTCAAACCGAAAACACTCAAGGACAGTTCGATCAAGCGTTGGGCCCACCACGCCAGGCATCAAGAAGCCATGGCAGCGGAGGGCGCCTTCAGCAATGGCAGCGACGCCGTGCTTTCGGACGGCGAGGGCAATGTGGCGTCATTTGACAGCCAAGCGCAAGTCCCTGACTTCGGAAGGTCGTCCAGCAGGGAGGAATCGGTGTCCTCTGGGCGTTCTCGATGTAGATCGCCGCATGACTCCAAGCAACCATCCACTGTTGCCAGACGTGCCTCGCTCCCCAAGGTAACGGAGGTTCGATCGTCAGAAGACGAAGCCGACCTCTATCTCCAGACCGCGCTCCAGGAGTCGGCGCCAACAGGCCGCACAACGGCTGTTCCCGAATCCCAACCTCCACGCTCCAGAGATAGGGACACTACCCCGTACCTCGGCGCCAGGCATCGAAAGGCTCCGAAGGGGCGAAAAAACAGGGTAAACACTCTTCCACTCATGGGGAAGGGGGAAAACAACAGAGGAAGCAGTCTTTGCCTCCTTCCACACCTCAGAAACATTCTACCCCACATAAACAGATGGACAAGCCTCGGTCTTCTGTTATCCCTAAGACCCCTGTTCAAACCAGTAGGTCTAGTCAAGTTAATACAGGGAAAGGCCTTCAAGGTTGAATGAAAAAATGAAATAGATTCTACTGATAGGAAACGTTACACAACCTGCCTATCTACACCACAATGTTACATAAACGGTCTACTGCTGTTTTAACGAAGTAAATTACTTCGAGGCAGTTTACTTCATTGCTATTACTTCAAATTACTTTGTGTGGAAGTAATTATGTACATGTATTTAAGGGGTATCATGGTGGCTTGCGGTACGGGTGGTAGTGAAGGAGAAGAGGCTATGGGGGCATGGGGAGACCCCTGCCACCCAAAAAAAGAATTTGAAAAGAAATTCAAAGTGATTTCAAAAAAGTAAAGTACCACACAGTAATTTAATTCATTGTTATAGCGTAGAACCAAATAAACATAATTCAAACAGGAACTTACTGCTTTCTGTTGATGTAGTCAAACATTTCTGAACAACCGACTAATGATTCCATTGCTAGATAGCAATCAAACTTCTAGAAATAATAACTAATATATTTATTTTTTTCTGGAAGCAATGTATAACCAAAAAGAAAAGAAAATGTACCCTTCTAGTATACATTGGACTGTGGGACTTGTTTACTGAACATCACCTTACCTGGAAGACTCCACAGACCAGACACCTCCAATGTCCTCAGCTTTTTCTCCAGTTCTGCAACTCGATTACCTAAAATTCTGTTGAAAAAATGAACATGTATTTGATATATCCCTAGCTCAGAGGAATCATACTGCAGTGCAATCTGATGTAGCCTGAGACTAAAACAGCAACATCTTGTAAAAACTTTCGGTCACAGAGGTGGGGATGCAAATCAAATAAAACTCCAATCAGGCAAGTAAAATCAAGTGAGATGTAAAGCTTTAAGAGTCCTTTGTGATGAATACAAGGAAAATAAATGCTGACTGAGCTACTATAGATACGGTAGAACCAGGAAGGGAAGAGCGTGAGGAATGAGTACAATGGAAAGAGACAAAGGAATGTGAGAATAACAAATAGGGAGAATAAGAATGGTTTTGAAAAAAATGCACATACAATGGATGTGGATGGGTAGATAAGGGCATGGATGGAAATCAGCAGACCATGGAATTAAGGAGGACATACATTTGAGAAAAATGGAACAGGCCATTGGAGATCAATGATGGCAGATTTTGACCAGCCTGACAGTCTTCCCAGAACTGCTGACTCTAAAGCATCTGACTGCTACTGTCAGTAGAGCCCTGCTGAATTAAGGCATAGACCAGGTTTGACTGTAACGGCTTAGACTTAGCCATAGACACCGCTGGTACACTCTTTGTTTTTGCTTTGCTTTGACTCCTGTCCTGACTTTTTGGAGGCAAGTAAAGCCTTCTGCTTCACTTCCCTTGTCTTTTTGATCCTTTGTACAGGGAAACTAATCAATCCATAAGAGTATCAGTATTATTGAATTTCTTGTATTGTTACAATTGCACATATCACTCTGAAGTGAAGGGTGGCTAGGATATTAGATTTGTTGCAACTTTTTCTGTAATTGCTTTTTGGTTAGATTTACAATGTGCCTAGGATGGGATGGTTGCAAGCGGATATTTATCTAACATGACCTTTTTGACTTTTTACTCGTGCACCTTTGCATTTAGCGCAAATGGATACTTAAATGGCCTGCACCCTAAGATTGCTGTGCCACAAGGTTTTTGCCTTGTGGCACAGTGTGTCCACTGGCCATTTTGTTTTTGGGCCTTCTTCCTGCCCTCTCAGGTCTGGAATTGACATATGTGGGAAGCCCTTTGCTGGGGGAAGCTGCTGCTAACCCAGGCAAAAAGGCAGTTTCTGTGTGAGGCCGGATGTGGGAGTTGGAACTGTCTAGTCACAGTACACATCGTGGTGCCTGAATGTCTATGGCTTGGCAGATTTGGTGGCCAGTGGCTACCCATGGTTAGAGAGTCACTGTCAATTTGAATGGTGCAGACCCTTATAATTGGTGGACCTGATGTAGCATCCAGTCTGAATCCTTGACAAAAGGAGGACTTCTGCAGCAACTCGACAGATCATCATTGGAGCCAAGACCCCTAAGAAGAAGTGCAGCATGACCCGAGGACAACAAACACTAAGGGGAAGGTTAAAACACTGGACAAGAAAGGGAAACCAAACCTCTCTTACATGTGGATAGAGTGGGCAGAGCGACAAGGCTTAACTCTCAGGTAGTGGTAGTAGGTCAGCACAGAGGTACAATTAGTCCAAACACATAAGTCCAGAAAATACACCACACTGAAATACTGAAAAATATATACTTTAATAAAGTCACACATACAACACTATCAGTCCCCATAAATACTTTAAACATTAAAACACAACATTAAAAAGATTTCAAGCATATGTACAAAAACAGTAATACCTATACAAGGAATTTGCCAACCCAAATGTCTATATGT
Organism: Ambystoma mexicanum; assembly: GCF_040938575.1. Taxonomy (NCBI): domain Eukaryota; kingdom Metazoa; phylum Chordata; class Amphibia; order Caudata; family Ambystomatidae; genus Ambystoma; species Ambystoma mexicanum. The sequence goes on along the minus strand of NC_090937.1, from coordinate 1,264,961,284 downwards.
GGGTACTGTGCCACGGGCCAGCACCCAACATAAAATAACATGGGTGTGTGGAGAAGCAGGATACTACATAACTCATCAAATAGGTAAGCACAAAGCAACCTGCACAACTAAGTGCAGTGTCCTAAAGACACATCCCTCCCTGAATAGGTGTGAAAGCCCTAGGCCCGATGGCCAGCACCAAACATACATGGCAGGGTGTGGAACTGAAAAGGGAAAACCCATTTAACCCCAACGAAAAATAGATTCAAACTCCCTAGGCCCAAAACATAACACACCATTAATTTAGTCCTCCAAGAGCCTTATTGCATTATTAACACCCAGTTGCCCAGAACAATACCTAAAGGCCTCAGAGAGGATGGAACAGCAGTGAACATTAGCTAAAGCTTCTAATCCTCAATGAATATTTTAACAGTAGTTACCTCCCTGCTACATTTCCTGGAAAAATATACATAATGGTTCAGGTTACAGTGTTTCAGGTGTGTTTACCCAAGCAGAAATGCAAGGGATGATTTTAAACAGATAGCAAAATCACAGGTAGGTATTGAAATTGTGAGTCTTAGACCAGAGCTTAATGAACCTCTAGAAAATCCAGCAAAAATGTCCAGGGGTAGGTACGTACCCTCGAGTCACTTTAAGGAGAGTTCTAGTGAAGTTCAAAGTTCTATAGGAGATAATGGTAAAAGTTGAAGGCCCATCCACACTGAAGGATCTAAGCACATTTCTATCTCACAGGTTCAGATGCTGCAACAATCAACCCCAGCGAAGGCCACTGGAGACCCCAAGAAAGAGTTCCAAAGGCCATAAGGGGAACCCCAGATGAAGCAATTGAACAGGTGGACTTCCCAACGCAAGTCTATGGGGAACCACAGTGTAGAGAAGCCCCTCAATGCTCACACCAAAAAAATATACAGCTCACTAGGGAAAAAAGCCCAGCACACTTCTTGCAATGAGAACAAGGTTTATTTCCATACAAGACAGCGGAACGCTCTGATGAAATCAACATGGGCGATAGTTTATAAAAGGTAAAACGTGTCACAACCGACGTAAATCACATAGGTTACAAATCCACATAGCTGGTTGGTGTGACCTTATACATAGGCGGCCTTCTCCATATAGGATGCCAAGTCATTGGTGCCAGATCGTTCTGTCCATCTTCTTCCACGCTGTGTTCTTCCTTGCACGTCATCGGGCGCGAAATCCGTAATTGCCAATAATTAGCGCAAATCATAACATTCCCTATATGTAGCAGTAGACGATACTCTCGAGGTCACCATAACTTACAAACACAGCTCGAACCCAGATGCGTCGGTGCTGTTACAGTTCTTCCCACCCTGGGCTTAAATGTGTTACTTTCTCTCCCTGACACCACAAAGAACAGATAACACAGATCCAGAATGTTGTGCTGTGATCTTTCTGATAAATTTTCGATCTGTTTTATGGTCGGTAGCCTGGGGCTGGCTGGAATACTGGGGTCTTGGGACGGGGCATCTGGGCACTATAACCTAGGGTTTGGGCTGGAGTAGGTCAGAGGTTCATGCCCTCCTTCTCGTGGGATAACTGTTTGCAGGGCGCTCTTGGCCCCCTCATGGCCTTGCAGGGCGCATTCTTTCTGGGTTACACGTGCTAAGAATATGAGACAGTGAGACGTTATTGAAACCCTGTGGATTTGACCTTTCCCACTGCTGCCCTGACTGCAACCGTCTCCTGCATTCACACATGTATCTCTATGTTCCGTGCCCAGGCTTACTGTCCTGACTGCAGCTCAGCGCCAGGCCTCGATTTCAAGATGGCTTCTATTTTCGAAGATGGCGTTTCATTTTCTAATGCAATCTACACTGAGTCACATAATAACCTACTCATAATGCAGCGTCTATTGCTACCCTCCTCCCTCTACAACACACTCTTAGGCCTCAGCCACATTCAGAACCTCTTGGGGGTCTGGGATGATCGCCTCGCTTCCCAAAATTCCCCCTTTCGTTAATCCCACATTAACAAACTCCCAGGCAAACCCTTCTCTATCCTCCTTCTCTATTCTCTCCCTTTCCAAAATCTGTGTTTCCACATATGGCAGTGTTCCCCTCCTTGGGTACCCATGCGCTGCACACAGATCATACATTTTCCCCTACCTGCGCATACTTATTTGGGGGGCATGTCATGTATATAGAGCACTTGTCCCCTGGCTAGGTCAACCCAGTGTTCCTCATAATTCTCGGGTCTGGTGGGGGAGTTGTGATTGTGCCGGGGGGGGAGGTGGGGAGCGTTGCTCTATTGCGACCATGCGGGTATGTTAGGGTCGTCTGTTTATACCAGACTGTCTTTTATACCACGAGGTGCCCCCTGTAAGCCAATTGAAACCATCATCATGGCAGTGCTAGGCATTGTCATGATGCCTACCCCCGGGGACCCAGACCACGTCCAGCAACCCCGGAAGCAGGCATCAAGTTATCCTAAGCAAGCCCGACAACCCCTGCTAGGGGCTATTTGGGTCCAGTCCTGGAGCCAGGCTCATATGGAGAGGCAGTCCTGGTGCCATAGGCGCCAGGCTCATAGATTAAAACTTACCTGATGAGACCATGCTGCAAGAGCTCCAAGCCAAAAGAGGCTTGGAAGGGACTACTTTACTTAGGGACTATTTTTTACTCGGGCGGGGCTGGGGAGTAATACTTACCTGGGACTACTTTGGAGGGTATTTAAACCACGGCCAAAGAGCAGCACACGCTTCGCGTTATTCTGCATCCAGCAGCGCAACGCTCACCGTGCCTGCAAGTCTGCATCCAGCCTTCTGCCACGCCCGCCTCGAGTTTGGAGCTCCTAGAAAAAGGGAGAAAGAAGGAGAAAAGGTTAGAACAAGAGCAATACCTTTAATCCTTACCTGAATTCCCGATCCATCGCGCCTTCGAGCTGGAAGCAAGAAGTTATTTTATGCGCGTCGCCTCGCCTGCTGCAGCGCCACGCTGAACTCACCGGCCTTCGCAGCATCTTCACATTCCACCGCATCCTCCTGCATTTTCCCGCCGCACTCCGGCACCTAAGGAGAAGACAAGAACAGCAAGGTGAGCTAAGGGAATACACAGAGGAATATTAGTTACCCCCCCATAGACTTACCTGACTTTACCACCGGGGGTACTATTCCTCTTCACGGGTCGGCGCAGCTTCCACTGCATCTTCGCCGAACCCCGGCCCCTAAGGGGAAACAAAAGGACAGCAAGGTGAAACAAAGGGATTAACAAGGGGAACCCTCCTCACCACAATAGACTTACCTGATTTTACCACCGGAGGTATTATTCCCCAAGACGTCATACTTTCTCTCAGTGCCTGAATAAGGGAGAAAGCAACAGGTTACATATTGACTTTATTTTATCGAACTGTGTTGGAAAATTCTAATCCTTACCAGAATACTACTGGTTGCCACGAGGAACTCTTCATTAGGGTCAAGCTGCAACCTGCAAGGAATCGGACAATAGTGAAAGTCTGGCATTACAAACTTTATACTTACGGCGTCTTGCCGGGAATCTCGGAGTCAATATTGTTCTGAACTCACCAATTCCTTCGAGCCAGTGAAGCAACTGGTTATCAACGCACCCCTGCGCTCAATGCAGGATGGAGAGCTCATCTTTTCAAACCATCAGGTGAGACTATAAGAGGGGACATCAAAGGCGATCTGTGGGGAGAACAGCGGGGGCGGGGGGGATTTACGCTCAACTCCAATGGGTGGTTAATTCCCTTTCTCCATTTGCAGAAGAATATTCCTACGGGCCAAGCAAACGGAGCTAGGTGGGCCAGTTCAGTCCGTCATCTCGGCCCTACGCGTCACATTGGTGGAGACCGCAGCTGTCCAGTTCCGATCGACGGCTCTGTGGGAGCCAGGTGAGCGTAACAGGCATTGCTTTAGCACAGCATCTAATTCCCATCTGTCAGGTGCAGAAGATCATCAACACAAATGCTATCAATGGTAAAGGTATTTTCACGATTGCCTCCATCCATGATGGTGCCCAAGAGAAAAGGTTGTCGAACCAGTCACTTCTTTGGATGCAAGCCTCTATTTGCATGTGGGAGCCAAGGCTGTGCAGGATCTCTAGTATGTGTGTTAGACACCCGTTGTCGGCGTTGTTTGGGGGTACGTACGTGCAACATTAATCAAAGATTTGTTTGCATACCCCGCCTTCCATCGCTATAAGCAAGTACAACACATAGCAGTTCTGCAACATCATCAACCGGGTTGCTTGCATCTCCATCTTTATGGCATTGAGGCCTTGTTCAGTGTCATTTGCCAGCTGTATCACCTCCCAACTGACGATTTGAAGCCACCTGGCATTGGCAGCTGCTTGTATTCTGGGCAGTTGCAATGATTCAAAGAATGTCTCTTTTTTACTCTACAGTCTATATTGTTCTTGTATTTCCTTGAGCAATTGTGAGGAGTCTTGGGACAAGTAGTTGGACCTCTGCTTTCTCCGCAATTTTTCTTTCTTCCTCTTTTCTGGCAGGATATGGAATATGGGCTGCTGCGGAGGAACTATGGTGGGGATATTCGATACTGGTGCAGTTGTTGGGGCAGACAAACCGCCTGGTCCCCCTATCAGGTGCTCTTCAGGGACCACCAGGAGAGCTGAGTGCAACAAGGCCAGCGAGCAGGTGCCCCGCCACAGTGGTGGGAAGGGCAGAAACGCCTGCTGGTCGCGAGACTCAATCATTGACCATTAATGCAGGTGTCCCTTTTTATAAGTCTGAGATGTATAATGTCGTGTTGCACTTGTTGTAGGCTGCCACAAAGCCGTTCCTTCATTATAGAAGCACAGTTTATATTCTCCTTGCTTCTGCACTTTTACTGGCTTTTCCATCGCCCCGATCCACACGAGTTTCGCCATATGCTCATTCTAGTAGTCTCTGCATACAGCACTCACTTTTTGGATCACTTCTTCTCCGAATCCTACCAGGCCTCCCGCAACTCATTGTAGTTTATTGCCATCTGTTCGCTATAAATTTCCCCCTTCCAGCTTCAGATACAGTTTTTGTAAACACTTCAGGCTTTTGGAGTTGCAGGCACATTGAAGTTCTTCTGGGTCCATCACCAGGTGTTGTACGCTTAGTGCCTGAATCGTGCTTTGCAACCTCCATAATGTCAGATGTACCAAACATTGAGCCTCGAAAAGCAGAGTTTCCTGCGGCATTAATACCTCGGGGGCCCACGACGTGTGTGGTATCAAGGAACAGATGTAATAGCTCCCATTAACCCTCTTTTTCCCCACCAAGCTCAGGTCTGCATACCAACTATTACTGAATTCTGGGTGGTGCACATCTTCTGTCTCAACACTAAACCTGTATACTCATCATACTTAGCTCTTTTCAAATGTCTTTTAAAACACTTTGATGCAGTAACGTGTGAAGAATTCAAATGTGCACTAATGTTGAAAAACACATTAGACAATAATAGAGACATGGTCAATTTAGTGAACTTCCCCATTTGTTCTTGGGTAGCATTTGTGTTAAAACCAGTTATGGGGTTGCCTTTCTCAGTTTAACGCCAGTGTTACAGATTAATTCAAAATCTTCCACCCATCACTTTTGTGGTCACAGTTTGTCTCACTATGTGGGAGAGGGTATGCCCAGACGTGGGTCCCTTGCTCGCTGCGTCATAGGGAACCAAGCTGCACCTCACTGAGGAGGCCCAACAAGGGCGAAACATGTCTGGGGTTGCTTGTGTTTCCGTGCAGAGGGGACCTGGCCTAGCAGTTCGGGCTGGGCTGATACCATTGGTGGCAGTACCACACTGATTTGCATATGGCTGGACCCCTTTTGCAATGGCGCAGACAAGCTAAAAAACTGTGGTGTGGAAGGTTGCCCAGAGCAACGCCAGTGGTACAGATTAATTCGAAATCTTCCACCCATCACTTTTGTGTCCTCATATGATGAGCTATTAGTGATATTAGTATGTAATGAAAAATGTTTGGCAACATTAGCATTCCCCTCCTTCCCCTTTTTATGTGCTCACCCCACATAAAACTAGATTCGAAATATACCCCAAATCCAAACATAGATAAAGCAAAAAGGCCCACAATACAATAAGTATAAGAAACCGTGGTAGCCATAGAATGTTCTGAAGGCTGTGAATATTGCTGCCTCCCAAATAGATTTGTTCGTGGATTGCAAATTCAGCAGCAGCAAGCGCTTGTTCACAAAGGAACTGGCACTGCATTATTGAATTCAGCACTCCACTGTAGTAGGCAAATGGCTTGTGGCCCATAATGCTTTTCTGCACGATCAACGCAGTCATCAATTGTACCATTGGAATGGGAAAACAGACAGAACTCTTAAGTATAGTCAGGAGTTGCTAGCACTGGAGCAGTAGAAATGGCCTCTTTAAGTTAACTGAAGTTGGTGAGCATGTCCTCTGTCCATATCATTTTGCTGTCACTCTTATGCACCTCCTTGAAGCCCCGCAGTAGGTGCCTCGTATAGGCTGCACACTCTAAAATCCACACTCTGCAGTAATTTCACAATCCTAGCAACTACTGCATTTGCTTGACAGTTTTCAGCTCGGGGGCACTGCGCCCAAATGTGGCGCACTCTAGTATGATTTTCTTCCCATTGACAGATCCCAGTTGACCCAGGTAGTAAACCTCTTGAAGGCAATATTGCAACTTTGCTTCGTCTATTTTGTACCCCTTAAATGCTAACAGCTGTAGCAGCATGAGAGAGTCTCTCTGGCGCTGTTGTTCATTGTCACTGCACACCAGCAGATCGTCCACAAATTGGACGATAGTACTGGGCACCTGGATGTTTCCCAAGTCACCATGTAGTATTCTGTTGAAGGTACTAGGGGATTCGCAGTACCCTTGCGGCAGTCTGGTATGTTCGAACCGCAGTCTGCCATGCAATAACGCTGTGAGATATTGCGAGTCAGGGTGCAATGGTATGGAGAAGAGGGCATTCTTCAAATCCACCACAGTAAAATGTGTTGCATGCTGAGGGATGCTACACAAAATGGTTGCAGGGTTAGGAACTACAGGATATTCTGCCTGAACAATGTCATTCAAGGGGCAGAGATCCTGGATCATTCTCCAACTTTACTCTTTCGCCTTTTTTATCGGATCTATAACCGTGTTGCATGGGGAGTTCGAGGGTACAATAATCCCTTGATTTAGGAGTGTGGAAATGGTTTCTCTTATCCCTTCCTCCGCTTTTTTGGACAATGGATGCTGCTTTGCTCTGGGCAATACCACGTCTGGCTTGAGTGTTATTTTTACAGGTGCCTCTCCCTGCAAGAGCCCTACATCATGGGCACTGGTTGTCTACAATCTCTCATGGAACTGCTCTAGATCTTTCTCAGTGAAGGAGGGCGGAGTAACAAGGGCCATCAAGGCATATTGCACTTTGCGATACTGCACCATGATCTCACAGGGGATGCAAATAGCAAACACTCCATCATATTTCTCCATCATCGACCCTACCTTTAAACAATCCTGCACCTGTCACTTCCTTTAGGGGCACAGTGAGCTCAATACACAATACAGTGCGCTACTCACACCCATCGGTATCCGTTCCCACCACAATTCCTTTTGCGGATACCACCAGTCCCTGCAGATACAATGATAATATTGTCCCCAACACAAGCTCTGGGGTCACAATGAGCCTAAAGATGAAATCATACGGTATCCTCCAACAAGCTTTTGCAATCTGGGGCACTGCATCAAGCAAAATTGTGATCCCGTACACACACATGTCGGGTCAGCGGAGATGCTGCGGACTACTACCTCTCCTTCCATTGAGTGTATGTAAGGGAGATCTATCATGTAAGCATCATCCCCCCTCCTAGTGAGACCCCCAGCTCTTTTTGCTTGACTTCTGGACCTTTTTCTTTAAACCCTGAATGAGTGGAGCCTTTTTCCACTCATTCATTGTTGTGGCCTCTGTCTTTTGTAACTCTTAATCTTTGTATTCTACCTGTACTATGGAGTTTGTCTGCCCCATAGCTCTTAAAGGCATCTGTATTTTACTACTGCAGCACACAGCTCCTTATAGGCAGTGTAGCTGGGGACCCTTAGGGTCCTCCTTTGAGATTATTTTCCTCATCATCAAGTAAACTACAGTTCTTCAGGATAGTGAGATACTTAGCATCTCTTCTAAAACTTTATAAGCTCAGAGATTGGCACACACCACCTTATGTGGAGTGCCAAAAGGATATCTAGGACCCCCGTTGTCTCTGCTCCTGTGTCATTCTAGTCACATAGACAATCTCCTAGTTATGGCTGGTGGCAGTGGACGTGTTCTAGCAACTATTGTGCAATTCTTTTACCGCAAGCTATGTCCATAGCCTCGGTAGTACACAATATGGACACCCAAGTTCCAACTTGTGGCCCCTCTTCTTTTTTCACCATTACTAGCGTGGTTGTTCTTTGTCAGCCCTTCTAACGTTCTGGGAGGCGGAAGCCTGTGTTTGTGTGTTTTGCCTTTGGTGGGAACCATGGTGTGTCCCCGCCTAGGCTCGAGAGTGTCTGGGCAGGCAAGAAGTGGGGGATGAGTTTTCCACCCCCCTGTCCTTTGTCTGAGTGCCTGAATAAGACCAGTTCCCACGGGTGGTCTGGCTGTCCTGATTGGACAGCCAAATTCCCCTTTCTGTAACATGCTCAGAGAAATTGCAGAGGAGTGTGTGCTGAAAGTGTTTTTTGTTTTTTTGTTTTATTGTTTTTAGTTTGAGTAAACAAACTTTTACAACATTGTTTTACAATGAACACTTAGTATTACATTTCTTTGAGGGATAATGATATATTATAGAAATTAATATAGCAATTTTATGAAACACATATATAAAACAACCTAGGTTTCTATCAAATAAAGTAACATATACCAAATCTAGACAGAAGTACAACCAGATTGAGGCTAAATGAAATGGGGCGAGAACAGTCTATCTAGACACTAAAATACATATCAGTAAGGATGACAGTAGTATTTAGTTATTTTCATGTATCAAAAACATATATATATATATATTTTTTGCAATTGCATATACAACTAAAAGTCTACTGCGGTATACATGAAGAGAAGCTCAATTGTACAATGCATCTCATGTTCTAATGCATATATAAACAAAGCATTGCTACATTAAAGCTTAAAAGGGATCGATTTTTGGCAGTAGCATTACATCTCTCTTTGTTATTGTATAACCATTATAAGTATGAATGATTCCGATATTACATTCAATAGGCTGTAACCGTGGGCCATCACGACTGCAGAAGTAGACGTCATATACACAATTACATTTTCAGTTTTTTTTCAATCAATTCATTGTTGATCAGTTTTCAGAGTGTAGTTAATGCAAGAACTATATAGGTATTTTCACCCCCCCCATTATTCTTACCCACATCAGTTCTCTCAAAAGAACGGTGTCTCCCAAATAAAATCTGGCAAAGACCAAAGATCTCTTTGCCTCAAAGGATGGACAGTATATAACAAAGTGTTTTAGCGTTTCTTCCTGTAATTAAACGACAACCCGCTAACTTGTGGACTTAATTTACATTATTCCAATGCTTTATTCTCAATAGTGTGGGATATTGGTTTAATCTGTATCTAATATACAGCTCATGAGCCTTGTCGCATGGGAATAATTTTAAGTAGGATTGCTGCATTGTTCTTTTTGCAGGAAAAAGTGCATATTCTTTATAGCTTTTGTACATGGATAAAGAATCAATCGTGACACACCAGTCATATTCGTAGAGTTTTGTTTTTACATACCCTGGTCGCGTACATAGTTAATCGCAATTTACATTCATTTTTTCCAAGAGCCCTATCATTTTTTCATCACATTTTTGAATAGACAGGGGACATTTATCTTTTAACATCTTAGCAAAGTCTTTGTATAAAGAGTTACGGGGTGGAGATAGCATTTTTAGGTAATTAGACAGCAATCTCCAGGGGTATTTAGAAGAGAGAGCTGAGATTCTAAGTTCGTGCCTTAACAAGGCATTGGGAATGTGATTAGCAAGACCTAGAGTCCGCTTCCAAATCTTCCCCTGTATTTGATCACAGTTTTTTCTATATTGCCTAAGCACATGTCCAACCCGTATATGATGATAGGTTCTATTTTAAGCATAGATGATCTTCATTTGAGATATAAGCGGAGTTATCTTCAGGTTAATGGCAGAGCTCCACATATATAATGAAGCAATGTCACACAAATTATATCCCAAATATTTTAGGGTGATGGATCGTGGAATAAATACGCCCTCCAAGGACCAATGAAATCGACATACCTTTTTTTATATTGGCAAATACAATGCATGATTTGATGGCATTAGCATGGAGATTGAATTGTTTGGCACAGATTGAACATTTCTGAAGTTTCTCTTGAAGGCCAAAGGGAGATTTGTCAAAAAGGATGATGCCGTCTGCAAAAGCCATCCATTGTAAATGGAGATGGCCTAGCTTCACTGGAAAACCGGCATTTAAGGTGCACATCTCATCAAGGTCTGAGATATATAGATTGAAGAGGTTAGCAGCCAGGTCAAATCCCTGTTTCACTCCAATCTGTGTAGGAATAGGCGGTGTCAAAGCACCTTCAGTGGTGATCCTAACTCTATAGCATGTCTTGGAATGCATTTTCACTATCCTAGAGATCAGCAGTACTGGGAAGCCCATTTTATACATTTTGTCCTACAGCAACTGTCGAATGGCACAATCGAAGGCAGCTGCCATGTCAATGGACGCCATGTAAATGGGTCCAGTGTTAACTAATTTGGAGCATGAAGGTATATGAGCCAACACTGTTGCATTTAAGGTTGTGCCCATCCTCTTCCAAAAACCTACTTGGGACTTGGACAAAATATCGTGGTCATGGGTATATCCATCTATTTCTCCCAGATTGAGCATTGCGAAACTTTTTGCAGATACATCAATGAGCACGATGGGTAGACCAGACAGACCTTTTATTGTTAGAACACAGATTACGGACCATGTTTTGGTTGTCTGCAATGTACAAAGATTGCTTGAGAGATTGCAATCTATGTTTAAACTTCTGGCAAATGAGTTTCTTCTCAGTGAGATATGAACTAAAGGAGACTGCACGAGCCTTGATTAGTCTGAGTTCCTAATTTTTATCTCTTTTTAATAAGGCGACTTCACCATTGTATACATGTGTGTGTTAGTAGATATTGCAAAGTAATCTATATATGATTGCTTAGCGGCACTGTGCCAGGAGTAGGTAGAGGAGGCAGGGTCAGTGGCGATAAACTGAATATCCCGATCTGCCAAAAATTATTTCCATTTCTTACCTCTAGAGATAGTTAGGACTTCATTATAGGGTCTAGAAGCCAAGACAGAAGGGAGAGACATTTGAAAGCAATTACAGTTGGAGTCGCCACCAATAAGGAACTTATAATCAGTATTGAGTAACAAGGCATCTTCCAAAATTCCATCAATAATGGCAAATAATGCATCCTGAGATTTTCCATTCGGGTTCCAGTAGATGCACAAGAGCAGCATATGACAAGGAGTTGAGCCCTTGATGAGAACATCGAGAACCATCATATCGCCCAGAACCAAATGAATCTTTGAATCAACCTTTAGGTTGTTGTTAATTAGGATTGCTAAACCACCAAAAGGTCGACCTGTCAGTCCTATTTTAGCTGGAGATAGGAAGGTGGAGAATCCATTGATACTAAGTTGGTGCAGATTCATGGTCTCTTGGACAAGTATTATATATCAGGATAATTACTATGAAGTACAGAATGTATCCATGTATTTAAGTTTTTAAAGCCACACAAATTCCACAATACTATTTTGAGTGGATGCGAGCTACGGTTGGGTAGCTAGATCTTTAGCTGGTGCAAGATTTTTCAACACAGGCTCAAGCCAAGACCAGTCCTTTATAATTGTAGATAGTGTAGCACCTGGTCATTGCTATTAGGATTAGCAGTATTTGAAGAATTCTTATCCGTCAGTGTCAAAGAGGGAATGATGACAGTTTCAACAAATATATTCACTTCCTCCAATGCTTTAAAAAAATAGGTTAAGAGTCCTATCGAGGAAAGATCAATTCTATTTTGCCAGATCATTTTAGTGATGATTACATACTGAAGTTTACAAATCATCTTGTTATTGTTATGCAAATTTAAGGTAATCCACTCGATGTCTTTCAAGTTGAGAAGTCGAAGAGTGGGGATACAATTGACGGCATGTAAGATAAAGGATAGGTTGAGACTCTGGCCCCGTTTATAGCCAGATCGCTACACCACCCTATTATATTAATAGAGTCCAGATCAAAGCCGGAAGACACAGACTCACTCAACGCCTCCACCTTTGCTGTCACCGTCACCATAGATTGAACAGTTTGGGGTTCTGATATTAATAATGTGGCAGCACTGTTGATACAAGGAGGTAACAGTGTTGCAGAGTTTGAATTCAGATTGGGTGTCTGAAGAAGATAAAGCAGCAGAGAAATTTGTATCAGAGATGCAACCGACATTTAATGCTGTCAAATTTATAGTTGCATCTTGATCAACAACAACTTGAGGAAATAAAGAGACAGATTACACAGGTGTAAGTTTCTCAACATCACATCCTGTACCATTATCTGCTATAGCATTTCTAGTCACCTTTCTAGTAACAACAGGATAAACATTATGCAACTGTGTTTGTTAGGTAGCACATGAAATAGAGGCAAGTTCGGAAGTGGGTTTTTTAGTCAGCAGATGACGAATTTGTCGAAGCATTTATCTGATTACTTTCTTCAGGTTGTAAGTCCAATATTCTCTTTTTTTTTTAAAAAAAAGAAATGTTTTGAATTTTTTTTCTTCATGTGAGTGTTAATGATTTCTGTTCTGTTGTTCCAGATACGTCGACACTCTTAAGCTCATTATCTTGGAGCTGTAATGCTGTTTTACTTTCCTCACTCAGCTGATTCAAATCAAGCAACACGTCCTCTGTGGATAGATTACAGATACTCTTGTCATTAGAGTTATGACCCTTAGATTTAAATGGACTTTGATTTTTAGTTTTCTTGGTCATAGCTTGCTTCTGTAGCAATCTTAAAATCCTACCTTTATGTGCACAGTTATCTAAGCGTTAAGCACATCTAGATAATTAATAATGAGGTTGTGCACTAAACTCTGAGGAGATCTCACAAGAGGTAGAATGCAAAGAGAGTCGCGATTCTCATTTTCCTCAATTATGTTAACTAAGACTGTGGTATTATCTGGTTCATCACCTAAGGCAGCAGGGTCAGACATCTGTAACTGAGGCTGCTCAAATTCAGTAGAGGGAGATATGATGTCATTATTATAAAGCTTCTTGGTCTCTGACTCTATATTGGCAATTTTGTTGGAGTTCAGAGAAATCGCTTGCTCTAATGGGCTTATAGGAATAGTACATTTGTCTGGAAGAGCAGCATTTTCTACCACTTCGGCATAAGATCATTTCATTGAATCATGAGTGGAGTCTCCAATAACAGTTTGTGTGTTGGTAGAGCATACCCGTAATAATGAAGTTTGTGTGGATACAGCTTTTGTAAATACTTTTTTGCAGAAGTACTCTCACCAGAAATATGAGCCAGTTAAGAGTTCTGAGCAAACAGGAACACCTCTATTTTATTGAATTTTTGCAAAAGATCAAAGATCTGAGTTCTAAGTGAGTTACATTGTGTCCTTTATCAATTAAGTTAAGTATTCTGGTAATTACAGGGAATGATTGGTTATCGATGTTGTTGGAATCATGTGAAGTAAAGGATACATGAGGAGGTTCATGCTCCGCGAGGTCACCAACATCATTAAATTAACTCTGGATATTGAGGTTAGAGGCCAGATCTGAAGGATGGGAAGGAGAGTTGGATACCCATTTATCCAAATCATAGGGAGACCCTCGTAGAATAGAATCGCTTGTTTACTGATTGTGTAGATGGATTTTCTCACGACCTCCTGTGGACTTTAACACAGGTGTGGAGGGTCCCAAGGACAGTCGAACTCTTTTTTCTAATCCTGCCATTACTGCGGTAGCCATCATGGATATATCTTTAATTGGATCACTGGGTAGATTCCTTGGAATAGAAAGAGCAGGCTGACCCTATTTCTTGTGAGTTTAAGGGGTTATACATAGTAGAAAAATCCATATCATGTAGCTCATGTAGAGCAAATGAATTAGATAAACTCTTGAAATTGAAAGGCTTGTGTATTTGGGCTCGAATGTGGGAGAATGCATCCTTATGACATATAAGGTGTTCATTTGGCAACATAGGCACAAGTCCCTCTGTAGAGTTTGTTGTGGTACTAGCAAGAACCAGTATTTGAGGATCTCTCTCTATAGCAGAGCCTTCTTCTATATTTTTAGCCGTAACCTCCATACTATTGGAGGCACTATTCAAGAGTTCTGGACAAAATCTACCACCTCTCAGCCCTCCTGCCATAATAAAGATGAAAGTAGAGCAGCACTAGTAAACCTAGATGTTAGTTAAGTTCCGAGGTAGAAAATGCAAAGTGTACACTGCTGCCCTACTCACAGAAAAAGTCACTCAACATGTATTAGCATAGATAGAATACAGACACAGTACTTAAGATGAAAGATGTAAGCACAGGACTAATGCCAACTCGTTTTCATTAAGCCAATACTGTTAGCGAAGATTTAGACCAACTTTTTACATACATAGCTTTCCTCCCAGATTAGCTGTAGGGTGTAGCACCGCCTTCGCATTGAGGTGAACTTCAGCTCTTACAGCATATCACGGGCAGCAAACAGCGAGCAGCAAATCCAGCCAAACCCAAACAGTTCACTTGGGTGCACTTAGCTGTGCACACGCGCGCTGGCGCATGAGCCTGAGGGATTTCATGGAATCTTGGGAGAAAGTGGGTGGGGCCAAAAGGAAGCTTTGCTAGTGTAGAGACGTGGCAGAAACAGAGTCCATTTAGTTTGGCACTGTGTTTCGGCACAAGGAGCCTTCTTCTTGCAGACGGGGCTCTTACAGCATATCACAGGCAGCAAACAGCAAGCAGCAAATCCAGCCAAACCCAAACAGTACACTTGGGTGCACTTCAGCTGGGCTGGAACTGTATAAAAGGTGAGACTTCTGGAGTGAAAAGCAAGTTGCCCACTGGAAGTTGAAGTAACCGAAGAAGACTATGTCCAGAGATGCCGGCAGACCCTTTGCAACACTACGGAGCGACCACTGCTGTTCTGACCCCATGTTCTGTGAACAGAGTAACTCCAAAAAGGACGACCCCTTCCCTTTGGCTGGTGAGAACAACCATTCCCAGGACAAACTTTGAATTGAGCCATCTCCCGAGGTCCTAGGAGTTTCCAGGGCTGCGGAACCCCAATACCAGGCGACCTGCTTCTCATTTCGAGTACATTGTTGTGGTAAGGCCGAATCTGTCCAAATTTTTGCTGAGCCCTCAAGAACACTCCAGAGATCTCACCCAACTCGCCCAGACCCCCCCATCAGAGTATGGGACTGCAGGAAGCCAAAAGAAGATTGACTGGGCGATCCGCGTCCTTTGTTGGTACTGCAGAAAAGGCGCCAACACTGCAGAGTGAATCAAGAAGTTATTGAAAGTCATGCCACAGATCCTCCTCAAGACTGCTGCTGAAAGACCTCATCCAGTGTCCTGCCTTCAGTCACCAGACCAAGGAATCCGGAGGTCGGCTCCAGAGCTGCAACATTGCGGAGCATCCAGCACAAACATTTTTCTTCTTACCTAAGGTACTGTAAGGAAAAAGGTATTGCTTACCTGATTCCAGAAAGCTGCTTCAGAGCGTTGGAGCGCACATAGAGGTGTCCAGGGCAACCCCCTCTTATCTCTGACCCAAGCCGCTGCTTGTGTCCCTTCATCGAGTACTAATTCGGGTCTCCATCGTTAGTTATTAACTTGCTTCTCCTGAAAGACTAGAGACTTGAAGAAATCCACAGAACTCTTCGTATTCTGCTGCATGTTAAGACTTTGAGCCCCCTCTGAACTGCCTTTAGCTAGGGTTACATTTTTGGGCTTAAAAGACTTGCTGTCGAAGAATCCCTCTCTAGACCCACCTCGAACCAGACTAATGTTACTCTAACCATTTTCCTTCCTTTAAGTTACTCTCTTCTATGTGTTCGCAGAGTAAATGTCTTACCGTAAATATGCTAAGAACGGCATGTGAGCGTAATTACCGATAATACGATAGCATTGTCTTTGCCCTTTCTAACATTGCAACATATGAACCCGCAAACAAACACAAAAGTGAACGTGTCCTTTGAAGTATATTCTAAAGTATTACGAAGTGTTTTATTGTAAATATCAGAAATATATATTTTATATGAATTATAAGTGTAGGTGCTTCTTTGATGTGCATGTCTTCTTACGTACGGCTCACATCTTCCGCTTAAGATAAGCCCGACTGCTCTGCCACTCTACAAAGGTCCTGAGTTGGTACAGACTGATACTAAGAGTTGGGATCTACAAACTACTGGGATACTATCAGTAGGACTTTAGGAAAACTCCCCTAACAGTGTATTATCACCCTTATGACACACATCCCTGGAGTGGCACACACTATTTCTTGATCTGTAAAGGAGATTGTCATATTCAGCTTGCTGAGGTCGCGCCCCAGCAGATTCACAGGGGAGTTTTCCGAGTACAGTAAGTGTGCAAGCACCACTTTTCCTCCCATCTTAATAGCTACCTCTTCTGTATATGGAACCGTGGCTACAGCCCTAGAGAATCCCTGCGTGTCGAGAGTTTTATTGATAATGGGAAACTGCCTGCACTGATGCATGATTTAGTGGCACCTGTGTTGACCATGAAGATCAATTGTTTATTACTTATCTCAGCACCCATCAAGGACTCCTCATCAGGGTGGGTAGTCATGGACAGGACCAGGCACGCAAGAGCTCTCTGTGGGCTGGCCTAATCAGGATAGGTGTTGGTTCCTGGGAACGTGAAAGGGTTATCTCCTAACACACTCACCACTCTCCCCCCGATAAGGTGCTACTATCCCGTTTGGGACTGCATTGTTCCCGGGCACAGGAGTGCTGCATGAGTGGTTCAGCAGTGCTGCCTGATTTGGGGTGCCGGACGGGGCTGGCGACAGCATTTGTGGGAGTCGTGGTGGTAGTAGTTGTGTGTATGCCTGGTGTATTTCGTATGGTATTGATGTGGCCATCAGGAGCGCGGGAAAGTGTTGCTGTTCTGTTGTGGGGTTCTGTTTTTTTTTTCCGATTGTTCCCTCCCCCCCACTCTCCATCCAAAAAGGAGCTTGCGGCCTCCGGCGATGTAAAGAATTGTGTCTTCCCGTCATGCTGAATTCAGAGTTTTGCAGGGAACAGCATAGAGTATGGAATGCTGCAGTCTCGGGCACCTCTTAACCCCTGTAAAGGACCATCGCAAGGCTTGCACTGCCGTCGAAAAGTCTGGCTTAATCTGGACTTTATCCCAATCATACTGGAGATCTCCTTTCATTCTAGCCAGATGAAGGATTGTTTCCTGGTCCCTGTAGTTGAGGAGGCGAGCGATAATGGGTTACAGGCCGCTCCTGGTATTGGTCTAGCTGCCGGTATACAGTGGGAAATCTCCACCATGAAGAGAGGGGAAAGCTCATACCCTTCAAAAAGTTCCTTACACAGGGCTTCAACAAATTCCTCCATCTTGAGCTGCCCTTGCTGTTCTCTGACCCCCACCAGGCGAATATTATTTTAGCAGGCCCTTCCCTCCCGGGCCTCATTTTTGGTTCCGCCTTGACCTGCACTTTGCGAGATGACACAGTGGCAACAAGTGAGGCTGATCCGTCCAGCCCAGACACTCGCTGCTCTTCCTCATCCAAACGATCACAATGTTTGTCTAGCTGGTGTTGCAGTAGATCGACCTTGGAGGCGAGCGAGTCCAGCTTGGAGCCAAGCCTGCCGATACCCCCCCTTGAGATCTAGCAGTATTTCCCTGATATCTACTTCGGGAATCTGGACGGTTCCATCCCCCATCACCTCTGCCGGTTCAGGCGTCTCTGCCTGGTGTTGTGACTTGGGCAACCTACAGGAGGTGCCTCCCTCGAAAGTGCGCTTTTGTTGTGTTTTGTCGGTCTTCTCCATATTGAGGGATGCCCTCCTCGGATCCTGGACTGTCGGCGGGGCGTACTCCGCCGATGGGATGGGTTCGATTTCGGGGTATTTACAGTCTTACACACGGACCTGCGCTGTGGATGGGGATCTGGGTTCTGCTGCAAGAGTCACCAGGAACTCCGACTGTCGTATGCGCCACAGCCAGGAAGATACAGGGTCCGTCCGGTGGGGTCCCGGACCCTGGGCCGCCCCTGCCTTTACGATATGGTCCCAAGCCACGGGGAAGAGCAGCATTCCGTTCGACCCCCCACTGAAGGAGAGGGAGATATCAAGCCACATCCACCGGGTAGGTTAACTTTAGGGGGCCCTTCTGTTGTCCGCTGAGTTTTATAGACAGTCGATCCCCAGTGCACCACTGTTTCACAAATACTTCCACTAGGCCCAGACTCACCTACGGGCTGAGTGTTCCAGCCCCTGGTGCCCCTCACTCTCCATCTGCGCTGATCATCAGCCTGGGCTGGGGCTCCTCACGCCGGGAGCGGACTCCAATATGCCTCCGGCCCCTAGCTAGGCTGGCTGTAAAATACCTATCGCCCCGTTTGTTTGTCCGGCCCACCGGAGCAGCATGACCCCTGGCCCTCCACCAGTAGTCAGTCCCATGGCTCACTCAGTATCTCCCACCTCCAGCCTCATCAACGTCAGTGTCCAGACACCTTGGATAGGGTTATTAGGGTTTGGAGCGGGCTCCAGACTGCCTCTGCTGTCAAACCATAACGCACTTCTCATGGTGCCTTTTCCGGTGAGTTACTGCACGCCCCTCAGGGGGGAGGAGTAATGCCCCTCTGTTTCCCGACATCCTCCGCCGCTTACCCCCCCTGCCCAGGATGTCTGCCTGCTGTGGTTCATGTCACCGGCCTCGGGGGCTGGCTCCAATCTGCCTCTGCACCCGGGCCAGGCCGTGCAGCACTCCGGTGCATCCTCCGCACTGTTGCCGGAGCTGAGCTGTGTTCCCCCGACACTCCTCCGGGTCGCCTCTAATTGTGCTCCACCCCGAGGAGCTTTATCAACTGTGCCGTGTCACTGTGGAAACCTGCCTGGGCCACTGAGTCCACAGTGTAGGCATAGCAGAGTCTTCAGCTGGTCCCAGTTTCCAACACGCAGATGGGGGGCCCACAGCTCTGTCCAAGCACACCTTGCCAGAGGCTGGGACTGCCTCAGAAGCTGTTTTTTTCAGGATTAATAAGAGCCTAGCGTGGGGCTCAACAAGAGACTGCCATCTTGGTCTGGCTCTCTAGCGTCCTCAGGAGTGAAGCTATATAATGACACATGTGATGGGGCATCCTTTAACAATAACAGAGCACAGGTGTGGGATGCATTGCGGAGGGCATACACTGACACACCACATTTGCAGTCCATAATGCAATACAACATGGGTATGATGAAGACCCCCCTCAGTACATTTTGAAAGTGCAGGAGATGTGAAGAGAAGAGACGGAAGACCAGTGGGATCAGTTCCTCTTTTCTATTTTGTTATTAAAAGGGGATAGCCCAAGGATGTGCAGATGCCGCTCGAGAAGATAGAGGGTGTTGTCATGATGCCTACCCCTGGGGACCCAGACCAAGTCCAGTAACCCCGGAAGCAGGCATCAAGTTATCCCAAGCCAGCCCAACAACCCCTCAAGGGGCTATTTGGGTGCAGTCCTGGCGCCTATGGAGAGTCAGTCCTGGCGCCAAAGGCGCCAGGCTCATAGATTAAAACTTACCTGATGCAGACCATGCTGCAAACTTACCTGATGCAGACCATGCTGCAAGAGCTCCAAGCCCAAAGAGGCTTGGAAGGGACTACTTTACCTAGGGACTATTTTTTACTCGGGTGGGGCTGGGGAGGAATACTTACCTGGGACTACTTTGGGGGCTATTTAAACCACGCCCAAAGAGCAGCACACGCTTTGCGTTATTCTGCATCCAGCAGCGTAACGCTCACCGTGCCTGCAAGTCTGCATCCAGTCTTCTGCCACGCCCGCCTCGAGTTTGGAGCTCCTAGAAAAAGGGAGAAAGAAGGAGAAAAGGTTAGAACAAGAGCAATGCCTTTGATCCTTACCTGAATTCCCATTCCATCGCGCCTTCGAGCTGGAAGAAAGAAGTTATTCTATGCGCGTCGCCTCGTCTGCTGCAGCGCCGCGCTGAACTCACAGGCCTTCGCAGCATCTTCACATTCCACTGCATCCTCCTGCATGTTCCCGCCGCACTCCAGCACCTAAGGAGAAGACAAGAACAGCAAGGTGAGCCAAGGGAATACACAGAGGAATACTAGTTACCCCCCATAGACTTACCTGATTTTACCACCGAGGGTACTATTCCTCTTCACGGGTCGGCGCTGCTTCCACTGCATCTTCGCCGAACCCCGGCCCCTAAGGGGAAACAAAAGGACAGCAAGGTGAAACAAAGGGACTAACAAGGGGAACCCTCCTCACCACAATAGACTTACCTGATTTTACCGCCGGAGGCATTATTCCCCGAGACTTCATACTTTCTCTCAGTGCCTGAATAAGGGAGAAAGCAACAGGTTACATATTGACATTATTTTATCGAACTGTGTTGGATAATACAAATCCTTACCAGAATATTACCGGTTGCCACGAGGAACTCTTCACTAGAGTCAAGCTGCAACCTGCAAGGAATCGGACAAGAGTGAAAGTCAGGCATTTGAACTCTTATGAACTACATACTTTTTTTTCCCTTCAAAAATGTTATTAAATTTTATGCAAACCAACAAAAAATACAAACCAAACACGCAGTGCAATTCACAATGATTAAATTAACATCAATTACTCTTGACCACTGCCCTCCTAATCCCACCCCCCCTTTATGAGCCTGTTTGTCCTTCACACTCAGTATCTGCTGCACGTGGTTGGGTATCACTTTCCTCGGATTCCGCTGGATCCAATACTGTTCCAAATAGTTCAGCTATTAATGATTTCCATGCCATCAGGGTACCCACTTCTTCTTCCCCACTCATGCTACTTGCCTCCTGCCATACCACCGTTTCAGCCTCCGCCCATTTTTGCAATTCCTTCCACCACACCTCCACCCGTGGCCTGTGACTCTTTTTCCATCCCTTAGCAATCCTCCGCTTTGCAAGCACATATACCAAGTCTTTCAGTTTCCCATCATGTTTAAGTTTCCGTGACCTGGGGAACCCTCCCAGCAGGCAGGCCCAGGCCGTGTCTATGATGAGCGTGACCCCTTTCTCTGCTAGTTTTTGTGCCACTTCCTTCCAGAAACCCTCAATTACTGGGCATGACCAAAACATATGTGTCATATCAGTGTTCTCCTCGTCGCACTTAGGGCATGCCTGTCGCCCAGCATTTTTAAACTTAGATATCCTCAAAGGGGTCATATAAGCTCTATGCGTTACATACAGCTGTATCTGCTTCAATCTAGCATTTCTTGATACCTTCTTGTGGTATACCAGGGCACGTTCCCACATCCCATCCTCCATTTGGGTTCCCACCTCCGCTTCCCAATCCAATCTCAAAAGCGTCAATTCTTTCCCAACCTTAGTCATTACCATCTCGTACAGTCTGGAAATCTCATGCCCTCCTTCCGCCATGTCATATATTGTCCCCATTATGGCATCTGGCTCCTTCGCCAATGCTGTCTCAGGCCACGTTTTCCGGATTTTCTGCACCAACCTGTGATACATAACATATTGGCCCCCATGCAATCCCGCCTTATCCCCTAGCCTTTCAAAATCCATGATGCCCCCCTCTTGCCAGATGTCCCCTAATGTTACCAGCCCGACCGACTCCCAATAGGTTCTGATAATCACCCTCAGTTGCTTATCTCCCCATGCCGAAGCAACCAGTGGTATCTGCGGGGAACACGGGAGCGGGTCTTCCATCATCCGGCATGCTCGACGCCACATTTTCCACCCCAGCATCATCATCCCCGGGCGATCCTTCATTTCTGACTCAGGCAATCAGATAATTTCCTTAAAGTAAAACGGGGTACAGTCTTGCCCAAACAACCTAAATTCGGGGGTCGCTTCATCGGAGAGCCATTTGGCCACATATTGTAGTTGACCCGCTACATAATAAACCTCAAAATTTGGCAGTTTAATACCCCCTTTTTCATGGAAATTCTGCAACTTCCACAACGCCACTCTATTCCAGGTGCCATGCCACAGGAATTCTCTACACATACCGTTCAGTTTAACAAAAAACCTCCTCGGAATCATATATGGTATATTACTAAAATAATGTAGAAGCCTAGGCAGGACCACCATCTTGAGCATCGCCCCTCGTCCCATCATTGCTAAGGGCAACTTCTCCCAAAACTTCATAGATTTACAGATTTTTCCAATGGCTATCTCAGTATTATGCCTTTGTTCCTCTACCGCCGTATGATACAAATCTATTCCAAGGTAACGGAAGGTACTAACCGTCCATGGTACTGGCAACACTGGTAACCTTTCCACAGGGGTTCCCTTATAACTGCCCAGCGGAAATATGATAGATTTTTGGGGATTCACCACTATGCCGGATAGTCTTGCATACCTCTCCATCACCTCCAGAATATACTGGAGATTTTCTTCCGGGTATCTCAAGTATAATAACAAATCGTCCGCATATAGGGATATCAAATGTCTTTCCTCTCCTACCTCAATACCTATCGTGTCATATTGTTGCCTGAGATATGCTGCCAGGGGCTCCAAAGCCAGAATGTACAACATTGGGGACCAGGGGCACCCTTGTCTAGTGCCCCTGCTAAGTTGCCATCTCTCAGATATCACCGCTCCCGTTCGAACCCTGGCTAGCGGCTCACTATACAGCATCTTCGCCCACCTAAGGTAACCTGGCCCCATCCCGTACCCCCCCCAGGGCCGCCAGCAGCCACGGCCACCTAACCGAGTCGAAAGCTTTCACGGCGTCTAAAGACACGGCTGCCATTTCTCCTTCATTATTACTCCCCCATTCTACCACCCGATGGAGTCGCCGTGGTTGTGAGTTATATTCCTGTTCGGGACATAGCCCGTTTGGTCTGGATGTATTAATTTTCCAATAACTTTCCGCAATGTGTTTGCCAGGATAGCCGTCAATATCTTGCTGTCCTGGTTCATCATAGACAATGGCCTGTATGAGCCACAGCTATGCCATGGTTTATTAGGTTTGGGGAGCGGTATTATGACCGCTTCTCTGAGCGACTCAGGCAACCGTCCCACTTCAAACGCCTCATTAAGCATTTCTAGCATGGGGGGGGGGGGGGAGTACTTCCTCTCTATATGCTTTATAAAATTCACTGGGGAACCCGTCTGCTCCTGGGGTCTTACTGGTAGGCAGCTGCCTAACAACCTCTGCCAATTCCTCCAACGTAATTGGTGCATCAAGTTCTTCTCTTTCTTCTGAACTGATCTTGGGCAATCCTATATCCTCCAGAGTTTCACATATCTCATCTTGGCTGCCCTCTCCTCTGTCCTCATACAAAACCCTGTAATAATCCGCCTCACTCTTGGGTGTCTGCTACTTCTCCATCTCTTTCTGGTTATTGTCCTAATCGGGGGCTTAGGGGTCTCACTCTTGTACAGCCATGCTAAGAGGTGGCCCATTTTATCCCCAGCCGCATGCTGTCTCTCCACATACTTTTTGTAATTCAGGTTGCAGAGCCTTTCCCAGTGTTCCGCGCACTGCCGCTGTAGTTTGAGCACTAGCTCCATGCCACCCTTTCCCTTCTTTAATTCCCTCTCTAGTTCATCTTCTGTTCTTTGTAGGTCAGCCAGGACCCCGCCCTGGAGGCCCTTTGATTTAGTGATAGCAATCCCCGCATCACCACCTTGAAGGCCTGCCATAGTGTGTCCGCCGAGTCAACACTGCCAGTATTCACCTCGAAATAATTAATAATCTCATCTCTGATATCCTCTCTAAAAACTGGATCTTTGAGCGCTTCTGCACGGAGGCGCCACGTCGGAATCCACGCCCTAGGGCGGCAATATTGCCACCCCAGAACCAGGGGCGAGTGGTCCCACAGGACCCTCGCTTTATATTCTATTTGCGTGATCTCTATCACTACATCTGGTGTGGCAAAAATATAATCAAGTCTCGTATGCAGCAGCTGCGGGGCTGAGTAGTGCGAATATTTGTTTGTTTTGTTTGTTTGTTTATTTATATATATAGCGCTCTTGACCCAGAGGTATATGTGCGCTTTGAACATCAGGTTACAAATAACAGACAATGGTACAGTAGTAATAAGTCATAGGAGAGCTGGAAGGCAGAGATGCATAGATAATAGTAGAAAGGCAGAAGGCAGAAATGCATAGATAATAGTGGTCAAACAACATAAGTAAAATTGGAGAAAGGGTGTGCATACTGTTAGGAAAGATTTCGTTATTGTAGGGAACTTTCCTTCCATGTGGCAACCCCTAAACTTTTTGCTATTGTTTTCAACCTGTTTTCTTGACTTTGCCAGAGAAGTGCAGCCTTCTGCCGTACTCCTCTGGGCTTTCGCTCCTTTCTTACGGGGAAACTGACATGCCCTTAAGACAGTCAGTACCGGGGAACGCTGTTTCCCGTAGTTTCTTTTATCGTGTCGCCATTTTAGTGCAACACGACACAAGAGGGCACTGTAAGCTAAGTTACAGCTCTCTTGGGTCTCTAGCCTTCTACAGACCCTAGACACTCTTGTAGGATGGTTTTTGGATCGGTGCAAGTCATTCAGGGACTGGGCTGGTGGCAGCGATCATTTGGTTTATTTTGAGCTCCTTTTGCCGTTCTGAGCACCTTTTTGCCGCAAACACAAAAGGGTGGCCCGGCTACCCAAAATGGCCGGACCACGAGGCTCCTTTGTCTCGTCCACTGTCCGTCTTGCTCCCTTTACCTTCCCCCGGGTCCGGCGACCCGGGGCCTTCCTTATTTGGGCATGTAGTTTCCCGCGAAACACGGTTGCTTTCGCGGGCTTCTACATGTCGTTTGAGTGCCCCCAGGATGTGGGCTGGGCTGTCTGGTCCCAATACACATCCTGGGTGCCAGAGAGTCTAGGGTGGTGTGAATGCCTGGGACCACTGTGGTCCGTGATTGGTCCACGTATGGTATGTGTGTTGATGAGCGGATCTCCCATTGGCTCCCCTCCGTTTTGGCGCGAAGGGAACCGTGGATAAGAGGGAGCTGGAAACACCACTACCATGTCGATCTCCTGAGTTCTTACGAACCCAGGGATACAGGAGCCAAGTATCCTGCGAACACGAGGCTGGACCGAGGAATCGCTGGTGACCCTCTGAAGAACTTCTGCTCCTCATTGCTGTCGTCCGGTGAAGCCCTTTCCACCTAAGATCGAACAAGAAGGCCTGTACTGGCGCTTCGACCTATTGGAATAGCAGGACCAGCTATTCCCGGCACCTTCATCAACTCCTGCCGTAAGCCTTCGGAAGTGTCTCTGGGCCATCCAGTTGACTGACCAGCTTACTAAGGAGTCCTGCTCTGTAATCGCCGACAGGTTGGGTGGTATTCTGAGTCCGGGGCACGCTCACCCGCTTCGTTTGCTTAGCAACCCTAAGCTAGAGGTGAACGGTGCTCGTTTGGCTTGAATACACCCGGCCGTTCCGTTGCCCTGCCGGGGCGACAAAACTGTGCAGGATTCTTCGATCGGGATGTCTTTTTACTCTGCACGACGACGAGACGTTCCCTGCTCTTCAGAACCTGCCAGAAGCTGCATCTATCGAGGAGAAGCTCGGGCCTGCTTGCTTCGGGGACCGGTGAGTAGATTAGCTAGGATCTGGTCGCCCTCCTGCAGTGCCCCTTGCTTTTCCCCGCTGTAAATACGGCTCCCCTTGTCCGTACTCGCGCCCTACTTCTGCCTCACAGTGGAGGCTGCGCTAGAGTCGCGGACCGTGTTCTCCTTCATTAGGGCACCCTACAGAGCTGTCCAACGTCCTCCGAAGAGCTTCACCTTCTGCCCATTGGCACCGGCGTGTGCAGGTACTTTTGAGCGCTAGGCTCCACTCTTCGTAGGGATTGGACTACCATCTAGTTAGGGGCCT
Source organism: Ambystoma mexicanum (assembly GCF_040938575.1). Taxonomy (NCBI): domain Eukaryota; kingdom Metazoa; phylum Chordata; class Amphibia; order Caudata; family Ambystomatidae; genus Ambystoma; species Ambystoma mexicanum. The sequence continues at coordinate 1,264,935,248 of NC_090937.1, read as the reverse complement.
CAGAAGGCGGACATATCACACGCATTGGTTCGCACTGCCTGTTTTTCTTCCCCTGCAGGTGGATAACATATTTCGTGCTGCTAATGCTGTGAAACTGTGTATTCTGTATATATATTGGGTGGATAGTGTATGTGTTGGTTTAATATCGTTGTATATTGCTGCTTTTACTGTGGTTATTAGTTTCAAGGCCTTATAATAAATGTGTATCTATTTTTGATATAAACAACTGTTTGGAGTAGTTTGTAAGCGCTCTTGCTTTGTGTGCTCATTGCGGGCTTTCAGTCACCCTCACCCCTCTTGAGACCTAGTCTTGACCGCCGCGATCGCTACCTTGATTGGTCTGGCTTGTCCAGAGGTTACCCTGTTCCAAGTAATTAGGTTGGCCTTCTGAACTTCTGCGCCACCAGGACAGAGTTCAGAAATCCGTCTTAACAAATTGGTGTACAGCGGTGGGATACGACTGAAGGTATCCAGTGTTGCGCACGAGCTAAGGCGTTTTCAGGTTATTCCAACCAGGACACGCAGTAAAGTATTGAATATAACGTTAAAAAGGCCATAGTCCTATCAACAGTATGGAAACGAATACTTTATTAACCTTAAATGCTTTGAAATCTGAAACATTGAAGAAGATGTGTGCGGAGAGAGGGGTTTCCTCTCAAGGCACTAAATTGGAAATGATCCAGAGAATCGTGGCGTGGCAAGAAGCGCAGCTTGACGCTATAACTTCCGAGGACAGTGCAGAAGGTGGTGGGGCTGCTCTCACTGGCAGAACCGACGGTTCTGCCGCTGCACTGATCCATCACGACCACGAGGACAGGGAGGATGTAATGTCTAACGTTTCCTCTGCCAGTGTTGATGGGGAGGCTATGCTTGAATTCAAGAAGCAAGAGCTGCGGTTTAGGCAGCAGGAGCTTGAATTCAGCATAGCCAAACTGAAAATCGACCAGGCAGAAAAACAAAAAGACAGGGATCACCAGTTGGAACTGGCCAAGCTTCAGTTCGCAAATGGGTCCAAGGGTCCTGGACATGGTTCTGGGGCTTCCTCTCATCCACGGTTTCCAAAAGACCTGCTCAGTGTGTATGAGGAACGAAATGACATTATGGACTGGTTAAATGCGTTTGAGTATGCATGCGAGGTTCAAGAGGTTGATAATGCGGATAAGATTGCATGGTTACTCAGCAGACTGCCCCATTCTGGTTGCAGTGCCATTATGGAAATGTCGAAGGCTGAGCGCGCTGATTTTGCAATGTTGAAGCAGACTCTCATTTTAAAGTTTGGGAAGACTCCGACCCAATATTTGAAAAGGTTTAGAGAGTATAAGAAAAAGGAAGGTGGTACTTGGGTGTCGTATGTAGCTGAGTCCCTGAAAAACTTAACTGGCTGGGTTGAAGGGTATAAGGTTTCTACCTTCGAAGGCATGATCAATCTGGTCATGCTGGAACACATTTTTGCTTCTTCTTCCCCGGAGCTTAAGCAGCATTTGGCCGATTCGAAGGAGATAGATCCTAAGAAGCTGGCCATTGCAGCAGACTTATGGGTGTCACATCGAGTGTCCCATAAGGACAAAACTCATCCTGGTAAGCAGGAGGAAGGGAAAAAGTCCAAAGATGTGGAGGGTGGGGAATCTGCTAAATCTTCTTCCCATAAGGGCCACAAAAAGAAAAATAAGGGTAAGCCATACGAGAACTCACAGGGTAGTGGAGGTTCGCCTCCGAAACAGAACTCTGGTTATAATAAGCCTCCCTACGTAAACAGACCCAATGGGGCTTGTTTTTCTTGTGGAGCAACTGACCATGTGAAGGGGGATCCCCGTTGTAAGGTTAGACCTTTGGGGGTCCACTCCGCTAATCTGGCCTTCTCCTCCTACGAGGAAGAAGAGATTACAGGAGCATCCTTCTCCTCAGACTCATTTCCCAGCGGAATAGAGGCTGAGGTAGTTTTAGTGTCCCTGGGTTCCTGGGAGCCTAAAGTCGCAGAGGCGTATGCTAGGATTCCGGATAATACCAAGCACTACTTTAAAGACAGTGTGCTGATCAATGGAGTGGATACTCCAGCTCTTAGGGATAGTGGGTGCAGTCGAACTGTAGTGGATTCTACCTTGGTAGACTCAGAGGAAGTTGCCAGAGCTACTCTGATGCCCACTAAGTTGGCTGACGGCCCCCTCCGTATGTTTCCCGTGATCCCTGTTAATCTAACTTTAAATGGTACAGCAGTTAGGATTCCAGTGAGCATTCAGAGAAACGTCCCGGGAAAGGTCTTGTTGGGCAATGATCTCAGAGCTCTAGGGCTCGTAGGAGACACTGCCGAAAGACCCTACACACGGTCTCAAGCACGGGCAGCATTGGCCAAGTCCAATACGCCGCCCCAGCCGAAGGGGAAACCCAAGGCGAAAGGAGTCAACAAGTCCCGACGGGGGAAAGAGAATATTCCCCCGAGCTCGCCTACCACTGCGGTGGAGGGAGTTGGTCAATCGCCCGAGCCTGACGAGGAGGTGGCGATGCCTGAAGTGTTCGACCCCAACGACCATCCTGAACTAAAAGACTTGTTAGTTGAAGGAGGTCCTGATAGGGACGACTTCAGTAAGGGCCAACGTGAGTGCCCATCTCTGGAAGGCCTAAGGAGACAGGCCTGCTCCCAGCTTGAGGGTGAACCTCCTGGGTTGCAAAGGATTTACCAGGAAGGTGGACTCCTTTATAGTGAGCCCACAGAGTCTACAGAAGGAGACCATAGGAGGTTGGTGGTTTCCCTTGCTGTTAGGCCCTTCCTCCTGCAGTTGGCGCATGTCGTTCCCCTTGCTGGTCACCTTGGTATGAGGAGGACCAAGCAAAGGTTATCCATGCACTTCTACTGGCCCAAGATGGGGGTGCAAGTAGAAAGTCACTGCAGGAGTTGTGCCTCCTGCCAGTTGTCTGGTAAGGTTGGCGCGACAATCCAAGCTCCGTTGGTACCGCTCCCAGTTGTGGGGGTACCATTTGAAAGGGTAGGGATCGACATGGTTGGTCCCCTTGACCCGCAAACATCCTCAGGCAATAGGTTTATCCTGGTGCTGGTCGACCATGCAACCAGGTATCCTGAGGCCGTCCCATTTACAACTGTAACTGCCAAGCCAGTTGCAGAAGCTTTACTCGGCATGTTTACTAGGGTTGGCTTCCCTAAAGAAGTTGTGTCGGATCATGGCCGCAACTTTATGTCGAAGTATAGGCAGGCTATGTGGAAAGAATGTGGGGTCACCTACAGGTTCTCTTCTGCATACCGCCCCCAGACCGATGGTCTGGGGGGGCGTTTCAACAGGACGCTAACGAGCATGATTGGGGCTCTGGAGGAGCCTCAGAGAAGAAAGTGGGATCTTCTTGTTTCATGCTTACTGTTTGCCTACCAAGAGGTACCACAGGAGGGTGTTGGCTTCAGCCCCTTCGAACTTCTGTTCGGTCATCCCGTACGGGGACCCTTAGCCATCGTCAAGGAGGGATGGGAGATGCCCACTCCCCCTGTTACTACCAATGTAGTTGATTATGTGCTAGGGCTCAGAAAACGGATGGTACTTCTGATGGGCTTGGCTAGTGCTAAATTGAAGGCAGGGCAAGCGCTGGTGAAACATTGGTACGACCAGAAAGCTTCCCTCATCAACTTTACACATGGCCAGCAAGTCCTGATCGTGAATCCCATAAGGCCTCGAGCTTTACAGGACAAATGGTCAGGCCCTTACCCAGTGGTGGAGCCCCTGGGTGAGGTTAGCTATTCAGTGGACCTTGGAAGGCCTGGACAGGCTCCAAAAGTGTTTCACGTGAATAGGCTGAAGGCTTTCGGCCCAAGCGTCGAAATCGCAGCACTGCTACTGGCTTCAGATGTTGGGGAAGAGGAGTCTGAACCTCTCCCCGACCTGTTCCCAAGCAGTCCTTCAGTTAGCTCTTTTGAGGGTGTCCGAGTGGCCCCTCACCAAAATGGACCAGGCTCAGTGGTTTGCCTTGGACATGAAGTAGGTGGAGGGAGGAGACAGCCTCTATCCAGTAAGGTACCAGCGGTACAAGACTGGCCTACCCCCACTACGCAAACCCAAGTGAGAGCCTTCTTAGGACTCACGGGTTATTATCGCAATTTTGTAGCAGACTATGGCACCATAGCTGCTCCTCTGACTGCCCTCACAACTCCGAAGAAACCCAAGAAGGTAACTTGGACCGACGAGTGTGAGAAGGCCTTCAATGGCTTAAAAGACTCCTTGTGCCAGGCCCCTGTGCTCAGGGCCCCTGATTATCAAAGACCTTTTATCGTGCAGACGGATGCCTCTGACACTGGGATAGGAGCTGTACTATCACAAGTAGATGAGAAGGGTAAGGAACACCCTATCGGTTTTATTAGTCGCCAGCTTAAGGACAGAGAGCTCAGATGGTCCACGGTAGAGAAAGAATGTTTCTCTGTTGTGTGGGCCCTAAGGAAGCTGCGGCCCTACCTCTATGGGACCCACTTCACTGTGCAGACTGACCATAAGCCGTTAAAGTGGCTAATGAACATGAAGGGGGAGAATCCAAAGTTGCTTAGGTGGTCCATAAGTCTACAAGGCTTCGACTTCACTATTGAGCATAGGCCAGGTGTCCAACATAGCAATGCTGATGGGTTGTCCAGAATGTTTTACCGACCTGAACAAGAGACTCATCCAGGGGTGGATTAGTCCCCCCTGTCCATAGTCTGGGAGGGGCGAGTGTTAGGAAAGATTTCGTTATTGTAGGGAACTTTCCTTCCATGTGGCAACCCCTAAACTTTTTGCTATTGTTTTCAACCTGTTTTCTTGACTTTGCCAGAGAAGTGCAGCCTTCTGCCGTACTCCTCTGGGCTTTCGCTCCTTTCTTACGGGGAAACTGACATGCCCTTAAGACAGTCAGTACCGGGGAACGCTGTTTCCCGTAGTTTCTTTTATCGTGTCGCCATTTTAGTGCAACACGACACAAGAGGGCACTGTAAGCTAAGTTACAGCTCTCTTGGGTCTCTAGCCTTCTACAGACCCTAGACACTCTTGTAGGATGGTTTTTGGATCGGTGCAAGTCATTCAGGGACTGGGCTGGTGGCAGCGATCATTTGGTTTATTTTGAGCTCCTTTTGCCGTTCTGAGCACCTTTTTGCCGCGAACACAAAAGGGTGGCCCGGCTACCCAAAATGGCCGGACCACGAGGCTCCTTTGTCTCGTCCACTGTCCGTCTTGCTCCCTTTACCTTCCCCCGGGTCCGGCGACCCGGGGCCTTCCTTATTTGGGCATGTAGTTTCCCGCGAAACACGGTTGCTTTCGCGGGCTTCTACATGTCGTTTGAGTGCCCCCAGGATGTGGGCTGGGCTGTCTGGTCCCAATACACATCCTGGGTGCCAGAGAGTCTAGGGTGGTGTGAATGCCTGGGACCACTGTGGTCCGTGATTGGTCCACGTATGGTATGTGTGTTGATGAGCGGATCTCCCATTGGCTCCCCTCCGTTTTGGCGCGAAGGGAACCGTGGATAAGAGGGAGCTGGAAACACCACTACCATGTCGATCTCCTGAGTTCTTACGAACCCAGGGATACAGGAGCCAAGTATCCTGCGAACACGAGGCTGGACCGAGGAATCGCTGGTGACCCTCTGAAGAACTTCTGCTCCTCATTGCTGTCGTCCGGTGAAGCCCTTTCCACCTAAGATCGAACAAGAAGGCCTGTACTGGCGCTTCGACCTATTGGAATAGCAGGACCAGCTATTCCCGGCACCTTCATCAACTCCTGCCGTAAGCCTTCGGAAGTGTCTCTGGGCCATCCAGTTGACTGACCAGCTTACTAAGGAGTCCTGCTCTGTAATCGCCGACAGGTTGGGTGGTATTCTGAGTCCGGGGCACGCTCACCCGCTTCGTTTGCTTAGCAACCCTAAGCTAGAGGTGAACGGTGCTCGTTTGGCTTGAATACACCCGGCCGTTCCGTTGCCCTGCCGGGGCGACAAAACTGTGCAGGATTCTTCGATCGGGACGTCTTTTTACTCTGCACGACGACGAGACGTTCCCTGCTCTTCAGAACCTGCCAGAAGCTGCATCTATCGAGGAGAAGCTCGGGCCTGCTTGCTTCGGGGACCGGTGAGTAGATTAGCTAGGATCTGGTCGCCCTCCTGCAGTGCCCCTTGCTTTTCCCCGCTGTAAATACGGCTCCCCTTGTCCGTACTCGCGCCCTACTTCTGCCTCACAGTGGAGGCTGCGCTAGAGTCGCGGACCGTGTTCTCCTTCATTAGGGCACCCTACAGAGCTGTCCAACGTCCTCCGAAGAGCTTCACCTTCTGCCCATTGGCACCGGCGTGTGCAGGTACTTTTGAGCGCTAGGCTCCACTCTTCGTAGGGATTGGACTACCATCTAGTTAGGGGCCTCAGAAGGCGGACATATCACACGCATTGGTTCGCACTGCCTGTTTTTCTTCCCCTGCAGGTGGATAACATATTTCGTGCTGCTAATGCTGTGAAACTGTGTATTCTGTATATATATTGGGTGGATAGTGTATGTGTTGGTTTAATATCGTTGTATATTGCTGCTTTTACTGTGGTTATTAGTTTCAAGGCCTTATAATAAATGTGTATCTATTTTTGATATAAACAACTGTTTGGAGTAGTTTGTAAGCGCTCTTGCTTTGTGTGCTCATTGCGGGCTTTCAGTCACCCTCACCCCTCTTGAGACCTAGTCTTGACCGCCGCGATCGCTACCTTGATTGGTCTGGCTTGTCCAGAGGTTACCCTGTTCCAAGTAATTAGGTTGGCCTTCTGAACTTCTGCGCCACCAGGACAGAGTTCAGAAATCCGTCTTAACACATACATATGTGGTAGGACAGTTATTTGTTGATTAGCCAGGAGATGACCTTAGTTCTGAAGGGTTGGAAGGTGGGTGTAGATTTAATATCCAGTGGGATGGAGTTCCAAAGTTGTGATGCCAGAGCTGGGAAGCTGGATCCGCCGGCTCTTTTGAGGGAGTATTTGGGAACTGTTAGTTGTAGTGTGTTGGACGATCTGGTGGTTCTGGTGTTCTGTCTTAGTGTAAATTTGTTAGAGAGGTAGGGCGGGGCAAGATGATTAAGGGCTTTGTAAGTAAGGCAAATAGTTTTCAGGTCTATTTTTTGTTGTATGGACAACCATTTACAGGCAGTTCTGGTGGCGGAGATGTGTTCCCTTCTGGGAATATTGAGGGCGGCACGGAGTGCATTGTTTTGTAGGACTTGCAATTTATTGATTACTGTTTTGTTGGCACCTACATAGAGGCTATTACAGTAGTCCAGTTTAGATTGAATGAGAGCTCTGGCTAGGATGAGGCAATTGCTAGGGGAGATCAATGGTCTGCAGGCCCTGATAAGTTTGCCAGTGTAGGCAGTGGCCGAGGCGGTCATGTTGATTTGTTTAGCTAGGTTAGTGTTCGTGTCTAGGTGGAAGCCGAGGGTTTTTACGCTCTTGGCGATGGGTATGGTGTTACCGTCAATAGTGAAGCTAGTGTAGCCGGGACAGAGTTTTCGGATAGTGTTAGGTGAGCCGACAAGAAGCAGTTCGGTCTTGTCATCATTCAGGCACAGGCCATGTGTGGCCATCCATGCCTGAATGATGGAAAAGACTTCATTGATCCATTTGGCGTCCTTGTTGTAGTTACCTGATAAGGTGAGGAGTATCTGGGTGTCATCTGCGTAGTTTGTGTCGGTGACACCCAGATTGTCCAGCTTATCGAATAGGGGCTTGGTGAATATATTGTATAGAGTAGGTGAGACACAGGAACCTTGTGGGACACCACAGGTGATGGGGATAGGGTCAGACGCTGCTAGGGGAGAGAAGACCCGCATGGTTCTATTGTCCAGGAAAGATTGGATCCATGTGACCGCAGAGTGAGAGAAGTGTGCTGCCAGAGACAGATGGTTGCACAGGATTTTATGGTCGACCAGGTCAAAGGCGGCGGAGAGGTCAAGGAGTAGAAGGATGGCAGCCTTGCCTTTGTCTTTGAGTTCGTCTATCTGGCATTTGAGATCAACAAGGGCTGTCTCTGTCCCATGTTGTGGTCGAAAGCCGGATTGGCGAGTTCCTAGTAGATGATTAGTCTCGAGGTAGTCCTGGATTTGTAGATAAGCCACTTTATCCAAAATTTTTAGTAGGAATGGGACGGTGGTAATAGGTCTATAATTCGTGGGAATGTCAGGGTTGAGAGTAGTTTTTTTTAGTAGAGGTAGGACCCAAGACTGTTTCAGATTGCTGGGGACCATGTTATTGGCGAAGGACAGGTTTATTAATTTAGTGATAAAAGGAGAGAGATCCCTAGCTGCATCTTTTATAATCTGTGCGGGGCAGCTGTCCCCCTTGCAGTTCGATGGTTTCAGGGAATTTTCTGAACCTCCAATATGGATACTTTTTTGAAAGTGAAGCCTGAACTAATGGCAGTAAGTGGAGGGGGAGTGGGGGTGGAAGTAGGATCAAGAGTGAGTTGTTGTCGTTTGTTGTTAATTTTAGTTTGGTTATATTGCTTTTCCTCAGGATGCTTTGTTCTCCACATGTCTACCAATCCGAAATCGTCTAGCAGCGTCTGCAATGCTTTAGCTGCTGGGGTGGGCCTATCAATCTTGTCATCAGATCTGTCTACCCTGGGGTTTAGTACACAATTGAAATCCCCTCCCCAGGTCACCGCACCACCCACACACATGCTTAGGTTGGTGCACAGGGTCCTGAAATATGCCGCCGTGTTTTGATTGGGGGCATACGTGTTTATAATGCACACCTCTTTGTTCTCTACCAACCCTCTCACCACAACCATCCGCCCCTGAGTGTCTACCACTTCCTGTAGCAGCTGGTACGGGACGTGCAGCGCCACCCAGACCAGTACTCCCCTAGCATAGGCAGAGTACGAGGAACCCACTACAGTACCTTTCCATTTTCTCCCAACCAGCTCCATCTTTTCTCGCGTTAGATTCGTCTCCTGCAGCAATGCGATATCTACCTTTTGTCTTTTCAAATACAGCATGACCTTGTTCATTTTTAGAAAACTGTTAAGTCCCCTGACATTCCACCTTACTATCTTAAGATCTCCCATAACCCTTTAGTACCCATCTTCCCTTCTCCCAGCCAATCCCACCCACTCACGCAATACAGATACGACCTTCTGGCTCTTCCATGTAGGCTCTTCATTAGACTCAAACTTCCCACAACTATATACACACCGAACTCCCCTTCTCACTCCCCTTCTTCCTCCCCTCCCCCCCACCCATCCCATCCCAAACAACTTCCGCCCAGCTCCATTCCTGGATCTCAGGCACTCCCACATCTAGCCCCGACTATCACACACTTATGTTCGGGGCCCAGCAGGGTAAAGCCGCCCTGGTGGCCGTTTAACTAACAGCACTTGGGGGGGATTGCTCCAGTTCCGTTACTCCTGTTTCTACATGTATTACGCTGTATGTTAATGCAAGACTACTATGAATACATTTGCACTATATTCCAGTCCGTTCCGAGCTCCAGGCCCGCATATTAATCAAAGTTCAACCAGTCTCAATTCCCTGTGCAGACAGGATCACCCACTTACCCCCCTGTGTAAATGGTGCAAGTCCCTCAGGAATCACCATCTCGCCGGTCTCAGTCCATCTCCTTTTCCGGGCAGCCCTGCAAATTCAGCCATACCACCACATCCTCTGGAGTATCAAAGAAGAGGGCTTTGACCTTTTGCAGCACTTTAATCTCCGCCGGGTACAGAAGCATGTACTTGAAGCCCGCTTCGCGCAGTCTCCTTTTGACGGCCACATAGTTATATCTCTGCCGCTGCACCAGCATCGTATAATCCGGATATGCCGTAACATTAGTGGACGCTCTTTTTATTGTTCCGCCTCTACGAAAGAATTCAAGAATCTTTTCACTGTCTTTATAATTCAAAATCTTCGCGATGATCGGTCTCCTCATCAAAGACCGATGCGCTCGTTCCACCGTGAACCCTTGCAATAGTTTGTCAGCACCTATCTCTTGGAGGATCATGTTCTCGATATAGTTAGTGGGGTCCTGGCCTTCTTCCCCCTCCGGCAGGCCGACCACTCATATGTTATTTCTTCTCGCCCTCCCTTCCGCTTCTTCCACTCGATTTTCAAGATTGGCAACTTGCTGTTTTAGCACATGGACTTCCTTGGCATTACTAGTGCTCACCTCCGTGTTGGTCTGTACTGCGCTTTCCAAACCACTGGTTCTTTCAGCCAGCGCTCTTACATCTTGTCGTAACAGAGTGAGTTCAGTTCCCACCGCATCAATTTTAGTTTCCAGGGCCGTCGGTAGGTTTGCCATAGCCAAGCCCCATTTTGTGCTCCGCTCCGTTATAGCCTCCAGGATCTGATGTTTGTCTCCCTCTGGGGCTTCCTCCATAGAGGTCGCATCCCTGCTCTGCGCCAACATGGTGGGGGTCCTCTGCGTCTTTGCAAAGATCTCCATTGTTGATTGTCTGGTCTTAGACTTCGCCGGTTTCGCCGACATGATGTCACCCCGCGTACGTGTGCGGCACCAGCTCAAGTTTGTGATAGCTCAGCAGGCTCCGCCGGTCTTTAGGGCCTTTATCTCCTGATTTTATGTAAGTACAACCCACGCAATTGCTATGCAAATGGGTTGCGGCCTCCCACGTATTCCTACCACTGGCTTAAGCCTCCAAAGTCGAATTGTCTGAGCCCATGTGGCCCATGCAAGGTCAGGCGTCCTCCCTGGAGAGTGATGTTCGCTTCTAGCAATCAGTACCTGGCCTTCATACGTGCCACACAATATTTCTACCAGTGGTGCGCCAACATGCACCCCACTGGCATTATATGTCTCACTTGTCTTTTTATATGAATTTACTCTGCATCCGTATTACACTTCAGCATCAACCCTCCTACATCCACCTCCACGCATCTGCTGGCCACCTCCTTCGGTAATGCGCGTATGCGGGTTTGTCTCCGCTTATCCTCAGTCACTCGGGTCCAGTGTCCGTATCAATTATATAGCGGGGCCTTATAACACGGCCATCTCAATCCGCGGTGCCCCCAGAAGCCACTTTGCACCGCCGCGTTACGTTAGGTCCTTGTAGTGCAAGTATGTTCCACGGGCTGTCCTTACTGTCAGTGCCTCCGGCTTCCCTTTCTTCACGAGCGCGGCTTCCCATAAGCCGGCACCGCGTTCAACATTCACTGCCAGCTGTTCCGATCACATGCGGCGGGACGTTCCCAGCGGACGCTTGCTGGGGCACTGCTCCTCCGATACAAGGTCCAGGACTCTCCTAACGTCCCTCCAATACGGCCGGCACCCCTGATTCCATGCGCAATGGGGTCCAGCCGTAACGTGTGTGCCCGCAAGCTGCCTTCGTGTCGCTTATTCGAGCGACCTCACACCGCAGAGTTGCCCGTCTTCTTCTGCTTCGGTGTTCTCATATATTTACAGTTTCAGCGGGACACTTGGTATCCATGCTCAGCCAGACGCCTACAAACGCTCGTTACAGTGCCAGGCGTCAGTTTCGTTTCAGTCCGGCTCTCCCTTTGTGTGCCGCCATCTTGGCGACAAAGTATCTTCTTGACTGCAGGCAAGAGCTCTATTTTCTTCGCAATCCGCAGGCCCAGCTCACTCTCCTTGTTAAATTCCTGTGGCATGTGTATTCCAATGCTCAGTCCTGTAATTTCAAGGCACACACACAAGGTTAAGAAAGCGTAATTTAGCGAGATGTCATCGGATCATCAGGAGCCTAGCACGGAGCACTTCCTACTCCATGGCTCGGTAGCCACGCCCCTACGAACTACATACTTACGGCGTCTTGCCAGGAATCTCGGAGCCAATATTGTTCTGGAACTCACCAATTCCTTCGAGCCCGTGAAGCAACTGGTTATCTACGCGCCCCTGCACTCAATGCAGGATGGAGAGCTCATCTTTTCAAACCCTCAGGTGAGACTATAAGAGGGGACATCAAAGGTGAGAACAGCGGGGGTGGGGGGATTTACGCTCAACTCCACGGGTGGTTAATTCCCTTTCTCCATTTGCAGAAGAATATTCTTTCGGGCCAAGCAAACGAAGCTAGGTGGGCCAGTCCAGTCCATCAGCTCTGCCCTACGCGTCACATTGGTGGAGACCGCAGCTGTCCAGTTCAGATTGACGCCTCTGTGGGAGCCAGGTGAGCATAACAGGTGTAGAAGCGAAGGGGTGGGCTGAGATACAGACTATAATTATACACCATTGTAAACAAACTAAAGAGAGAGAAAAAGAAACAGCACAAAGGTTGCAGGCTGAGGGAGCAAAACTGGTACAGAAAACATTGGCAAAAATAACAGTTGAAGGGGCTGTTACGGCTATCACGCAAACAGAACCAGCAGGGCAGGTGGCAGTGCGAACATATGCAAGATTAGCAGCGCTATGGCCAGGCGAAGTACAAGGGCAGTGGAACAGTGGCCCTCAACCACAATACCCTTAGTGGTATCAAGGAGGTCAGCAACGTGGTAGAGGAGGGTTCCTAGGAGGCAGACGTGGATTTGGAGGAATTGGACCCGGGGGGGGAGGGCATTCAATGAAAATCTTGCATCACCCAAAAGCCCATATTTTGGGACTACAAAAATCTTGTATATCCAAAATACTGAATTAGGGTAGTGGGGGTTGCAAGGGTATCACCCGCATACACAACTTTTGTTGCGGGGGACAAAACATAATTTAAAAAAAATCTTGAATTACAAAATGCGAACCTATTGTGTTTGTGATTTTGTAGTTCGAGATTTTGGTTTTTGTGACATTAACGTACATCCAAGGGGGGGCAAAACCAGTTCAGTGTTGGGGATGCAGGAAGAGGGCTAATTTGGAAAGGGAATGTAGAAGCAGGACGGGAGCGGAATACAATCCATGCGCTTCTGCTGGCCCAGCGCTACAACAGCAACACTCCAAGACTCCAGAAAACGATCGAGGCCGGGGGGGGGGGGGGGGTCGGAGAGACCCTAGATGATGGGCCTCAGAACAATCGCAAGGAAGGGGGGCAGAGTGAACAGTACTGGGATGCTGGCCGGTACATTGGTTTTTCAATAGGTGGTGGAGCCTCGCAGGCTTGGCTGGGCACTAGCTCCCCAGGCACAGCAGTGGTTTTGGGTTCCAACTGGCAGGTTGGAGGTTGCCCGTGGGGGAGGGAAGTCTGGGAGGGGGAAGACGAGGGATATGCAAGGATTACAGGATGGGGGGGTTGGTGGGTTGCGTGGGGGGAGGGGGTTCTGTGTTTCTTTTTATTGTTTGAAGTCCGATTCTCGTTGGAGCTCTACTCCATTATAGCAGTCAGGTCCTGTTGATGAAAATGGAAGGTTGGGCCGGGGAAACATTTTCCAAATGCTTGGTTATCCTGGAGACCAATGGGGTTTCGGGTAGTAACATGGAATATTCGGGGGGAACAACCCCTCCAAGATTCGAAGGGTCGCACAATACCTTAGGAGACACCAGATAGAGGTGGCCTTCATCCCAGAGACTCACCTTACTCCCTCCTCCAAATACAAATGGGGTCCCAATTGGGGATGCCACAGGTATTTCTTCTCCTACTCCTCTTATGCCAGAGGGGTTGCCATCCTCATCGGTAGGGGTGTCAAGTTTCGCCTGAGCTGGACGGCAAAGATGATGATGGAAGGGCTTTATTGGTGAGCAGTGTTCTCGAGGGAGTGCCGGTGGCCCTGGTGAATTCATACGGTTCTAACGTGGACAGCCCAAATGCATTTGACTGGGTCATGGTGCAACTGACTGGGTGTCAGGACACCACTATTGTGTGGGGGAGATTTGAACACATTGATGGACCCCCTTCAAGATAGGTCCGGCGGCAGTCAGGGTTGCGTACCTAAAGCGGGCTGGCAGGAGCAGGAATTATGTAAACTATGCAACCTTATTGATGCTTGGAGGCACCACCACCGGGAGGACAGGGACTACACATACCACTCCAGAGTTCATGGATCAAGCTCTAGGCTGGATTATCTGTTGGTATCCTGGGAGGGGGGTTCCAGTGGGGTGGAAGCCAAATCCTCCCGCTGACTCTGATCACTCTCCGGTGCTTCTGGAGTACGGGCTGGGGAGGACTGGGGGGCATGCATGGCGATTTAAACCCGGTGTTCTGTCAAGAACTATGGGGGGAAATTCAAACCTACCTTCAGGACAACAAGGGCTCTGTTTCCTCAGCTGGATTGCTTTAGGAAAGCCTTAAGTGCTATATCAGAGGGGTGTGTATGTCTAAAGAAAATGGGATTCTCTGAGGCATTAGAAGGGAACTCACGGAAGTGGAATCTCGGATCAAGGACTTTGAAATAAAATACGCTGTGACCACAAACCCTTGGACCCTTGCGAAACTCTGTGAGGAGCTAGATAGGTTTAGGGCCAACGCTGACCGTGAGATTCGGTTCCTCGCCCACGGCCACCAGACACACCAATACGGCAAAAGGCAGAAACCAATTGGCATGACTAAAAGCTGCCGACAGGTGACCCCCACAAGTGGAATGTGTGAGGGATCCCCTGGGGAGGCTGGTGTGCTCTGAAGAGAATATTGCAGCAGTATTTCGGACTTTCTATGGGGAACTGTATGGATCCAAGAACTCGCGAGATCCAGAGGCACTATTTGGAAGAGGTGGCATTGTATTGGGTGGAGACATATCTCTGCAAGCCTCTTAATTGGGCAATATCCCTGGAAGAGATTTTAACGGTAATTAAGGAGCACCCATGGTCAAAGTCACCGGGCCTGGCGGCTTACCCATGGAGTTTTACAAGGTCTATGCCATCATCTTGGGCCCGATGCTCCTTTGAGTATATGAGGAATCGCTTGCGGTCTGGACCCTCACCCTTACTATGCTTGAGGCAAATATAGTGTTGCTACATACTGCGCCTTATATCGTCCATTCTCCTTAATCAACGTTGACAATAACATTTTCGCCTAGGTACTTGCAAATCGGTTGCTCCCGCTGATGCCTGGGCTGGTGTTGGCGGATTAGGCCGGGTTCATTCCTGGAAGGAACACCACGTTTGGCCTTCGCCGCCTCTTTGGGGTCATTGAGGCACTTGACCACACGTCCCAGGCGATTGCTGTTTTTTTTTAGATGCAGAGAAGGCCTTTGACTCCGTCAAATGGGCCTTTTTATTCCAAGTACTTCAAAAACTGGTACTCAGTCCCTACTTTATTAAATTGGTCTCTCTTTCATACATCAAACCCTCAGTTAAAATGATATTGGGTTGAGCAATATCAGCGGGCTTTGAGATGGGAAGGGGAACGTGGCAAGGATGCCCCTTCTCCCCGCTTCTGTTTGACCTCGCAATGGAGCTGCCGGCAGCGATCCTGAATGCACGGCATAACCAGAGCGGACTTAATCTTGGTCCGCACAGACTGATCATATCCCTATATGCGGATGATGTGGCCCTCTATATTGATAGTCCGGAGGACAAATTGTGTCCTGTGATGCAGGAAGTGTTAAGGTTTGGGGAATTTTCAGGCCTGAGAATTAATCATCCGTGGTGTTCCCCCGCACAGAGGAAAGCAGGGAGTTCAAAAATGAGTTTGGCCTTAGGTGGGAGACCACGGGAGACCGGTACTGCGGGGTGCTGGTGTCCCGCAACCAGAGGACAACTGGGAAACTTCAAGAGGCGGTGGTCAGATGGCGGCTACTCCCGCTCACACTACTCGGGCGAATCTCAATCGCTAAAATGATTATACTCCCCAAATTTCTGTATCTCTTTCTCAATGTTCCTCTATTGCTATCAAGCAGCCTTTTTCGGCGACTGCACGGCCTAATCCTCGATCTGATATGGGCTGAGAGGCCGGCGAGGGCGGCCTATGTGACACTGAAGCAGTCAACGACAAGAGGGGGCCTGGCTCTACCAGATCTGGAGCGATATGGCCAGTGCAGGCACATTTTCTCAGTTATTGGTACTCTACACAATTTGTGAGACCGCACGTATAGGTGGAGAGGGCACTAGTAGCCCCCAACCTGCTGCGGGAAATGATTTTCTGGGAGCCCGGGGCGTGACCCAAAAGCATGAATGTTGTTAAGATTACCTCTGCGGTCTGGAAAAAAACGGCAGAGAAGGCCAGCCTCTCCATGCACTATTCGCCTCTCCTTCCAGCGCAACATATACCAAGGCTGGCTATTAACAGCGAACGGGTAGATCTATAATGGGCAGACCAATTGGGGATCATTTCTCTTGGTGACCTATTCGTGGACGGTGTGTTCCTCACTGTCCAACAGGCAAGGGAGCGGGGGTGGAGGGGACTCAGCTCTGGAAGTCTTTCTCTATTTTTGGTTGCGCCCGGTCCCTCCCTACCTAATTCCCGGTGCAACCATTGGTGTGGCCACTTTTACAAGGGGTGATCCAATCAACGGGGGAGGATCGCTTGGTTTTACAAATCTATAGTGGCTTGGTGTCAGAGGTACCGTGGGAGTGAGGGGCCCCGAGGAGGCAGTGGGAAGCAGCACTGGGAGAAGCTATCGGGGATGAAGACTGGGTTTATGTGCTGAGGCAAACTCAGAAGGTGTCACTACATTTTAAATACAAGCTAATACATGTTAATTTCTTACATCAGGTCTATCACACCCCAACCAGGCTCCACAAACATTTTCCCACCACCCCAGCTGCATGTGTTAGATGTGGGTTTACTCCGGCAGGTTTTCTCCATTTGGCTTGAGAGTGCCCACGTGTCTTCGGGTTCTGGTCGGTGGTGTTAACTAAAATATCACTGATTATCGGAGAACCACTGGCACCTGACCCCATTTTTAACCTATTAGGGTGTACAAGGGCCCTGCAGCCCACAAGGAGGTGCTTGGCGGGGCTATGGCTGGTGTTAGCACGCAGGAGGGTGGCCATGGCTTGGGGGAAGGGCCGTCCTCCCAGTGTATAAGGGTGGCTCCAGGATATTGCTTATTGTCACAACGTTGAGACTGCTTTTATTCTGACTCTTCATTGCACGCTCAACCTCCAGAGGTTTGGGGCCCATACATTCAGTACCTGATTGCAATAGCGGACGACACTGTTGAATGAAGCAATGGAAATGTTTATGACTCATGTGCTGCGAATATTGTAGTCCTCAAAATTGGGCATGCAGTGAGGGGAATCTGAATCCATGTATGTTTTTGTTTGGTTGATAAAATACAAAAATAAAGTATTAAAAAAATACATAAATCTAGCTTCACTCCAGGATACCCAGCCTTAACCCAAACGTCCCCAGCCTGATCACCCACTATTACTACAAGTAAGCTTTTTATGTCTCCCACAGCCAAAGGTATCCCAGCGGTCTGTTATTCAAACGCATATATCCATTTTCTAGCACCAGCGGGGAGGGGCAGGAGCGCTTTAATCAAGTTGTTCTTATCCATCTGTGCCCAGGGTACATACTGCACCCTCCTGGGGCATTTATGCAATAATGGCAACTGCGTGCCCATTCCACGCTTTGTTTTATGTCCATAACTGCCGTTTTTCTTGGCCATTGCTTCCCGCCCAAATCTGTTCTGCAAATGCCAGTGTCCCATTCTCCTTCCCGCAAGTCTCTGCCTGACCTCAATGTCCCATAATTTACACTCTCCACTCCTCGGTCGCTACCTTTCCCCTTCTCAATATGCACGTCCTTTATTGCAGTGCTGTCTAGTCTAAACAAAATATCTCTGGCTCTCTACTCATCCAGGTCACATCCCGGTTTGCTCCCCCCTTCCCTGAGGGCCCTCAACTGTGCCAATTCCGCTTGTGCTGCTTCCAGTGCCTCCTATAACTCTTTCTGCTGCTTGCTATCCCGCAGTATTGCAGTGTTAGGTGTCGTTTGGTATGGGGGCAGTGCTGTGGTGGGAGAAGGCACATATGTTGGGTTTGTGTATCCTGTGGCACGATGGGTGACGATCGGGTACAGCCCTCCTCAGAGCGGGGGCTGCTGTGTTCGCTCAGTTGCTGTTGTTTTTACTGCACTTAGGGCGGGGTTGCTGCCACATTCAGGTTTGCCCTCTGCGTTTTCCTCTATGTTCTCCACCACTTTCCACAAATCTAAAATCTCTTTCCTCTTTTGAAGTTGTTTACCTTTGTATTTGGCAGCTAAAAATGTGGACATATGTTCCAATATCCCCCTATAATTCGTGCCCTGCTCTGGCCATGGGTGAGGCATCCCCACGTGTCTCTGCCACCCACTGTTTGTGATACTTCTCAATCTTATCTTTATACAATGGAAATGCACTAAACATATACTCCAATGGAGACATTACCCCCATCTTGATGATCGTTAGGCTCAAGGAACTCTTAAATTATATACCATGTGCAATTTGTCATAAGCGTCACTACCAGTGCTCCGGTCCCATTCCCCAGTCGCCCCTGTCCACACTCCCGCACTCGTACACCCCCTCTCACTCCTCACACCCACCACTCGCACTACTTCCACAGGCCCTCCCTCAGCCTCCACCCACAAATAATATTTAATACACTAAAACAACAAGCTAAAACAACAACCGCTACTTTGTCTCATTCCCCCACCCGGAATAAATCGGGCACAAGATTCAAGCTCTCTAATTATACCGAGCCCCTACATTTTGTATCCTCTTTTCACATTTCAAAAATATGGCACCACCTTCTCTCCTAGGTTGGAAAGGATCCCACACTTATGTTTCTTTTCTCATGTACCATTCACTCTCACTCCCTCTTCTACAACACATGCGCGCACACACACACCGTTATCCATGTTCTCCCACTTCCCTCTTAACGTCAATCCCCTGTTGTAACTTGCAAAAGGTATACCTACATCTGCGTGTTTACCCAAGTTCCTCCATCACGGGGCCCCAATAACGGCCTGCACCTTCCTAGAAGCCACGCCCCGCTCCAAAGAGCAGACAGGAATTCTGTGAAAATGGCTCCTGTACACACTAAGGATTGCATGCTTGGAATTGGTCACTGCAGGTGGGTGTTGCCCCTCCAGATGTACGGCCTGGAAGCCTCCGTCATTGCGGAAAATCTGGGATCACATCGGGGTCACCAAAAATGCAGAGAAGCCCCACAATGCTCACACCAGAAGAAATACCACCCACTAGGAAAAAAGGCCCAGCACACCTCTTGCAAGGAGAACAAGGTTTATTTCCATACAAGACAAAGATGCACCAGCAAAGGACTCTGCTGTCACGGAGCGCTCTGACGAAATCAACATGGGGGATAGTTTATAAAGGTAAAACTTGTCACAACTGACGTAAATCACAAAGGTTACAAATCCACTTAGCTGGTTGGTGTGACCCTATACATAGGCGGCCTGCTCCATATGGGATGCCAAGTCATTGGTCCCAGTTCGTTCTGTCCATCCTCTTCCACATGGGGTTCTTCCTTGCACATCATCAGGGGAGAAATCCGCAATTGAAATTATAAGCGCAAATCATAGCATTCCCTATCTGTAGCCTAATGTGCACCTGGGAACGCATACATGGGTGCAGAGTATACTCTTGAGGTCAGCATAATTTACAAAGCCAGTTCGAGCCCAGACGCGTCAGCACCGTTCCAGTTCTTCCCAGCCCAGGCTTAAATGCATTACTTTCCCTCCCTGGAACCTTGCAGCCCAAATCACATGGATCCAGAATGTTGTGCAGTGATCTTTCTGATAAATGTGCAATCTAACAATGTTCTGGTCGGTGGTCTGGGGCTTGCTGGTACTCTGAAATGCTGGGGTCTTGGGACAGGGGCATCTGGGCACTATAACTTAGGTTTTAGGCTGGAGTAGGTCACAGGCTCATGCCCTCCTTCTCATGGGATAACTGTTTGCAGGGCGCTCTCGGCCCCCTCATAGCCTTGCAGGGCGCATTCTTTCTGGGTTACACGTGCTAAGAATATGAGACATTGAGAGGTTTATGAATCCATGCGGATTTGGACTTTCCCACTGCTGCCCTGACTGCAACTCTCACACACGTATCTCTATGTTCCGTGTCCAGGCCTACTGTCCTGACTGCAGCGCAGCGCCAGGCCTCAAATTCAAGATGGCTGCTATTTTCTAAGATGGCGTTTCATTTTCTAATGCAATCTACACCTAGTCACATACTAACCTACCCATAATACAGCTTCTATCGCTACCCCCTCCCTCCTGGCACCTCCCAGAGCATCTACAACACACTCTTACCCCTCTGCCGCATTCGGTACCTCTTGGAGGGCCTGTGACGATCGCCCACACTTCCCAACAACCTAGACAGCAGTTTTGGGGGAAATTACTCCAGGGACCCGAAACAACCCGGTAACTATTAAAGCACTGCCACCACTAACCTATTCCCTAAAGCCAAATTACAGTGACACAATCACTAGGGCTGAAATGGTTGGCTGAGATGCACCGTCTGGGCACCTTAGGTGCGACCCAATACCAAAAACCTCATAAATGGGGCGTGGGGAGCTTCAGGAAAAGTCCCTCTGGCCACCTAAAAGATTACTCTTCTTCACAGTTCTGTTTTGTAGAATTCGTCTCTCTAGGACTTGAACCCTCAGCCAACGAAAGCCACAGCAATGCAGAATAGAAAAATAATTTCCTCCTAGGGTCTCTACCTTCAAGCCAAGAGGGAAAGACCTGGTGAGGGAGTCTCCCAGAAGAACAGGGAACCCAAACAATCCTCTCTGAGGAGCAGGGTGAACTACAAAAGGCAGCATCATGGCAGGAAATGGTCCCGGGAAGATGGCAATGGCTTGTGGCACCTTCAGACGGCCCAGAATGTTGATCCAGCCCAAAAAAGACCTTGCAGCTATACTCTGGACATCCACAGCCAAGCAGAAGATCATACCTCTGAAAACAGAGGTAAAACGCACATAAAATATGCCAAAGTGAAGGGCTTAACCAAGCAGATGTAGGAAGTCACCTGAAGTCTTACCAAGCAACTATTACTCTTTTCAACAATAGCACTCTATCGCTAACCACAAACAGCGCCCACCCACGTGCCTGACCATTTTGGGCTGCTTAGTCAAGCCTAGCCAGCCACCTAAATGCTAGACCGGTGAAAATGCACTGACGCATCTGCGAATCTAAAACTCTTAGAACCTCCTGCACATTGACTACGGTCACTGAGGGCGTTCGAACCACAAAGCGCATTGAGGCCATACAAATGGGGAAAGAGCACTATATAAATAACCAACTACAAATCAATACAATTACCAATTAAGGGCTTTAAAAACAGGCAAAATTGTGGGAAATCTCCTCCAGTGGGTCGGCAGACCTGCCACCTTCAAGTTACAGGGACAAAGCAGCAAGAGAGTGAGTTAGGGGCAGGGCAGAACCTAAATACCCCTGTGAATGGGGCTTGGCCTTAGGCCAGCCAGTCAATCAGAAAAAGAGTTTGGGGGCAGAGGCACAGGTGAGGTTGGTCACTGGGACTGCCACTCAGCCAAAGACATCCCCACAGGAAGTGAGAGGGCAAGTCCAGGGAACTCTACTAGCCTAAACCAGTTAGGACCAGTATTGAGGCAGCCATGTTGGGCTCACAAAGAGCCCACATGGTCAGAGCATCAGTTATGAGGCCACCTCGTGGTCACCTAGACAAAGGAAAGCCCTGTAAAGCAAAATGGCTGGGAGCAGGATTTTAAAAAACCATTGGTACCCCAATGGCTACCAAAAAGGTGCATTGGGCTACCAATGTGATCAAATAGTTTGCAACATTGGTGAAGTCAAAATGAAAGCATAGCCACCACCAACCTATTCTCTAAAGCAAAATTACAGTAACACAATCACTTTAAGGCTGCCTGAGATGCCCCACTGGACCTGGGTCTGGGCAACTTCGAGAAGATTCAATACCATACACCATATATTTCAGGAAAAGTCCCCATGTACACCTAAAAGATATTAAAGAACCAAAAAAGACCATGGGAAAAAGCAAAAGGTTTAGAGGCGCCAAAAAGTGGCCCTAGAATCCCAAAAACAGGAATTCTGGCTTAACACCTGTCGCCGCCTATGACACCCGTCTTCTTCACTCCCTGGAGGTGTCCTAAGGTCAAGTGCTCAGCAGAAGTCTTCATCTTTTCTTCGCAAGAGTATTCAGCTGGAAGGTGCCTGGGACCGAGACCTAAGCACTGCAACCTAAGAAAAACTGCATCTGAAAGTCACTTCTATACCTGCGCCTCCTGGGCCTTCCCTCAACGGGACCAAGCACAGGTGTCCCCAATGGATTCTGGAACCTCAGCAGTGTTCCCTGGAGAAATCTTAGTCAAGTGGAGTGCTAGGGCTGGTGCAGACAGCAGACTACCTCTGCTCAGGGGGCCATAGGCAAGACTGGAGAGGGCTGCCAGTATGTAGATCACCCTTCCTTCGGCGGTCAACTGAGCCTGATTTTTTGGGAGCCAGATGTCATGATGCCTACCCCCGGGGAACCAGACCAGGTCCAGCAACCCCGGAAGCAGGCATCAAGTTATTTTGAGCAGGCCCAAAAACCCCTGCTAGGGGCTGTTTGGGTGCAGTCCTGGCGCCTATGGTGCCAGGCTCATATGGAGAGTCAGTCCTGGCACCATAGGCGCCAGGCTCATAGAGTAGAACTTACCTGATGCAGACCATGCTGCAAGCTTAACTGATGCAGACCATGCTGAGGAGCCCCAAGCCAAATGAGGCTTGGAAGGGACTATTTTACCTAGGGACTATTTTTTACTTGGGTGGGGCTGGGGAGGAATACTTACCTGGGACTACTTTGGTGGCTATTTAATCCACGCCCGAAGAGCAGCACACGCTTCGCGTTATTCTGCATCCAGCAGCATAACGCTCACCGTGTCTGCAAGCCTGCATCCAGTCTTCTGCCACGCCCGCCTCGAGTCTGCAGCTCCTAGAAAAAGGGAGGAACAGAACGAGAAAAGGTTAGAATAAGAGCAAAACCTTCAATCCTTACCTGAATTCCGGATCCACCGCGCCTTCGAGCTGGAAGAAAGAAGCATTTTACGCACGCCACCTCGCCTGAGGCAGCGCCGCGCTGAACTCACAGGCCTTAGCAGCATCCTCACGATCCACCGCATCCTTCTGCACGTTCCCGCCGCACTCTGGCACCTAAGGGGAACACAAGAAAGCAAAGGTGAGCCAAGGGAATAAACAGAGGCAATAGTAACTACCCCATAGACTTACCCGATTACCGCCGGGGTTACTATACCTCTTCACGGGTCGGCGCACTCTCCATTGCATCCTCGCCGTACCCCGGCCCCTAAGGGGAACAAAAGGACAACAAAGTGAGACAAAGGGACAAACAAAGGGGAACTCTTCTCACCGCAATAGACTTACCTAATTTTACCGCCGGAGGCATTATTCCCCGAACTTCATATTTTCTCTCCACACCTGAATAAGGGAGCAAGCAACAGGTTACATTCTGGCCTTATTTTATTGAACTGTGTAGGATAAGCCAAATCCTTACCTGAACTTCGTCAGCTACCACGAGGAACTCTTTGCTGGGGTCAATCTGCAAACTGCAAGGAATCGGACAAGAGTGAAAGTCAGACATGTGAACTCTTACGAACTACATACTTTTCGGAGTCAATATTGTTCTGGAACTCACCAATTCCTTCGAGCCAGTGAAGCAACTGGTTATCAACGCACCCCTGCGCTCAATGCAGGATGGAGAGCTCATCTTTTCAAACCATCAGGTGAGACTATAAGAGGGGACATCAAAGGTGATCTGTGGGGAGAACAGCGGGGGTGGGGGGATTTACACAACTTCACGGGTGTTTAATTCCCTTTCTCCATTTGCAGAAGAATATTCCTACGGGCCAAGCAAACGAAGCTAGGTGGGCCAGTCCAGTCCGTCATCTCGGACCTACGCGTCACATTGGTGGAGACCGCAGCTGTCCAGTTCAGATCGACGCCTCTGTGGGAGCCAGGTGAGCCTAACACCAGAGGCCACTTTTAGTAAAGGGAGGGCAGGGTGAGGAGAGGTGGGCGGCTTTCCACCCACTCATTAGAACAAGGCACGTTCTTTCTGTGGCATAGGCATGAGGGCCCTTTTAGGAACTTCCCCATGCCTGGTTTAGCAGGAAACCGTCATTGGCAACCAATTGGCAACCACCCCCTATGCCCAAGGACGGATGAGCTCCCCTCTCCTAGCATATTGTTCGACTAGGAGACAAAGGTGCAGACACTCGCTTTGTTTGCTAGTGAGCCGCACTTCCCATGCAGACCCTGGCTAGCGTTGCATGTTGATTCATTGGAGACATGGGTGTAATTATAGGGGGGGCAGGGGGTTTCGTCCCCCCCCCCCCCAACTTCTGTGGCATGCCTTTTGGAGGGAGGGCAGGGGGGCTGCAATCATCAATTATGTAATTGGACAGTGCAAGCCCGGCTGGGGTGCTCAGCAAGGCTTGCGCTGTCTCATTACATAATGCAGAGATGACTGGCAGCCGTGCTGCAACACATTCAGGGCTGGAATGCCCTGCTTGGCTCAATCCCTCACCCTGGCTGGCTTGACTCAAAGTCAGCAGTCAGGGTGCTGAACTGAGCATTGACATGAGACGTGGCCCGGTCAGCATTTGTAAGCAGAGCAGAGGTACCTTTTTTTTTTATACAAACGTTTTTTTATTGTGTTTGTGCATGTTTGTCAGGGAGCTCTGTCCAAGCCCTCTGAGGCAAAATACATGCAAACTTCCTAATTAGCATATCGATTGCACCAACAGAAGTGACTTCACAGAAAAGGACATTGCAAGGCGCATCATCAGTCTTTGATACTTGGAGGCACCATGGAAGTGACTTTAGAATAAGTTGCCATAAATAAGTCAACTGACAAATAACTTTGTGGTGCAAAATACCTAAATTGCACTATTGTTATATGTGGAGCAACTCTATAGTCATTAGGCTTTTCCATTTTAATAGCATAATACATCAACATAAGCTTTGAAGTGAATCAGAATCACTTTACAGAGCTGCAGACACAATGTGATTAAATCATTTGCTCAGGATCACACACTTGGTGAAATGGTGAAGCTGGGATGTGGACAATTTAAGCGACCGTGCACATCTTTTTAGGCTTAGTGGCTATAGATATGTATTAAGGTTTTGCTTTACATTTCATGTGCTTATTATTATTTATATAATACATGTAACGTATAATTATTTATAGCAATGCATTGGAAGCAAACCACATTATATAATAAACTAGCCTTTCATAGTAAACTAACAATACACTATATACATTGTCATAGAAATATGTTGAGAAATGGGAGTATGGCCTTAGTTTCATTCTCCCCATTCTGCATGCAAAGTCACAATAGCATCATGCAGATTAATGGGAGCCTAACAAATCCTCCTTGGGTTTTAAAGCCACAGTCATTATTTCATAAAGCATGCAACATTATGCACCCTTCTCACTTCTGATCACTCCCTCCAATTCACATTTCTAAAGGGACAAAAGTCCCTGCTAATAGTACCCCCCCAAATGGCTCACATTGTAATACTCCTTGGGACATTTTCCTGGCAGCGGGACACCTCTACCATTCAGAACGCGTAAGGTGTCCTGCTGCCAGGACAATGAGCGTGCTGAGCAGGAATTGCTCATCACACATTGTCCTGGCAGCGGGACACTTTTGCTGTTGGGCACCCTCTGAGGTGCCGAATGGGAGAGGTGACCCAATGACAAATGTCCCGGTCTGGCTCTTAAAAGAGCTACGGGGGGATGTGCGGGGTAGCTTGACCACCCCCTTGCGTCTCTCCCGCTCGGTACTCCACTGCTTGGAACCATTTATACACAGGAAAACATACCTTAATTTTAATTAGTCAGAATCTTGTAGAAACAAATCTATTAGCACATAGACATATAAGGTGCTGTGCAGAACCCAAATTTGAAGATATATGGCATTTAAAAATCCATTCCAATTATACTTGGTCACACACTGCACTGCATTAACCAATGTTTTCTGCCTTTGAATACATGGAAAAATCAGGTAAATTGCTGACATTCCAGTGAATCTCGTCCTTTCGGCCATGGCTTTATAGTTCAGCTAGGCCAAGTCAACATAGCCCAAAATGTCAGGTATCAGGCCGTGATAAAGTCTTGTCTGCTCAATGGACGTTGCACCACTGTTTCCATGTGTTATTGTAAATGTGCAGAGGGTGAGCAAGCATGTGTGTGTTGACTTTTGTGTCTGAATGAATGATAAATAATGCATTGTATGTTCTAGTGGAATTAAGTTTGTCAATGTTATGTTGTGTCACTGGGTGCATGGCAGGCCAGCTGAAGATGTGTGGGGGCCCAATTGAATTTTAAAGATTCCCCACCAGTCTTATGAAAGTTATAACAGAGTGTCAGCAATGGACTCTTGTGGTGTAGTGGTGTAGTGTTATCCCACAGGGATTTAGGTTTGACCGACATACAAAATCACGACGGAATTAACTGTAGTCATTTTCGCTGCAAATACTTTTTTTTACCTCTGTACAAAAAAACAAACCCATGTCTCCTCAAACTGCCAGTACACCCATAAACCCCCCACCCACTTACCTTTTCTCCATCCGCTGCCTCTCCTGTAATCTGCAGCGTCAAATCCATCCCTTTAACGCGGGTCGGATCTGATGCTGCAGCGTCCCTCATCTTCTTTGTTTTTGTTGGGTGCCCTGCCACAAATGCTGAGGAAGCGGGGGGACACCGCCAAATCCAAAAATACCGAACGTGGGATGAGGGGCAACCACTGCTCTTCATGTCCAGGATCGTCGGCTTCGAACTAATGGTGGTGACCGAATTTGGTCAAATCTACCATTCAACCACATTTTTTTAAACAATTTGCCCGAAACGATCCCTCAGAGCCACCATCCGCCCTCCCTTCACCCCACTCCTGTCCTTCAGTTGTCATGTCCCCCCCAACATTTTCCGCAAAGTTACTTCACTGATTGGAGATGCCACCCTATCAGGATTTGGAGGGCATTGAGAGGCAAGATTGAGGTGGTGCAAGATGGGGAAAGAGTACAG
This sequence comes from Ambystoma mexicanum, assembly GCF_040938575.1. Taxonomy (NCBI): domain Eukaryota; kingdom Metazoa; phylum Chordata; class Amphibia; order Caudata; family Ambystomatidae; genus Ambystoma; species Ambystoma mexicanum. The sequence continues at coordinate 1,264,908,410 of NC_090937.1, read as the reverse complement.
ACACACAGAACCCCCCCACACCCTGCCCGACTTGAAAATAGTGGATGCATTACATAACCCCTTGGCTGCCTCACCAAAATGATCGATTAATGTCAATCAAGATGGAGAGAGAGGCAAATGGGTTTAAAGGATAATCATTAGTTGGGCAGAATTCTATTTTTGGGATTCTCTTGTCCAATTTTATGGAGACCAAAAAATATTGCTTTCTTTTTGCTGGCATACCTGTTTTTTTGTACTTTATATTTGAAGCCAGACTTCTACTGATGTTCCCCTGCAACTGCAATCCTTTTTCTGATGTGCTATGCTAGTAGTCCATAGGTCCCATGGTGATTCTATGCACACATTTCTGGTCCCATGGTGATTCCATCACTCTCCAAATGTGATAAAGGTAGGCTAGTGGCAGCTGTAATTCAGTTTTGACTTCACCAAGGGTGCAATCAGTGTATTCTGCATTAGTAGCCCGATGTACCAGTATGGTAGCCATTGGAGTATGAATGTACTTTTTTATAAGTTCTACGCCCAACCATTTTGTTTGGGTCATATTGACGACTTAGCCCCACACTTCTCCTGAACCAGCACTGATCCCAACCATAAATGTGAAATAGGCATAGCACGAAAGGTATGGCCCATTCGCCACTTTTGGTAGCTTAGTATGAGGAGCCAGTAATGAAACACAGACATACGGAGTTAACGATTTTGGCCATAGACTTTTATTGGAGGGCATGGCCTGGGCCGATGTGGTAGAAAAATAGCAACGCCACACAGGCTTCAAAAAGACGTCGGACAGCTAGCCAAGAGGGTCACGTCTGCAGAAGTTCTCAAGCAAGAGACAACAAATGCTACTAAGGACCTGGACAAGATGGTCAAGGAACTCGAGAGGCGAAACATCTTCCTGGAAATGCATAGGTCACGTAGAAACAACGTGAGGGTGCTCAGTGTACCAGAGGCAACTGAAGGGCCAGACCCCACCCCGTACATTGATAACCTGCTACTCCAGGAGATTGGACCAGGCAAGCTCTCTCAAGGGTTTTCTATTGAAAGGGCCCACCGATCACTCCAAAAAGACCCCCACCCGGATCACACCCACGACCAATGACCGCCAGAATCCTTAACTTGCGAGACAGGGAAGTCATCCTATAACGCTCGAGAGAAGGGGGGGGGGAGATAATACGGGGTAGCTTGAAGATTACTATCTACCCAGAATATACGCCAACAGTTCAAAGGGCCAGGAACTCATTCATCCCTATAAAAGCAAGACTGAGACAGCTAAAACTAAAATACATGCTTCTGTATCCTGCAAGACTCAAAATCCTCTACAAAGGCAAAGCACAATTCTTAGAGAGCCCAGAGGCGGCTGCCATGTGGATGGACCACAACGACCTGTCTAGCAAAAGCGACTTGGATCCATGACAAAAGATATGTAAAAAGGCTACTCACAACAACTGGCAGATCTGGGCCTCAGGTCTCGATATGGGCGCTAACAATATAAGATAATCTGTTGTGGATGGCCCCACAAGAAACGTACACCACGCCAAAGGAGTAACTTGAACTGGGTTTATTTAAGTGGCAAGTTAAGACAACCCCCAGCCTGGAAGCCAGGTGCCAACTCACTCTCCAGAGCCTCAACCCTCAACCTCCCCACATTCCATGTTCCAAACCATAATATGTATACATGTTGACAGCAGTCAGGCACATAAGATTCTTAGAACAGTAAAGCCCCTGATGTGAAGCTTGCAATAGAGATCAATGTATACACAACTATATACAGGAATATTTACATGAAAAGGACCACATGAGTTCAACACATGACTTTAGTCCTCTCCTAACACCTCCTTCTTTCCCAAAGGAATTTGCAACTTAACAAAAGAATGTAAAACTATAACATGACTACCCAGGTGGCAGCCTGAGAATCAGCACTATTCAACTCACATCCACATTCTTCACACCCCTCAGACCAACTTTGATGAACGCTACTCTCTCCTTGTTCCACACTGCTCCTCCTTCCACAAGAACAGACAATCCTAAATCTTTTACTACCAATTTGGGTCCGAATAAACAGCTGCTCCCTTCCGTACCGTGACCAGCAATTTTATCTTAATCCAATCACCTTCCTTGGCCACCAGGTCCCTGAAACAATTTATGCGATCATACCGCATATTAGACTTGCCTCGACTCACTTGCATTCTCTCTCTCACACCCTAAAAATCAACACTCACTATTCTGGCTCTTCCCATCCAGGCCGGACACAAATGAGAATTGGATTTCCTTCCCTGCAGCACCTCGAAAGGAGATACCCCAGTGACGATATGCGGCACCAGACAATACTGAAATGTTCTCTCCATTATCGTTCTCAACCAATCCCCACCAGTGGACACAGCTATCCTTATGGCTTCCATGAGTGTTCTATTAAATTTCTCAGCACTCCTCAGCCCTCCACGGGAACCACAAGATGGTGTCCACGATACAAATAATTTCCTTGAACCTATAACTCGTCCTTTACTTTCCCAAAACGCTCCAATGAGGAATTGCTTCTTTTAATGTTCTTGCTTTTCACCATCGACAGGATTTTACTGTACACACCATCCTCCAAACAGTATCCCACTCACTCCTTTGTATGCTGTCTTGAACTTGAAAAATCTCCACCACCTCCTCCTCCTGGAGTTCACCAGCACTTCCAGCCACGCACTGCTCCACACCTCTAGACAAGGCATCCGCCACAACATTACTCTCCCCACAAATGTGTACAATGGAAAATCTCAAGCCTTGCATTGAGGTCACCCATTTCATAATGCGGCGAGATACTCCCTACAACCCCCTTTGGAGGATATACTGACTAGTGGTGGTGTCCAGTGAAAGGGTTGAATACATTGTTTCGAAATGCAATAGTTTCGAAACAAAAGGACCGAAAAAAAAATGTGAATGCCCTTTTTTAAATGTTTTTTTTCTGGCTTTTGTATAGGAAAAAAATGGTTTTTACCCCCAAAAAAAGTGTATTTGAATTTTTCTCAGTCCTTTTGAGTCGGAAATATTGCATTTGAAACAATTGCATTCAATCCCTTTCACCATAAACCCTTGTGGTTTGTGGTCAGTACAAATAACAAACTCCCTCCCCCACAAAAATCTTTTTAATTTTTCTACACTCCATACACACGCTAGTGCCTCCTTCTCTATCAGCGAATACATGCACTCCACTCCCTTCAAGCTACTTGAAGCAAAAGCTATGGTATGCAAGCCTCTGCCGTCTTGCTGCATCAGAAATGCACCAAGTCCATAGTCACTTGCATCTACAAAAAGCAGTGTCTTCTGATTTTCCTCAAAACCCTCCAAAATGGGAGCATTAACTACAGAAGATTTCACATCCTCAAATTCAAGTTCACATTTCTCATCCCAACAAAAATTTACACCCTTGCGAGTAAGTTTCTGCATATTTCTTATTTTGTCCGCCAAACCTTTGATGAACTTTCCATAAAACTCAATTAATCCTAAAAAGGACAAAACATCTCCTTTACTTTTTGGAACCAACATGTTTTTGACCGCCCAACAGCATCCTCCTTGGGTCTAACTCCACTCCCTGAGATCTCATGACCCAGATAAACTACCTTGCTGGCTCTGAAAATACATTTCTCTGTGGTCATCGTCAGACCAGCCTCCTCTAAAATTCTCATAACTTTCTTCAGTCTTACATCATGTTCTACCTCATCTGCACAATAAACCAATACATCATCCTGGTAGCACATCACGCCATGCTCTCTACCTAACAACTTGTATATGTTTTGAAAAAAACTGGCAGCGGATACCGATCCAAAAGGCACCCGCAAACACCTAAACAATCCTATGGGCGTTATGAACGATGTAAGGTCTTTGGAATCTTCAAGGAGTTCTATTTGGTGGTAAGCCGATTTAAGGCCTAGTATGGAAAAAAACATTGCACCTGAAACTCCCACCAACAAATTATCAATTCTGGGTAGAGGAAATCTTTCAGCAACCACCATACTGTTAAGATGCCTGAGGTTAATGCATAGTCTTATCTGCCCACTGGCCTTCCTAACCACTACAATGGTACTAATCCATTCTGATGTCTGCACCCTCTCTAACTCCGTCCGTCTCCATTCTCAACCTCTTTGCACAATGCCAAAAGGTACAGTATGCAGCTTGACAGCTTGGCAAGCTTGAGCATAACTCCATTCCTCAATCTGATCTTGTGTACAAATCCTCTCAAGCAGCCAAGCTTGCTTGTCTTTCGCTCCCCCACCATTTCCACTATCACATTTCGTGCCTCACCGACAACACATGCTCAGCGTTACCAGCTTCCAATCTAATCTTGAGTTCTGCCTGGTCACTCCAAGACAACAGCCCCCCACCCTTGGTTGCAACATAGTGGACATGGCTTTCATTCCCTTGAACTGGAGCTCCCCTTCGAAATAACCAACCATTTCAATGGGAATGTCTCCATAAGCATTCGCCTTGACATTATTTTCTCGTAGAGTGCAGCAATGAAACACATTTCTCCACACATTCACGCTGATCAATGTGTAGTCAGCTCCACTGTCAATTAACATTTTCACAGGTATGCCCTTGATCATTACCTCAGAATAAGGTTCAGGAATTTTTTACTTTGCCTGCCATAGCATTTACTGAAAACACAATCTCTCTGCCAGCTCCATCTGCATCACCCATGTTCTCACACCCGCTCACTTGATTGAATTGACCAGCCGTAAAATTCTTGCAGCACCGTGCCAAGAGCCCTTTCTTCCCGCATTCATGACAAATTATGTGCCAAGCAAGATATTCCTTATCAACTGAAAAATGTGTGGTACTCCCACACCGGAAACACCTTTCACCGGACATGTTCCTAGAATCTCTAAACATGCCACTGCCACCCCTTGAGAACGACCTGGGATCCTTCAAAAATCCCCATGACTGACCCCCACCCCTATTGTCCGGGAACTTTTGCTTGTCCCCTCTCCTCTCAACCTTCTTGGACAATTCAGAAGACGATGGCTTTGGCGCCATCTGGTATACTCTGTGTACCAGACCCTCCTCGACCTTCACTCTGTCTTTTATTTGATCACCACCCTTATCAGATTGGAGAGTAATAATACAACTTTCTGTGTGTTCCACCATTTTCGCAATTTCTATGGCTTTGTCAAGGGTGGGATTCCTTTCTTTCCACAACTCTTTCCTAATATTGTCATTCATACATCTAATCATGAGCTGGTCCCTCAAATGTTCATCATGGCAGTGGGCGAACCTACACTTCATCGCCAAACCCCTGAGCGCTGTTACAAATTCTTCAATGCTCTTGCCTTGTTTTTGTTCTCTGGTGGCGAACTTGTACCGCTCTAGGATAATATTCTCTTCTACCCTGAAATGTTTGTCGAGTTTCGTGAGAGTCCTTTCATAGGGACAAGCATCTCCAAAGTCAGTTGGCTCAGGCAACTTCCTCAGAATGTCTTGGCCGGCAGGACCCAAGCAAAGGTAAAGTTGAGCTTCTTTTCTTTCATTAGAGTAGTTTGCCTCAAAAGCTGCAAGTGCATATTTCGTGAAACCTTCCTTCCAGTCAGACCACCTGACTCTAGGCTCTCCCGGATTGGTCAAACAAAATACTGGAGTAGAAATATTTGCCATGATCCTTGAATCCCCACTGGTAAAGTCTGCCAGGAGGAAAGAAGAAGCAATCCTCTGAATGGATATAACTGACCACTGGCGTCACCCACCTACAGAGAGCAAAAAATACAAAAAGGACCAGGACACCAAATTCCTGTGTCCTGTTCTGCTGACCCTTGGCTAGCACGTGACATCAGTGGCTCTGCAGCTTCAAAATGTCACTTGCGATCAGTTGTGACAGGAGTCAGTAATCATTCACTGTGCATACTGCAAGCATTTCCCTCACCATTGAAACAGTGTCTCATGGTGTTCAGGTGCTCCGCAGGTCTGGGTCAGTGCCCAGCACAAGCCCTGCAGTGCTCCCCCACAGCCAGGCGAAGTCCTGCTGCTGAATTGGCATCTGCATCTGCCAGGTTCACAGAAGCAAGTTTGAAGTGCCCTCAACATTTGATGCACTCCAGCGCGCACAAGTGACTAGCCTTGTGCGTGTCACTTAATTGGACAAGGAGTCAGCGCCACACTACGTGCTCTGTGCCTACGCTGCTACCAGAGGTGTACGTCCCTCAGTTGCTCTGCTCCTCTCCGATCGCACGGGGACTGCAGCAAACCTCCTGCTCTCCGTCTCCGCACCCTCGCCGCAAGCAGAGCCGTCCGTCTCTCAGTTGCTCTGTCCCCTCAAATCGTGCGGGGACTGCGGGGAACGTCCTGCTTTCCGTCTAAAGTGCCGGTGCTCACCAGGGGATGACACCGACACCAGCTGCTGCAAAAGGGTTTGCCCACGCCACACAGGCTTTCTGCACTCAGCCGGAGACACAGATCCTCCCCAAAAAGATAACGCTGATTGTCGCTGACACTTCCGACATCCGCTTCCAACAGCCTCTTCAGCTGCTGCAAAGAAAAAGGTTTTCCCACGTCACACAGGCTTCCTCCCTCCAAGCCACACAGTCTTTCTGCCCTCAGCTGGAGGCACAGATCCTCCCAAAAGGATAACGCTGATCGTCGCTGACACTCCTGACGTCTGCTTCCAATAGCCACCTCCGCTCTCTTGCCTTCTCACATCCGCCGGGGGTTGTCACCTTGAACTGAATCCTCATCGCCAATATGTTGTGGAGGGCCCCATAAGAAACGTACACCACGCCAAAGGAGGAACTTGAACAGGGTTTATTTAAGTGATAAGGTAAGACAACCCCCAGCCTGGAAGCCAGGTGCCAACTGACTCTCCAGAGCCTCAACCCTCAACCTCCCCACATTCCATGTTCTAAACCATAACGTGTATACATGGAGACAGTAGTGAGGCACATACGATTCTTAGAACAGCAAAGCCCCTGATGTGAAGCTTGCAATAGAGACCAATGTATACACAACTATATACAGGAATATCTACATGAAATGGACCACATGAGTTGAACACATGACTTGAGTCCTCTCCTAACGCAATTGTCACCAAATCCATGAGAAACGCTGAACTCCTCGGCGGGAACTAAATAAGACTATCCAGGACTAACCAGATTCCGTCAACTGCCCAAGGAAAATGTCACTGTCGTAATCACTGTTCTCTACCACAGGGGGAAGCGGAGCCCAGCTACTCATGGCTGGTCTTCACCACTTGCCCCCAAGTTATTAAAGGTCTCCAGCAGGTTGCTGGACACTATGCCTGGTACACAATGGCCGGACTAAGCCTTGTAGGTACCAGATTGCCATAATAATGTCCTAGAATGTGCAAGGCCTTGGATCCTACCTCTGCAGTAACAGGATGAAATCCTATATTAAACACAAAAAGATATCCATAGTATTGCTCCAGGAGACACACCTACTCCCAGAGGGACAGGAGACACTACTATCCCACTGGGGAGGGACGTGGTACGATGCCACCTATTCTAAGTTTGCCAGAGGAGTGCTTATCTGGATTGACCACACACTACCCTTCCAATTATTAGATATAGAAAGAGACAGGGGGGGAGGTATCTAATTGTCAGAGGATATCTCAAACATACTTTCCGAACCACAAGATCCTGGCGCATGCACATACCCTGAGTAAACTAGCAACAGCAAGGAGCGATGGCCTTGATCTGTGTGGTGGGGATTTTAACTTTGTACGAAACCCTGCACTGGACCGATCATCCTCTCTAAACAACCACCCCTCCCCAGTCTCTACCACACTGAACACGATGCTAACAGACCATGACCTAGTTGATGTCTGGAGGGAAATATACCCAGACACCAGGGGTTACTCGTACTACTCTCCCCCCCACAAGCTGTACACGTGAATCAGCTATTTCTTTGTGAGGTCAATTCATCTTCCAGAGATCATTAGCGTGGAATACATGGGCTGCTCAATATCGGACCACTGCCCGCTGGTGATTGAGTGGTGCCTCGCATACCCTAGACCTCCTATCTGTCATGAGCGTTACTCCCGAGGAGCCAAGACTGGCCCAGCGTCCCCGGAAGCAGGCTCATCATCCACACCCCCGGTTCCAGCAGACCCCTACAGGGGCCCTTTGGACCATGTCCTGGCGCCTCTGGCGCCAGGCTCATAAGGAACCACAGTCCCGGCGCCATGGGCGCCGGGCTCATATTCTTAAAATGTGCAGTAGTGATTGGGTGGACTTACCTGTGGCAGACCATGCTGCATACTCACCTAGAACAATCCAAGCTGGGTGAAGTCCCAGCCACTGGCTGGGAGGGACCAATCCTCTGTTACAGGAACTCTTTTCTTACCTGGGTGGGGCTGATGCTAATCCTCTGACACTGGAACTCTTTTCTTACCTGGGTGAGGCTGGAGGAAGAATACGCACCAAAGCACTTCTCCACTATTTAAACCACGCCCGATAGAATTCACGTGCTTTGCGTTATTCTGCAACAGCAGCAGGACACTCACCGAGTCGGCTCCTGCATTCCAGGTCCAGACACACCCTCAGCTTCTCGAGCAGCAACCTGTGGATGAAGAAAAGGCACAGGAACATCTACTCACCAGAATTCAGCCACAAGAGTCCAGTCTCCGACAACCTGCAAATAAAGACATAAGGTTAGAAAACGGGCAACACGCTCGCAGCTGCGCTCGCTTACCTTATCCATCCGTGATCACACCGGAGTTCACCGCGGCCTTCGCTTCGGCAGCATCCCAGCACCTGGAAGACAAAAGACATTGTTAGTGGTGTCCGAGCTGAAGGGTTCGCAACTCAGTTATACTTACGCGCTTCTTCACGCGCAGCAGCGTCAGCATCGCCCTCAGCATTTCGGCACCTGAAAGGAAGGAAAAGACATTATCAGAGGCGCCCATTTTGAAACGGCCACAATTCAGTTATACTTACGTACCACCGCACGTGCAACAGCGGCGGCATCGCCCACAGCATCTCGGCACCTGAAAGACAGAAAAGGACATTATAAAAGGGTGCTCCTTCAGAAGCAGCCTCAGATCTTCTATACTCACGAGCCTCTTCTTGCACAGCAGTGGTGGTGTCGCCAACAGCTCCTCGGCACCTGAAGGACTATTACAAGCCACAAAAGGACACTGAGCCTAAACACTGAAATCATCCAGTGAAGTAACTGGATTCCACGCGCCCCTGCACCAGAAGCAGGATGGAGAGCTCAGCTTTACTAAACCAAAGGTGAGAGTTCGTGGAGACCAGTCGAGAACCAAGAAGTGGGAAAAGCAGAAGAGTGGTGGGAGAACTTATCCAACCAGCATGTAATTACCCCTTTTTCTTCCACCTGCAGAAAACTCACCTTACAAGCCAGACAGTCAATATTCGGAGGTCCTGCCCAGAGCGTCTTCCGAGTTCTACGCCTCATCATAGTCATAGAAGCAACTGTAGCAGCCCAGTTTGGGTCAGCGCCTCCGTGGGAATCAGGTGAGCGTTACACTATCCTGACATGGCGCCTATCTGTCGGGGCAGTAACTGATGTAGCTTTCAGAAAATCACTATCCGACTTCCTAACCAGTTTCCTCAAGAGCATTGTGGGAAGTGTGAGCAGTTGGGGCACCATATGGGAAGCCATGAAGGTAGTGACCAGAGGTGAGGTAATAGCTAGGGCTAAGGGTATCCGTCGGGTACTGCGTGACCCCTTGAAGTCCACAGAAGAGGAAATTAAAACGCTAGAGACCTAACACACGGGCCTAAAGTCCACAGAAGAAAAACAGATAGAGGCATGATCTAGGTGCCCCAATGCCTGGCAGAAATTCTCCACATTCGATTACACTGTCCAGACTGCCCTAGCACACATAGGAAGGGATAAACCTGGGAGATGACTAGCATGGTTGTGCAAACGGGAGCACCACAGACCACTTTGCTCTATGATGAATGCGGGATCCAATGGAGATCCCAACTGGCGATCAAAAAGATCTTTACCTCCTCCTATACACAACTGTTCAAGCATGATACTCCAGTTTCCCAAAAAGATCTGTACAAGGTGTTCTCCCAGATACACCTCCAGAAGCTTTTGGACAGTCAACAAGCTTCCCTGGACCTACCAATTTTGGTTGAGGAATTGAAGGAAGCTATTGCCTCCTTACCTACTGGAAAAAAAACCCGGCACAGATCGATTCCCCTCGGAATTATACAATGCTTACACTGCTTCCCTGACCCCAACACTTCTAAAAATCTTTACGGAGGCTTATGGCACAGGCTCGCTCCCAGCTGGCATGAGGGAGACCCTATTGATACCCATTCTCAAACCTTGGAAATCAGTAGGCCGGTGTGATTCATACCGCCCTCTGGCAATGTTAAACTGCGAAATAAAGATACTTACACCAGTATTAGCTAGACGCCTCCGCACAGTTATCACAACACTTTTACACACAGATCAGACAGGACTTGTCCCCGGCCGTAGTATGGCCCTGAACCTCCGAAGACTCCAGCGCATCATCGACCAGACACACACGCGCAAAGACCAGTTTGTGGTGGCATCCCTAGATGCCACTAAGGCATTTGACTCAGTCTATTAGGAGTGGCTACTCACATCACTGGACAATTTAGGACTGGGCCCAAAATTCATTTACCGGGTCAAAATTCTGTCCATTCACTGATGGCTAGACTGCCAAGGCTGCCAACCTTCACCTATGCTATACATACAGGCTATATAACCCATAGCGGCATATCTACGCCAAGAAGATTTAGAAGAGGCATAATGATAGGCAGCTCCTAGCACTTACTATCGCTATAAGAGGACAACGCCTTACTTTACTTTACTTTTGTGAACCACGACACAACCTCCCCATTATCCTACACGTGCTTGATAGATTTGCTGAACTATCTGGGATCTCGTTCAACAGACATAAATCCTGCCTTTTCCCACTGGCTGGCCTCCGCAAAGCGGTCTCGTCTGCCCTACCCGATTTGGGACTCCCTTGGAAGACTGAATTGTTCAGATACCTAGGTAACCGGATCGCACACACACCCCAGGAAACACACAATTGCAACACGCTCTGGGCACTGGGAGGTCTGGAGAAGTCTATGTCCTTCTGGTCCAGACTGCCGATATCGGCCAGAGGTAGAATTGCAATTATCAAAATGATAGTGCTGCCAAGATTTCTTTATGGCTTTACGAATGGCCATAAGAGCAGCCTTTTTTCACCGTCTGGACTCGATAATTATAGATTTCGTATGGGGTGCTGGTCTCCACAGACTGGCCCTCAACGTATTGCATCTACCTTACAAAGATGGAGGGATAAAGTTACCTAATATCGAACTTTGTCACCTCACTGCCCAATTAAGTTTTGTCCCAAAATGGCTAACGGAATCTCCCACATCAAAATCGCGGCTGCTGCAGCAACTAGTGTCGCCAACCAGATTAAGTGAAATCCAGTGGCTCCAGACGGGCTGCTAGAACACAATCCCAATGTTGGTTAGACTGTGCAGGCAGATATGGCACAGGACAATGAAGCTCTTAAAAATACACAGTCCATACTCACCTAATGTTCCGATGATCACAGAGGTATGCACAAACAGACATGGGAGCTTCCAGCCTCTGGGAGGAACAGGGGCGGGGGTCTACATATGGGGGGACATGTACAAGGATGGTCAGTTTAGAGATAATGATAATCTGTCACAGTCTGTCGGGCTTACCCAAGGGCCAATTCTTGCAATACATGAGAGTGAGGAGTGTCGCAAGACGCAAATGGGAGGGGTGGCTTGAGGAGCATTAAAGTACAGGCCATTTGGTCCCAAGTTGAAAGGGCCTGTAGAGTGGCGGGATTTGTTAGGTACTCCTGGAACCCGCTGGAGTGTCTGCTGGAAGCTTACCCAAGACAAAGTAAACAAACATATTGTTACATTTATGGATCTGGCATGTATGCTTGCAAAAAGGCAAATCGCTATGCTATGGAAATCACCTAAAGTTCCCCAGTACAAACGCTGGCTACACGATCTTAAAATCTGGAGTGAAACAGAGACGTGGGCCTGAGCAAAATCAGCATCGACACAAGATGAAAGCCTCGCCATCACCTTAGAGGCCTGGAAAGCATTGATAGATGCCATGTTCTGTTCATAGACAACAAACCGCCATTAAATAAACAACACCACAATGACATACAGCGAAATATCTGAGATTACTATCCTAGGAACACTCTGCTGGTGATCACCCCCCCTGTAAATCACCTATCCTTTAAATGTTGACACCCTCCACCCACCAGCCTGTTAATCACCCAAGACCCGCACAGTAAATTAATCTGACTTTATACAAAATGTTGTTTGCTGTTTGGCTTAACTTTCTGATTTACTACACCTACACACAGGAATGTACTTAACCATCTAACTGGTACCTGTAACTTGCTGTATCTATCAGGCTGTACTTACTTAAATACCAAGTCCTTTATTAATAAGGTGGACACTGCCTTGCAGCCCAGGAAAACATCGCTGGGTGATACGCCTCTTGTAGAAATCAATACTACCAACTCTGCCACTACCCCTGATCTAACGGGCTACTCCACTCCTAACTAATAGATAGCTTGAATTTGTATGGAACGTTTGTTTGTTGTTTAGATAATTGTTCTATCTGTCCATACTTGAAGAGGTATTTCCCTAACACTCTATCCGATGTCAAAATGTCCAAAGCAAACCATCCTGTGTCCAAAGTACTATTCTGGCCCTCAAATTGTAACAAATTTAACTCCAAGGGGAAAAGGGTAATGTATTTGGCTCTGAGTGGTCTATACATGTCCAAAAAGGAAATGCATAACTCCTACACAAAATGTTCAAGAAGATAGAGTTCTTTGTTCCAGAGGGTGGTTCCCTTCTCCTGGATTTCTCTTCACTCCGTTTCATACTTTCAAGAATATCAGTTCCTTAGGTTTCTCTTGATCAACAACACAATTAGTATACAAAACAACTTGGCTGTTAGTATGTATCTTTGTAGGATACCTGGTGTGTTCTCCTGCCAAGTCTTCTCTCATCTTGGATATATTGTAACTCAATATTTTGCCAGTCCTGCTGTATCCTTACCAGGACTGCCTTAGCTGATATATTTTACACAATGTTCATCTTGACCTTGACTGGTATGCTACCTTACCAGGACTTTCTTATATGAATACTTTTGCAGCTTGCATCTGCCTGGTATACTCTCCTGCCAGGAAGTATGTTCTTGTGACTTGAAGCTGCCTGGTATACTCTCCTGCCAGGGCTTTTCTCATATGTGCACTGCGCACATTTACAGAGTTAATGGGCCTCATTACGAGGTTGGAGGTAGCCATGCCCTCAATAAGGGCATGGCTACCACCAAACTCGGGTTTGGCTCCGGGTCCCGCTAAAGGGAAATTACCGGGCCATTCCGACCTTAGAGGGCCCTGCAATTTCCCTTTTGCGGGACCCGGAGCCAGTACATCCCCATTCCCATTCGAGCCCCCATAGGGCTCAATGGGAATAGGGAGGATAGTAGCAGCGGTACCGTTCATAACGGTACCGTTGCTACCATCCTGTTCTGCTTGCGGGAGCCGCTCTGCACGCCTGGTCTGACCAGGCGTGCAGATTGCCCCCCGCGAGCAGAACTCGTAATGTGGCGGTAGAGTGATAACGGCACCAGCAGCACTACCGACGCCGTTATCACTCTACCGCTGCTGTCGTAATGTGGCCCAGTGTCTCTTATATGTATTTTGTTCTCTCTTGACTCTGCCTGGTATACTATCCTACCAGGGCTTTCCCTATAGGTACACAACATGCATTCACACACTTGAAAGTCTCTTAAATGTCCTTTCTTCTGTCTTTAAAGTAATATTCAGTTGCTCATTCTTTCTCATAGACTTCATTCATTGTTATTTGCTTTTGGGAGGATTGCCAATATGCCCTGATGTCCCTGCTTCCCTAGGGTGTATTCACTGGCTGTTGATGGCGTGTATAGGCTTTTCAGCGGCAAGCCTGCAGCTCTCCGGCATTCCATTCCTTCTTGCCGCCTCTGCCTTGCAGCTTCTGGGCCTCTCGCTGCCCCTGCTCTTCGGTTCGGTGTCTCTCCGGGGTCAAGTGGTGAGGAGGCTGCCTTTCGGCACATGCAAATGCTCTGAAGCTTCTTGTCTGCTTCTGGCATCTTCGCAGAGTGCCGTTCCTTGCAGTCCGTTCCTCTCGGTTCCTTCAGTGAGCCAGTTGGGCTCCACGGACATCGCACCATCCCTGCAGTCCCTCGGTCAACACATAGAGGACTAGAGTTCTCCAGCCAGCGTCTTCCTGTCAGCTAGTCTGCCGGTTTAAATCTCCCAGCAACTTGCTTTTCCTTGCAATGACTAGAGCGCAGAGCTACAGCTTGTGCTCTTGGCCTCCATCGATCTTCATTACTCTGCACCTCTTCCTTGTCAGTACTTTCGCACTTAGGAAAAAGGAGGTCAGTTTCACATGACTTCTATGGAAAGACTGAAAAAGTAGTTTTAAAAGGCAAGTCAGGTTTTGGTGACTTGTGTACAGAGTATGGGGAAGTGTTTTCAGCAACATTGCTAGGGTCTCCTCGAAAGAAAAAGGGGGTACCATGTTTCGCTGATGAGGTCATGTCAGTCCCTTACGGTGTGCCTAACCCCACGGGACCCCCCCCATATAGCTGCCCCCAGGGACAGGATCAGGTAGCGGCTGCAATCCCCTGGCCACACAAGGAAAGGTCACTGCTGGGAAAGGAGTGATGACAAAAATTGATTCATAACAGTAGGCTGAGGACCGGATATATCTTCTCGAGGGGTGTGAGGTGATAGCAGTAGCAACCCAAACAACTTAAGCACAGCAATCCAAAATAAAGAAAAGTCCACTCAAGAGTCTATACAAATATTGACTTAATTAAGCAGTAAGATGGAAACAACTAATCAGTACTCTAGGAAACCACACCGCTGTAAAAGAGAACACAGAGAATGTAGACTTTGGTGAAAGGGCAATCTGGGTAGAGGAGCAGGGTTATTCATGGAACAAGGTTGAAACACTGTCTATGCTCAAAGACTAGGTCTCTAAGAACAAGGTACAGAATGGGGGAGGGACTTAAAAGTCACTATTGTTTCAAAAGAGGACCTGGCAGAAAGGACCTCTTAATAGTATCGTATGCGCTTGTCTTTGGGACTCAACAGGCTTTTCGTGTGTCATACCGGGAGTCTGGGTTCTTTAGCCACTGGGCTGGTGTCCAGTCGACGAGAGGTGGTGCCGGATCCAACTATGCTGTTCTGTTTAGTAGTGATGATAGCTTGTGTTTCAAAGATGCTGGCCAGGCAGGTAACATTGGGTCGGCGTGCTGGAAAAACTGGTGGCCTCAGGTGAGGAGGAGCAGCAAATGGTTTTCAACAGAGAACAGGGTTGGCTGACTCGACTCACAGTGAGGGTACTGCAGCAGAGTTCGGCTGAAGTATGAAGAAGTTGGAGACAATGCAGCAGCATCGTATTGGGGGAGCTACAAAACATGGAGGGTCTCAGATGCATACATGGGGGAGATGAAGAGACCATCGAGTGCTGAGGTAAAGGATGACTCTGGCGGTTCCCTTGCAGAAACCTGGATGCCATCCAAGGTGCCCAAACTGGCAATGGGGCAGTTCGGAGACACAGGGAAAAGCAAGGAGCTCTTCCTTGGCTTTGTGGTTGCTGGGAGTCCCAATTATTGAGCTCAGGACAGGTCTGCACCCCCCACTCAAGGGAGCATGGCTAGCACCTAAAGGGGATTCTTCAAGTGAAGCCAGCAGTGAAAGCTTTAGTCCACAGCAGTGCATCCCCAATTTCCTGGGGACGGTTAAGGGAGAGAACTCCCCTCTGCCTTGCATGCCGTCTGGATTCACTTCCCGGCTAGAGGTCTCTGGGATAGACTGTATCCCAATGAATTATTTTTGTCCTTGTGGAAGTCCAGAGATTAATTTAAGAACACGAGGGTGCTGTCTTTTCTAAAGGGAATATTTTGTCCTCATCCAGTTTCTTCCTAAAACTGCGTGAAAACAATCGGCTTCTCCTCTTCTTATCCCCGGTCCTCCTTGCTGGATGGACTGAATATCCAATCTTGGGACTGTTATTGGGTAATTGATATGTTACCTTCCTTTACAATCCTCCTGGAACACGCGTCTTAAGTAGAGAGTCAATTCAGTGACCAGCACTCATTTCTGGGTATGATATATACATTAAATTATCTTCAGTGATACTCCTGTTCTGAGTGTAGTGGGGTTTGGCAGACCCCCACTCTACCATTTATTTATCTCTGAGTAACAATGGTTTGTATCCTGCTTTGCACCCTTCCTTCTCTGGCTGGCTCAGTTTCGAAACCTGCAAATGCAGCTACTTAAGGGAGTCACCACTGGTGTTCCTTGGGGTGGGTTCCCACCTTCATCACACTTGCAGGTAATAACCAGTACTTGCCCATCTATAACTCATGACCACAGCTTGCCTATGGACTTTTTTCGGTTACTTCCAATGGGCAAAACCTCTACAAACCTTTGAACTCTAATAAGTGATGGAAATGGTACTTACATGACTTCAGACATTTTACATGGTGCCCCAAAAGGCCCTTGGAGGGTCTCACAAAAGGTGGATTTTTAGTCATCTCTTGTCTCAGCTGTGTGACACTTCCCTTCACTACCCTCCTTCCTCACCCTACAACCACTGTCTCCCCCTGCCCCGCAGCACCAGTTACCTGCTCCTCCCTTCGTGCTCTTGCAGCCACCAGGGCAGTGCGCTTTTGAACGTTTGCCCATGCACAATACTCTTTTGTGCATCAGACTTCACCCATACAGACATCGGACCTCAAACAGTTTACTGTGTACTAAAGGTTGCAAGGAATACTGTGCCAATTCATGTATATGCACTGAGGTTTCTAAACAGACTATATAATGCATTTTACTGATGTCTTGTGACCCCCTTTCCCACCACCCCTCAGCATTCTAATGTCTAGAGTTTTCAACCAGGTATAATCCTTACATTTAGCTTAAGGGGTGGGCTCTCTTACTATTTCATGCCTACATTGTTTTCAATGTGCGTTATGTCTAACTCAAATATTTTTTAAACTTAATGTTACTTAATGTGTAATTCTGTAATGAACAGTGTATATGTTCCAGTAGATCTGTGTAGTGTAATTTCTTAGGGTGTCTATTGAGTCTAATTGTACTTAGCTGTTAGAAACGAGGTTCTCATTTGCCTGATTTCAATGGGAAACCTTTCTTTTTCCTGATTTTTGAACGTGTGCTGACTTTGTGAAGGGAAGTAAAGCCTTCCACTTCACTTCCCTTGCCTTTTGCTCACTGTTAATGGGAAACTGACTAGTCCCTCAGACTTTCAGTTCTGAGAAACTTTGTTCCTCTTTATAATTCTTGTGTTTTGGCAATTGCACACAGCGCCTTACCATGCATTGCAATGAGGATACTTAGTATCCCCTAACTTTTTAATCTTTTGGGTTTTCAGTCTCTCTTCATATGTGCATAAGATAAGCTGGTGACAGCAGTAACATTTTTACCATTTTTACTTTATTTTACTCGTTCACTTTCGCGTTTACCACAAATGGATACTAAAGCCATGCCACAAGGTATTTTGCTGGTTCTTTGGGTATATTGTAGTCTGGCCTTCTTCCTGACCTCACAGGTCAGGAAATCCCATATAAGTTCATATACTTGCCCAGGTAAGTTGCTGCTTTTGTGGGCTAGTGAGCATTTGTGTGAGTGAGCCCAAGGGAGGGGCCAGTCCACATCCCTTGATGCCAGAAAGTCTGCTGCTGGGCCGATGTCAAACCAGTACTTGTACCTGATTGGACAAGTACTGGATGTTTGAATGTTGCAGATCCTTTCCATTTGTGGGCTTGCAGCTCCAAATCTGGATGACTCATGTAGACCTTCTTCAGGTCGATATTGGAGTGAAGAATCCTCAGACGAAGAGCAGCCCGCTGATGACTTGAGGACGAATTTTCCAGTGGACTAGCATCCTCTCGCGGGTCTGGGCTGGCGATGCCCTGTTCCTTTGCAAGATCTCAAATGACCCTCGTCGGTTGCATACACCAAGAGCCCTCAGAAGTGTTCCTGGATGGCCGGGTGGACAGGCCATCTCCCCCGTGGGCTACCTCGCTAGAGACAATGCTGTTCCATGTTCAAGCCCGGAAATATGGTGGTCGTCAACCTGTGCCATAAATCACTGTCTTTCAAAATTCCAGCTTCCTAGCATCAAGGTAACTTGTCCTGCTTCTGTGACAGCGACTGGAAGATCGCCTGCAAAGGGGGACCATCCACGGAAGTCGGCTTCCGCCATCCCACAAAGTGTCCTAAATGGTTCTGCACTGTGAAAGCCTGCATTCTTCATCCTCTGGTGTAGCATCTTGAAGATGGACCTGACCGGAAGTATCACTTGGACCTGCAACTCCTGGGCACTCCTCAACTGAACAAAGGATGGAACATCGAGTCCCCAGCGACCCCCCCAGAAGATCCATTGTGTGACCTGGGAAAATTTGAGTCAGGGCAGTAAGTAAACGCTACTGTTCCTGTACCTCCCTCTCCTCCATACGATAACATTGGGTGCAAACTCCCTCTTTACTTAATTTTGGTTGTTGGACCTGTGTCAAGTATCATACCCCTGGGCTAGCGTTGAAACTATAAGAGAGAGGAGAACTTACTTGTCATTGGACAAATAGTTATTCTATTCTCAAATAGTTTTGCACTGTTTGAAATCACCACCACAAGCGCATTACATCCTTTCAGAGGATACCTTCCCTGAAAAAATGGTCATGGAACCTCTGGATTTTGGGCACTGGGCCCCACACGGGCTATGTTTAGACTTCTTAAGTGAAAGGGAATTGTGATTGTGTTGGTTCTTTGCATTTAATTTATTTATTTATTTTTATTTATATATTTTTGTACAAATGATGCCATAACCAGTGTAATAACAATTTACTCAACATAAAATCATTCAAATATCAAAACCAGTATAATGAAAAAGCATATAGCAATATAGTGAACCAAGCAGGACTAAAAAACTATAATAATAAAAGTAGTTCACGCTCAGTTATATCTAATTATGGTAAAAAGTGATTTTTAACAATTCCAAGTTAAAGCTTAGTTTAGATTGAGAATTAAACCATTAGACAACAAATATTGAACACACAAAAAATCAAAAATAACCAATTTCCTGCTACATTCCATTTAAAAGCATGACATCCCAAGACTACAGAACAATACGTGGTTACCCATACACTTCATTAAATGTTGACCAAATACCATAAGTGAGAATGCTCTTTCTTTTTAGACATTACTTTTTCATAGCTAGAAAGGATAAGCAATAATTTAGCCAGGTCTCCAATTGAGGCTTTTTTCTAGTTTTCCATAACCTTAGGATTTCAGCGTGGCAGTCATACTGTCAAGGTATTTTAAATTTAGTGTGATCAGGAGCAATTTGAAAAGAAGATAAACCTGTGGCAGTCAGTATCCATTAAGTTTCAAAAGATCGTGTAAAGCGATATACAACAGAAAGCAACTACATAATGGAAGGTCACCTAAAACGTTAAACTTCATGTTCACAGATTTTGAAAAAAGAATGATTCATAAACATTCCCAGACCATACTTGTTAGTTTGTCTTTGGTGTTGAATGACCATGTTTTTCTCATGGATTGTCTCCAGCAGAGCAGTGGCCAAAGATTTCAAGTCTGAGATGGACTGTGGTGTGGCAGGCAGGCTGCAACCATGGTCTTCAGATAGTAGCTCTTGTACTAAAAAAAGGCAATGTGAAATGAAGGACTATAGTTATAAACAGAAGTACAAGACGGCATCAACGTTTGCATCCAAAAGGTCAGGGAATTTAAAACCATTAAAATAATAACCACCACACATAGGCTGTATGGCAATATTATCCAAAGACTATTTTCTTTGTATCTTAGCCCCTTTTCTAGAGTAGAAAGCCGATGGACAAGTGTTAATTGGCCATCCCTTATTGGTGTTTGATAATGCCTTCTCACTGTTCAATGCCCAGCATTCCTGCTGTCCAGTCTGGTCCTATTCCAACACATTCATGAATCAGGAAACTTCCACCTGAAAAATCAGCATGCAAAGGCTATAATCCACATAATGGAAATATATTGCCACAGTTCAAATATTTGATCCCCAACCTCATTTTGTGAGAAAAACAACATATGTAAACCTTCAAACAAATGAATATCAGAAAAGTAGAGCCTGTTTTTCCCAGTGAAGCACAGCAAAGATGGGTACAAAACACTCTAAAGCTCTACAAAAGTAGGGTTTTAAATACAGTCCTTCACTCACCCATTAAGTTCATGTATTTTGTTCCCCAAAAGTCTGCAAAGTTGACATGTTACTAAATGTTCCATTCAGTTCTGCTAAAAGAAATTGAAGTGAGACAGAGCAAAATGTCAGCTGCAGACACTGCAGCATACTTCAGGAGTTGATAGGACTGATGTTTTAGACTGGTATGTAGACATCGACATAGCACAACATTTACCCACTGAGATACAGAGGTGGGCCTTAAGTGAATAATATCAAAATCAAGGAGCAAAATGGTTCTACGACATCAAATGAAATGTAGCTGGGCGATTAAGTAAGTGGAGGAGGAGGTATGCATTTTATTTTTTCACCCACATTTGCTGAAACCGAGGTCACCAAGCACCCATCCGCCCTATAGGATTCACCAACATACAGTTCAGCAATCACTCAATCTGCTGAATCAAAGCAGTGTCCATTCTTTTTCGCATTAAACGGATGAGGTGAACAGAAGAGCGGCAGCAGAGCACTGGGAAATGGGAGCAAGGAGTATCGGGCATAGATCTGGTGAGAGGGAGCAGAGCAGGGACAACCAGCCAAGTGAGGCAGATCAGAAGAAGGATGCAGACTCTCCGAGTGCATCTTTATAATAACTTTTTTTAAATGATAGTGTGAAAACCTGACTATCCCTATCGTTATGGGGTATTCCATATGTATTTGACTAACTATGGTGCTCGTCAGTCGTCTTGTAATGTCCAAAAAGAATGAGTCCACCATCCAAAACGAATGCTATCTGACCCTACCACGAAGTTGAACCAAAAAAAAGAATAAGGTCAGGAGAATGTCTCCCTTCTCCTGACAGATGCTTCTTATACTGTTCTCCATTTTAATAGGTCATTTTCAAATAGTCTTTCGAGACTCTATGTATTAGCTCATACAACTCTCTCAATGGGCTCTTGCTGCTTCTTCACTTTGATGCAATGACTTTCCTTGAGTCTAGTCGGTTCCTTAGGTTAATCTTAAAAGAAGGGTTTGCATATTCAGGCAAACTAAAAGTTTCTATGGGATTCTTTTTTTTTAAAACATATTTTTATTGGTTTCATTCGTCGTCAAATTACAGAAAACAAACAGTCTCCCCAACTCCCCCCCCACCTCCCATCCCACCCCCTTCCAGAAGAGATATCATTATCTAATGTCCTCGGGATCGCTTATGAGGTGAACAAGTCTGTAATTCTAATGGAGTGCGGGCACCATTGGGCCCTATAGTCTGATTGGAGATAGTCTATTACTCCTCCCCATCCTTTTGTGAAGGAGCCTTGCGTTCCTTGTAGATTATGTGTAATCTTTTCCATGGACAAATGGGACCATACCTTTTGTAACCAAGTAAATAGCTTAGGAGGGTCTTGTTTCTTCCATCCCTGTGCAATTGTGGCCCAGGCCGCGATGACCAGGCCCATGATACTTCTCCATTGCGCCTTAGTGAGTGTTTTGGCATGTTGCCCCCTAAATCCACAAAGCCAGATCTTCTCGTTGAATTGATCTGCTTCTGGAAACATCTTTTTCATTTCACATATTACTTCAGACCAGAAGCCTTTAACCTTTGGGCAGTCCCACCAAATGTGTCTCCGCGTGCCTGTGTCTGTACAGCCCCTCCAGCAAAGGTTTGACGTATGCGGGAACATGCTTTTTAGCCGCTCTGGGGTGTAGTGCCATTGTGTTACTACTTTGATCCACATTTCTCTGGTCTGGGCGGCTTGTGTTAGTTTGGGGATGTCAGCCCATAGCGACTGCCACTGTTGTGTCGTGATATCCTCTCCCAGTGTATTTTCCCATTTTTTCATGTATGCCCATTTTATGTCTTCTTCCTGCGTATTTATGAACTTATAGAGTGGAGACTAGTTTTCTGTCTCCTGAGTTGGTAAGGAGAAATGTTTCAAAGGCGGTGTGTTCCCTGGTCGCCGACTGCGCAATCTCGGGTGTTGTCAGCCAGTGTCTGAGCTGTTCGTATTTGTATCTTTCCACATTTCTGAGATTCCAAAATGACTTACAGTCAGCGAAGGATCTAACCTCCTTATCCTTGTACATTTCCCCGATTTTCCTACATCCTGCCTCCTCCCAGTTCTCAAATGCGCCGTGCTCTAGCCCGGTGGAAATTGCGGGTTCCTGCAAATTGGAGTGAACGGTGCCGTGGTAATGTTCCCTTTTCTTGTTTGCTCATCCCAGGCTTTCAGCGTGGCCTTCATGATCTCGCTGATGCGCAAGTTTGGGTGCCTGTGCTGCTTTAGTTTCCATAGGAGGTCTTCCAGCGGTGTCCTTGCGACCGCCCTGTCCTGGGTCACCCAGATCGTTCGCTGGTCGTCCGCCAGCCATTCTTTCAGGATCCATAGTTGCGCCGCATGGTAGTAGTTCCTGAAGTGTGGGAGTGCTAGGCCCCCTTTCCTGATGTGAGAAGTGAGAACTGTTCTGGCTACTCTTGGGGGTTTCCCGTTCCATATGAATGAGGAGACTGTCTTTGCCAGTGTCCTGAAGAATGATTTAGGGATCAAAATTGGGAGGGATTGAAAGTAATACAGCATTTTAGGAAGGATGTTCATTTTTATCGATTGGATCCTTCCCCACCATGAGATATTTAGGGGACTCCACCGCTCAAGATCTTTTTTAACTCTGGAGAGGAGTGGGGGGTAGTTCCTTTTGTATAATGCCTCAACCTTGTGTGTGAGAGTTATGCCCAGGTATTTGAAACTTTCCTTTGCTACTTTTAAGCCCCATAGCCCTGCATCCCTGTTCAGTGTATCTCTACTCCCGGCTAAGCTTAGGATTTCCGATTTCCCCTTATTTATTTTTAGGCCCGATATGTTCCCAAATGACTCGAGTTGTTGGATTTCCCCGGGGATAGAGAGGTTGGGATTTTCGAGTGCTAATAACATGTCATCCGCATAAGCGATTACCTTATGTTGTCTACCCGTCATCTCGATCCCCCTGATTTGGTCCGATTCCCTTATTTTAATTAACAGTGGTTCCAGGAACAGTGCGTATAGGAGCGGGGAAAGCGGGCAGCCCTGTTTCGTTCCCCTAGAGATCTTCACCCTCTCCGTGATTTCCCCATTTACTGCTATTCTTACCGAGGGGGAGGAGTAATTGGCCTTGATCATGTTAATATATTGGTCCCCAAATCCCATGTGTGTCAGCGTTTTGAAGAGCATGGACCATTCTACACGGTCAAAAGCCTTTTCGGCATCTAGTGACAGTAGTACTGCTGGGGTGCGAGATATGCTTATTCTTTCTATTAAGTGTATTAGCCTTCTCATGTTGTCATGTGTCTGCCTCCCTGGAATGAATCCTGATTGATCTGGGTTAATTAAGGAGGGTAGCAGCGGGGATAGCCTGGCTGCCAGGATTTTCATATATATTTTTGAGTCCAGGTTTATCAGGGCAATAGGTCTGTAAGAGCTCGGGAGGGAGGGGTCTTTTCCTTGTTTGTGGAATACCAATACTTTAGCCTCATTCATGGATGGGGTAACGTTCCCACTGTCTCTAAAGGAGTTTAGTAATCTTGTGAGGATGGGTGTGAGGAAGTCTTCATATTTTTTATAGAATGTGGCTGTAAAGCCATCCGGGCCTGGTGCCTTGTTGAGTGGAAGATCCTTTATAGCCTTCTTCACTTCACTTTCCGTTATCTGGGCATCTAGTTCCGATCTGGCTTCTTGCGATATCTTCGGGAAGGGGATTGACGCCAGAAATCTATTTTGGTCTGCTTCGACTGGGTGCTCTGTTGCATATAGATTCTGATAGAACTCCCTGAATGAGTCCCCAATATCGTCGGTGCATTTTTGATGTTCCCGATGGTCATTGACTTTTGCGTCGAGGAGAGTAATCGAGCTAGATATCGGTCTGCCTTGTTGGCTTTTATGTAGTATTTCTGTTTGAGGTATAGCAGGGATCTCTGCGCCTTTTTGTTACGGAGGAGTTTGAGTTGCCCCTCTGTGTGTTTCAATGTCCTCTTTAAGTCTCTGGGGGGGTTTGCCACTAGTTATTCACGGATATCCGACAGTTTCTTTTCCAGTTCACTTTCCCATAGCCGACTTTGTTTGTCCCTTGTTGCTTTCAGGGCTATCAAGTGACCCCTGATTACCGCCTTGAACGCCTCCCATACAGTGCCCAGGGAGACCTCCCCTGTATCATTGTGTTCGAAAAATTCAACTATCTTGTCTCTTATGGATTCTCCCATCACTCGATCTGCTAGCACCTCCTGCAGGAGCTTCCATCTCCATATCCCCCTCCCTATCCGTGGGGTCTTCAATTCCATCCAGAGGGGTGCATGGTCTGATAAAGAAATGGGGCCTATCTCCATGTCTTGGATTTTACCCAGGGTCCCCACTGATACCCAGAAGTAGTCGATTCTTGACATCGTATTGTGCACGTGCGAGTAGTAGGTGTATCCGTTGGTTTGACCTTTCTGTTCCCTCCATGCCTCACATAGTGCCATACCCTCCATTTGTCGTTTAAGGCGCTCAGATGGGGCACCTTGGTGGTGGGGTCCCCCCGCGCTCCTGTCTATCTGGGGGTGCCAGGCCATATTAAGGTCTCCTCCTATGATTATCTCACCTTTCGCGTACCCCTCTAGCCTCCCCATAGTGTCTCTCAGGAAGCTGTCTTGGCCCGTGTTTGGGGCGTAAATAGATGCCAGTGTCAACGTGGCGTTGTGTAGTTTAACACTGACGAAGGCGAATCTTCCTTCCTTATCAGATTGTTTGTCTATCACAGTTGCTTCCAAGCTCCCTTTTACTGTGATCATCACCCCCGCTTGTTTCTCAGTTGCGTTGGATTGTGTGATTATATCGTAGCCTCTGAGGCGTATTTTCCCCCTATCCTGGGCTTTGATGCGAGTCTCCTGGAACAGTAGCACTTCCGCCTTTTCCTTCCTTAACATGTTTTCTACTTTTTTCCTCTTCACTGGGGAGTTCAAGCCCCTTACATTCCAGGTTACAAGTTTTATCTTCCCCATTTCAGCTAGCATTTCTGGGTGCTCCTTTTGCCCGTGCTGAATATTCCCTTTTCTCTTCTGGATATTCCTCCCTCCCACCCCTCCCCCCCGAATTGCGCAACTGACCCCCAACCATTAACTTTAGTCCAACTTTGCTTCCGAGGAGGGCCCGGGTACCTAAGGTTGCTCTGGTGTTCCGCCACTCGCTCCCTGCCCTCTGTAGTCTCGAGGCTAACTTTGCGGGGAGTCCTAAACCCTGCACCATCCCCTGGCCTTAATGTGAGTCGTTCCCATACCTAACCGGGCCAACGGAATCTATTAAGTACGAATCCTTCATAGGGTTCTGTTCCGCAAACAGTGTTCAGCCACGGAACCCTGAACCTTTTTTGGCTTAGCAGAGTCACGTCCTCTATTCAGTTGTGTTTGACATATCGTTTCCTTTTCCAAATCGCTTCCTTTTCTGGCGGACCCTTTCCCACCCTCTGGGTCCCTTTTGCTGTTCCCTCTTCGATGTGTCATTTATGGTTGCTGCCTCCCCTGTCTGGATGTCCATGATGCTTAGCCCCTCTTCCTTGGTGGATACCCTCCTTTGCTTTCCATCCCAGTCGAACACCAGACCAAAAGGGAATGTCCATTTATATTTTATCTTTCTCGCGACCAGTTCCCTGATGAGTGGGGCCATTTCTCTTCTCTTTAGGAGTGTCACTGCGGAAAGGTCTTGGAATAGCTGGCTGTCCACCCGGTTCATCCTGATTTGATCTAGCTGCCTCGCTCTCCATTGTATGAGTTCTTTTTGCGGGTAGGAAGATAGAGCCGCCAGCACATCCCTGGGTCTCTCCCCTGGTGCCCCAGTGCGTTTCGGGCCCACTCTATGAATGTGGTCAATCCCAATAACCTCTGTCTCTTGTGCCTCTATGATATCCCTGAAGACATCCTGCACCGCATTCCTTAGGTCCTTGTCCAAGACCGATTCTGGCATGTTTTTTATGCGAATATTCGATCTGCGTGACCTATTTTCTAGGTCTTCACATTGCATTTCCAGATTGTGGGTCAGGCAGACTAAATGTTCCGGTGTTTCGCTATTTTGTAAGGCCTCCTCCTCTGCATTTTGCACTATTTTTTCCAAGGTGTCTGTCCTTTCTTCCAGGTTGGCAATGTCGTGTTTGACTTCTTGGATTACCTGCTGCATCTAGTGTTTGATTGCGGCAAATTGTTCCTGCACTGTCGACATAAGCTTGTCTTGAAGCTCTACGAACCAGGCGCGCATATCATCTTTTGTTGGGGGCAGGTTGCTGGAGGTAGTGTGGCCTGCGTTCGGTGTCAGCAAGGTTGGGTCGTCCTGCGATCTACCTCTAGTCGTCACTGGTGTCTCCGCTGCCCACATCTGTATGATGCTGGAGTCCTGTTTGGAGGGCTGCGGGTTTTGTTGGGCTCCCCCTCCCTTCCCTTTTGCTTTAGACATGGCCCCCGCCGGGAGCTGTACCCTGGTCTTCCACCCAGTGGTGGGCGGCGTTGTGGCGCTCCCTAATGTGGTGACCCTTATATTGTCCTGCTGTGTGCTTCGCACCAGTTTTTACTGCTGTTGGTAGTAGCGGGGGGGGGGGTATCCTCTCTTCCGTACCTCTCTGTCCACTGACCAGCCCCCGTTTATGCTTTGTGTGAGGGTGGGGGTGGTATGAGTTCCCCTCATTGCAAATGTTGTTGCCGGGCCTCCACTGGTGCCGGCTTCCAGTCGTGGCCGTGTAAGGGGTTTTGAGTGGCCATCCCCAGGTCCATTTGTCGCTTTGCCGGGGTCGTGGGGAAGCCTCACCTTATGGTCCACCGTTCCGGGGACTTCCGCTGGTGTGATCGAATCTTTGCCTGCCTCTCCCTCCTTCGGATCCGTTATGATTCGGAAGTCGCGGAGTCCGCCCCCGCGGGCAGCCAATTCAGCATTCGCCCGGACGGGCTCTGCGGTGCGTGGACTCCCGGCTTGTGTCCCCGGTCCTGCTCGGAGCGTATAGCTTGCCTCCGCTGTGTATCACTGGGGGCGGGTGTCCGCTTCACCTTGCTCCACTGCCTCGATGCGCCGCAGCCCCAAGCTCCAGGCCGCGTGGGACGACTCCGAGTTGCGGTGGGGGAGGGGCACTCCCCTGCGCGGTGAAGGTCGAGCCGCGGGGAAAACACCAATCGTGTACGTCCCGTGTCTTTAAGCAGTGTTGGAGCCGACACCCTCCGGTTCGTTGCCTTGTGTGGTGCCGATGTGTGGCCCGGCGGGAGCGAGACCCACTCACATCTCCCTGCTCCAGCGGCCATCTTGGAATCTCCCTCTATGGGATTCTTATGTCTCTGCTTGGTATATTTACCCTCTCTCTCGCCTCTTCATTCTCAGACCAGTTCTTGATTGTGAAGGCTTCTCTGGCCTTCTGCTTCTTGTCGCCTGTCGTTCTTATATACCACTCATTCACGTCACACACTAAATCTTTCCCTCTTTCTAGCATAACACTGTACTTTTTTGTAAGATGTTTATCCTAAAGGCTTCCCAGCCTTTCTCACTGTATTGGAAGTGTGTCTCAAATTCTCTAACAGTTCTGTTTCTTTCCTTTTTAAGGATTCGTTATTTTAGCTCCATTGGTTTCCCTTTTAGGGTGGGTTATTCTTCTCTTTCCTTCATGCAGGCAGTTTGGTTTTTAAGATTTACTTTCTTACTTTTCTGGTTTCTACTGGACGGGTTTCATTGTTCTTATAATGATTCCTAACTCGGGTCCCGTCCCAGTTACCTTCTCGTTCAAGTTGGAACATCTCAGGGTTGCGTACGGTTCGGGTCTCACCGGCATTCTCTCTTCTTCGTTCATCTCCTTGCCAGCATCTTGGCCCGACACGACTCGTCCTCTCTCCCAATTTCGATATTTCTCACTGGGGAACTGCATCCACTGTAGCGGTCTCTACTTGGCGGTCTTAGCGTTGTTGCCCTGGCAGACTGTCCATCACTGTAGTCTCATGGTCATGCCACCACCACTATTCTGGCCCCACTCGGGTCGGAGTCTCGTCTCCTTCTGTCTCCAAGCAGCACTCTTCTCGGTTGCCAGCTTCCAGCAACTTTGGACTTCGCGGGCTCTGCACTGGCCAACGGCCCTGCCTCCAGATAGTGTAACATCACATAGGGACCTCCCCGGGTTATCCATGTGATGCTTTCTCCTTGCTCTCTCATTCCTTTACGGAGTTAACAAATACTCCTCCTTAAGTTCACTCAACCCAGTTGATCTAGGTTTTACACTTAAAGAGCCAGCTGTTATTTTCTCTTGTGGGTAGCCTATTTTATCTTGTTCAAAAATCGATATTTGGATGTATAGTATATATGAGAGAGTCCAATATATGCCATCATGTTGAGTGTATTGGGGAGTTCCTCACTGGAATGCGAGTCCTTGTCCTCTAAGAGGGAATCTCTCCCAGTGAAGTCCCTCTTGCCAAGACCTCTTGTGAGTGTTGCAGAGCGGGCTCACCTCACTAGCCTCATAAGGGGGTGGAGGGAACCCCATTGGGTAGAAGGGACGGATTCCCTCGATTCATCACACAAGACACAAGAGACCGTGGAGGGGTCAAAAGTGCACATGGACAGGGAACAGAAGCTCAGGATACATTGGTGGCAAAGGTAAGAAGGTTAGGGTAATGGATTAATGAGTGGGTTGTGTGAGTTGACAGAGGTGGGGTGCTGTGGCTCCAATAAGTTGTGGCAAAGGGTAAGGAGTCAGGGAAGCAAGAAGGGACAAATTTCAGGCATGGAAAAGATCAAAGAGAAATAAAAGTCATAGCGGGGGAAAGATCCGGCTCAGTAAACCCTATTCTTTGAAATGGGCAGAAAGAGTTTGGTGGGCTGGATACGGCAGACCAAGGCCACAAATCAGAGAGGAGTGTTTCAAAAGGGCGGTGGAGCATAGATCCAAAGCAGATCCTTGTTACAAAGGTAAGTAAAGCATCAGAGAACTTTATCAATGCACACAATGGACACATAGTGGCTAAAACTAAGTAGCAGCGTCATTGAGGTTTATAGGGGCTACTTTAAGCAAAAACAGAAAGAAACTAGCAAAGGTAATGATGCTCTTAGCACTAGTGGGAGGTCACTCCTTGACTGACATCTGGGTCAGAGTTGTTCCTGCTGAAACCAGAGTCACCATTCAGCTAGCCCCGCTGAAGCATAGCTAGCTTCTCTGATTACAAGCTGCCGAAGGCTGCAGGACTGTTCCTGCACATGACAATGGCAATGCAACATTTGTAAGGCTGTACCGCAAGTAATACAAATTGCCTAAAGAAAATTAAATGTCGCACCTAAACACCTACTCCTTATCCAAGCCTCCTGGCATCCCAAAAACGCTTCCGACAAACTGCCCATTTCAGCATCTCTCTACTACAACCACCTCATCATCCTACCATCTCTCATCCCATGTACACATTGTACCCCTTATTGCAGCGTTACAGACAATGGGTACATCTAGTTGCCAAGTGTCAGGCGGCTAAACAAGGATTTATAGCAGATAAAGGCTGAGATTCCCATGCAGTCTGGTCATTTCCCTATCTGCTGAAATAAGGGCTACTACTTACTCTGCAGATCTGTCATTACACCTGCTCTTGTGCCAGGCTAATTCCTTTTTACTTTTGGCCGTTAGGTGGTATAAATCCAAAACTGTTTGCAGGGAAATTGAAAACATAGGGGAGATTGCATGAGAGGAAGGGCACAGCCTGTAGATGTTGTTTAGTTATGTGTCTTCCCCATCAATGCCCTTGGCCACGATTGGGCATATGTGACTTCTCTCCCCACCCCTGTCCCTCGGTCCTAATTACAGCCATTGCAGACTCTTAACTGTGATGGCTGAGGCCTGTAGCGGTAGTTGTCGAATACCGATCTCCGAAGCCGCTAGACTACTGGTGCGACGCTGGTATTGCAGTCGTCGTGTTCGGACGAGATACCATCCGGAGGACGTTTATTCTTTACTTTAATATCTATATATTTATATATATAAACCGATGATGGGAAAAAACCCAATATGAGGACCTCAACGCGTGAGGAATCATGGATACAATACATGTCAAAGTAGGGATAGTATTACAGTAACGCCCAGTCAAGATTCTTTTTCGAATCTAAAAAAATGATTATGGTAATACTCTGCACAAACCACTAGATGTCGGCCTATGCAAAGCATGTGATTCTAAGCAGATCCACAAATCTCTGAAACATACGTCATGCTGCTTATCCCTATATTCCTGGGATAAGGATTTGGAAATAAAGGATATATCCTGATTTATTACTGACTGCGGAGCAATTTATTGGATGTTTTGCTGAGTTTGGTGTGCGACTCAATGTAGTTTGGTACCTCTCTTTGTAAGTTCTATAATATATATAGATATGGGATACATTACTCACCGTAATCATATTTCTGATGCTTGTATCTGCTTAGATTCACATGCTATGCATAGGCCGACAACTAGTGGTAGCCTCAGAGTATTACATTTCTTGTTTTCGAAACTCGAAAAGGTACGTCGACAGGTTGGGCCTGCAATACTATCCTTAGTGTGACGTTCACTGTACCCATGGTCCTTCACGCGTCGAGGGGCCTCAGATTGATTTGTTTCTGACATGAGGTAGCATAAAGTGTAGCGTGAGTACAGATGTAATAAAGCAGGTAAGAGTAGGCAAAGCCAGAAAATAGCTATGCACCTTCTACTCCACAGGGGAGGAAGGGTCGCAGCATGTGAATCTAAGCAGATACAAGCATCAGAAATGCGAACAGTGTCTGGAGAAGGTGGTGGGTTTGAGAAGGTACAGCTGCAAATAGATGTTCTAGAACGGCTTGTCCCACCTGTGGATCTGCTTTAGAAATTGTGTCAATGCAGTAGTGCTAAGTATGCATAGAGCTCCATGTAGCTGCTTTGCAAATGGCGTCCAAAGGGA
Organism: Ambystoma mexicanum; assembly: GCF_040938575.1. Taxonomy (NCBI): domain Eukaryota; kingdom Metazoa; phylum Chordata; class Amphibia; order Caudata; family Ambystomatidae; genus Ambystoma; species Ambystoma mexicanum. Next base: position 1,264,877,275 of record NC_090937.1, on the reverse strand, counting down.
CGTTTGCAATAAAGGCCACAGTAGCTCCTGTACCCCTGGTAGAGTGAGTTCTTGGTGTGAAAGGCAGAGTTTTGTCTGATAGAGAGTAGAAGAGCTGTTTGCATTTCACTATCCATCTGGAGATGGTGTTTTTTGAAACATGATCACCTTTCCTGCCAGATGCTAAGGAAACAAACAGTTGGTCTGTTTTTCGTAGTGGTTTTGTTTTGTTTACATAGTAAAGAACCGCCCTCCTTACATCCAGTGTATGGAGGTTTTTCTCAGTCGAGCTTGAAGGGTTTTGGAAGAAAGCGTGTAGTTCAATGGATTGGTTGACATGGAACTTGGATATGAACATAGGTGAAACCTAGGGTGTGTTCTTAGTACCAACTTGTCTTTGTGGATAACAAAGAAAAGGTCTTGCACTGACAAAGCTTGTCGTTCACTGACTCTTCTTATGGAGGTGATGGCCACCAGAAAAGCCGTTTTATATGTTAGGTGTTTAATACTGGATTTGTGCATAGGCTCAAAGGGGGCACCTATGAGCTTTGCGAGTACCACATTTAGATCCCACCCTGGAAGCAGGTTTGAAATGGGGGGTAAAGCCTTTTTACTTCTTCCATCAATGCCTTAATGACTAGGACTTTCCACCAGGACACCTTGCTTTGAGAAGTGGTGTACGCGGATAGAGCCACTAGGTGAACCTTGATGGAATTGAATACTAGACCCGAGTCTAGTAAGTGTAGCATGTAATGAAGAATGTGTGATGGATTACATTTGATTGGGTTTACATTTTTTGATTGCCACCATATTACATATCCTTTACATTTGTTAAAGTAACAGTGTCTGGTGTTTGGTTTACCTGCCTCTTTGAGGATTTCCATACACCTTTGAGGTCGTTTTAAATTCAGGAGTCAAGCTGCCAAGTTCATAGATTGAGGATTTGGATGTAACGTTGTCCCCCTTGTTGGGTGAGCATGTTGAAAGGGCACAGGAGTTTCATTGGATCGCACATTGCCGGTTTGCGCAGATGCGGTACCCAAGGTTGTCTCGCCCACATAGGAGCAACCAGGATTAGAGTTACTTGTTCCTGGTGCATCTTGTTCACTATCCTGCTCAGCATTGGTGTTGGGGGAAAAGCATAGGCAAATTTCCCTCACCAGCTCATCCACAGGGCGTTCCTCTTGGATCTGGGTTGGGGAAACCTGGATGAAAAGTCTGGGCATTGTGTGTTTAGGTTTGTGGTGAACAGGTCTAACGGAGGATAGCCCCAGAGGGAAAAGACATTGGTCCTCATTACGGGTCGGGCAGTCCGGAAATAACAGTGGCGGTAAACCCGCGGAATGGTAATACGAGTCCGGCGGTAACCGAGCCGGAAAAAACGGCTGGTTGCCGCCGGACTCGTAATGAGGCCCATTGTCTGCAATTTTTCTGCTTAGCTGTCACTCCTGTTCTTCGGATAGAGGATCTCTGCTTAGTGTGTCTGCCAGGGAATTGAGTTCCCCTGGAACGTGTTGCGACACTAGGAACATGTCCAACTTGAGTGGCCACTTTTTGGGCTAGCCTGGACAGATTTGGAGATTGTGTGCCTCCCTGCTCGTTTATGTAAAACATGGCAGCAGTGCGGTCTATCAGGACTAGCCTGATAGATGCACTGAAAAGCTTACAGGGCTTTGATCACTGCTAATAGATTTAATAGGTTTATGTAATTTTGGGCTGTGATATGGGTCCACAGGCCATGCGCTGTGTGGTGAAGGTAATGGGCTCCCCACCCGGTGAGTGATGCGTCTAGCACTGTGGGGTTGTGAAAAGGTTTTCCTTTCAACAGATTTTCCGTTGTCCACCAGCGTAGTGCTTGAACTAGGGATAGCGAAACTACCACTAGATCGTCCCACTGACCACTTGCCTGAGATGACTGTTTCGCTAACCACTCTTGCTTTGGGTGCATCACGCAACCGTGCGTGCGGAACAATGTAAATGCATGAAGCCATCATCCCGAGCAAGCGCATTGCTTTGCGTACGGTTATTTGGCAATAGGCTAGATACGGAACTATTTGAAGCAGTATGTTTTCACTCTTTCGTTTGACAGGAAAACTAGTCCCTCTTCAATCTTTTTGATCGCTCCTAAGAAGTGTTTTGTTTTGCTTGGAACAAGAATTGATTTTGTTCTTGTTGATTGAGAATCCCAATTGGAACAGGCGAATGATTGTTCTTTGGGTATTTTGCTTGCAAATTTGGGGGGATTCCCCTGTTTTTAGCCAGTCGTCCAGATAAGGGTACACTGGGATTGATTATCTGTGTAGGTGCGCTGCCACTACCGCTAGTACCTTGGTGAATACCCTTGGAGTGGAGGCTATGCCGAAGGATAGCACCTTGAATTGGCAATGTTGATTCGCTATCTCGAGGCGCAAGCATTTTCTGTGCGCTGAGAACATTTAAATATGAAAGTAAGCCTCTTTAATGTCCAAGGTTACCATGTAGTACCCCTGTTTTAACAGTGGGATTACTTCCTGTAGCGTTGTCATGCAGAATTTATGTGGCTTGACATAGGTGTTTGCAAGGCGCAGGTCTAGGACAGGGCACATTGTCAGATCTTTCTTTGGCACAAATAAGTACATTGAATAAATACCCTTGTTTACCTGGTTTTCCGGTACGATTTCTATGGCGTCCTTTAGTAGAAGTGCCTTGACCTCTTCTAGCAGGATGAGTTGTTCTTCCTGTGTAGTCTTGGTGGGTGGTTGGCTGGTGTTTGTATTAGCTCTATGCAACAGCCACCTCAACGGTGGAAAGTACCCACTTGTCCTATGTGATCCCCTCCCATGCGGGTAAAGTGAGAAATGTAACCTCCTACTGGAGAGGCATAGGAGGGAACCTGTAGCGGTTGGTCATTGCTTAGGAGGGGTGGAGCCCCCTCTTCAGGAGGAGGTTCTGCTCCTACTCCTCAACCTTCTTTGGCCCCTTTGAAAAGTTCTGTTGGGAGGACTGTCCTCTAAACCGGCATGTATTTGAACCTCCACTCTACCCAAAGGTTTTGTTAGTTAGTTGTTCCAAGGATTTGAGGGTGTTGTATTCCTCTTTCACACTCTTTAGTGCGTCCTCGACCACTTTACCAAATAATGCGTTGGGCTCCATGGGCTTGTTTAAAGGGGTAGCCTGTGTCTCTAATTTGAAATCTAATTGACGAAGACATGCATGGCGTTTGATGAGGGTACCTTCTGGTACAATTTGCCCCGCATTGTCTGCTGCGTCTAAGTTATTTTTGAGAATGCAGCTTGCTACTTGTCTCCCTTCAACAATAGTGTGTAAGAGCTGGGTCTTTAGGGGCTCTTGAACCGAGTGCATTTGTTGTGCGACCTCGTCCCACTTGTGGCAATTATAGCTGGATAATAGCGTAGTGTTGTTAGCTATTCTCACTTGATAGGCAGCCAAGGAAGCTACTTTTCTGCCCAGGATGTAGATCTTCTTACTCTCCTTGTCAGGAGGGATTTTGGCAGATGCTAAAGGTGTTCCTACTCTCGTCCTAGTGGTGGTGACTATTAAAGAGTCAGGAATTAGCTGCCCACTAATGTATAATGGGTCTGACGGTGCTGGTATGAACATTTTTCAATGCGTGGGTTGACTGCCCTTGTCAGATTGGGGGTTAAGTAAAGAGGGTTGAATATGCCTCTGGACAGAATGAAGCAGTGGGATGAACTGTGATGCAGATCTCTTATCCCCAAGGATTTGCTCTACCAAGTCCTTATGGCCTAGAGCTTCCTGGGTATCGTATATTAAAGTGTTTTGCAGCCTTTAAGAGCAGGTTATTGTGCTGAAACTGGTTGTCCACCGGGGAATCGGCCACTGGTTGGTCGGTATGGTCTGAGGATTGGATGATATATACATTGTCGTCATAGTATTGGTCCAAGTCCCCTGTGTTCCCTTGATCTTCTGGGTCTGTAAATGAGCCTGGGTCTTATGAGGCTTGTGTGCCGTAAAATGTGGCCTGAGCCACGTCTTGATATGAAGAGGTATCAGTATGTGAGGCGTCCAGGCGAGCTCTTTTGGCATCGAGCTGCTTGCTAGCTGCTTCGCCTTGATGGGGCCCCTGCAGGTTATGGATTTGATCTGAGGGTTGCTCAAAGAAATTTACAAATCTAGACATTCTCCTCATGACCCTATCAAACTGTTCTGGGGTCCATTGGGACGAGCTTGGCAACACTGAGGGAGAAGGTGCAGGCAGAGGCTCTGGAGCAGGGGGCTGTTTGTGATGCATTGCCCCAGGGTGTCCTCAGGGGTAGAATAATCCCTACTCTTTGAACCTTGGGATTCTGAGGCTTGGGGCATCGAGGATTTAGAATTTTTCAACATTCTGGCTTTTAATAGGGTGTCAGGGATGTGTTTTTTGTTTTTTTTTTAAACTTGTATTTATTGGTTTTTACATAAAATAAACATCAAACATTATAACATCCCCCTCTCCCTCCCCCCTCCCACCCCTCGGGTCGTTTGATATTGTGGTGTCCAGGGTTCCATTTATGCGTTGAAGATGTCTGATACTTTGATATTATGGGGGCACCATTGTTCCATAAAGTCTGACTGAAGGTATTGCAGAGTCCCTTCCCATTCCTTTACGAACTTGTCTCTCGTTCCTTGGATTATGTGGGTGATTTTCTCCATTGTTATATGGGCCCATACCTTGTGTAGCCAAGTATAGGTCGGTGGGGTATTTTTATTCTTCCAATTCTGGGCAATAGTAGTCCATGCCGCAATGAGAAGTCCCATAAAGCTTCTCCACTGTGATTTATTGTATAGCCTTGTTATGTCATCTCTAATTCCACAAAGCCACACCCCCTATCCAATCAGCCCCACGTCCGGGAACACTTTACCCATCTCGCTTTTAACTTCCTCCCAAAAGGGCTTAATGCCTTTGCAATCCCAACAGATGTGTCTCCATGTTCCCACTTCGGCACATCCTCGCCAGCAATGATTTGACGTGTTTGGGTACATCAAATGGAGCCTCTCTGGGGTATAATGCCACTGTGTCATGATCTTGATCCACATCTCTCTAGTTTGTGCCGAGTGAGTCATCTTGGGGATCTGCTTCCATAGGTCCTCCCACTGTCTTTCCGTCGGCTCCTCCCCCAGCGTTCTGCCCCACTTGATCCTGTATGACCATTTAATTTCTTCCCCTTGTGTGTTTATGAATTTATACATAGTCGATACCCACTTTTTCGTCCCAGTGTTGGAGATGATGTATGTCTCGAACAATGTAAGGTCCCTAGTTGCAGCTTTGGTGATTGTCGGGGAATTTAGCCAATGTTTTAACTGCTCGCATCTATATATATCGCCTTTGGGGAGAGTTGAGCCTACAAAGCAGGATTCTAGTGATCTAATTTAATTGTCCACGAACATCTCGCCTATTTTCGTTATGCCTGCTTCCTCCCAGCTATCATACGCCCCTTGTTCCATCCCTGGTGGGAATTGCGGATTTCTGCTTATGGGCGTAAAGAGTCCACGCGTCGTGGTCATTATACCTTTTTGTGTTTAGCTATCCCATGCTTCCAGCGTGGTCCTCATTATTTCACTTATCCCTAAGTTCTCATGTCTGTGTTGCTTCTGTTTCCAGAGAAGCTCTACCAGTGGGGTTCTCGCTACTGCTCTATCTTGCTTGGCCCAGATCTGCTGCGGATTCTCCCCCACCCACTCACGCAGGACCTTAAGCTGCGCCGCCTGACAGAATTTTTTAAAGTGGGGAAGCGCCATCCCCCCCTCTCTGGTTGGTGCCGTGAGGACCGTCCTAGCTATTCTCAGCGTTTTCCCTTTCCATACGAAGGATGACGCCAGTTTCGTTAGGATTTTGAAGAACGTGTTGGGGACGCCCACCGGGAGAGCCTGAAAATAGTATAGTACCCTTGGGAGGATGGTCATATTGACTGGCTGAATTCTGCCCCACCAAGATATCTGTAATGGATTCCATCTGCCAATTTCTCTACGAATGCTTGTGAGTAGCGGCGGGTAATTTTCCCCATAGAATTGCCCAATTTTTTGAGGTACTATTATTCCCAGATATTTTATACTCTTTTCTACGATCTTAAGGTCCAGTAGCTTTGCTTCCCCTTCTATGTTTGCTCTGTCACCTGCCAGGATTAGGATGTCTGATTTTTTTCTATTTATCTTCAGACCTGAGATGGCCCCAAAGTCTTCTAATTCCCCCACCGCGGCTGACAAGGTGAATTCAGGATCTTCTAGGGTTATTAGCATATCATCCGTGTACGCTATCACTTTATGTTGCTGTCCTGCCATATCTATCCCTTTAATGAGTGTCGATACTCTTATTTTTATTAGAAAAGGTTCTAGAAAAAGAGCGTACAGTAATGGAGAAAGGGGGCAGCCCTGTTTCGTTCCTCTTGATATTATCACCTTGTCCGTAAGCTCTCTGTTAATGGCTATTCTACTGGATGGGGAGTTATAGTTCGCTCTGATGCTCGCAATATATTGTTCCCCAAAACCCATACGCTTTAGAACTTTGAATAACATTGACCATTCCACCCGATCAAAAGCCTTCTCGGCGTCCACCGACAGCAGTATCGCTGGGGTGCGAGTTATGCCTATTTTTTCCACTAGATGAATGAGCCTCCTAGTGTTATCATGGGTTTGCCTGCCCGGGATGAAGCCCAACTGGTCCATACTGACCAGTTTAGGGAGAAGCGGGGATAGTCTTGTTGCCAGGATCTTCGTATAGATTTTTGCATCCAGATTAATCAGGGAGATTGGTCTATATGATGCAGGGTTTGTTGGATCTTTACCTGCTTTGTGAAATACCAACACCTTCGCTTCATTCATTGTGGGGGTCACGTTGCCGCTATCTTTAAATGAGTTCAGGAGCCTAGTTAAGACTGGGGTCAATAAGTCTGAGATTTTTTATAAAATGGGGCCGTAAAACCATCTGGGCCTGGAGCTTTGTTACCTGGGAGTCCATTTATTGCTTTTTTAACTTCCTCCTCACTAATTGGGTTCTCTAGGGACTGTTTATCCTCCTCTGAGATCCTCGGAATCTGTAGGGCCTCTAGATAAGAGTCTTGGGCGGCTGTATTAGGGCGTTCTGTGCAGTAGAGAGTTTGATAGTATTCCCTCAGTGCTTCCCCCATGTCATGTGAGCACGTTTGGATGTCACCATTCGCATCACGTATGGCCTTAATTGTTGTTTCTTTCTGTTTCGCACAGAGTTGTCTTGCTAAGAGTCTATCTGCTTTGTTCGCTTTTATGTAATACTTCTGTTTCAGATAGAGTAGGTTCCTTTCTGCGCCTTTCGTGCGTAGCATCTCTAATTGGCCCTGTGTATGTTTCAGCGATTTTTTCAATATCTTAGTGGGGTGTGTCAGCATTTTCACTTGGATATCTTCGATTGTTTTTTCCAACTCCTTTTCCCCACATATACCTTTGTTTATCCTTCGTAATTTTCAACGCCATCATCTTCCCCCGTATAACTGCTTTAAACGCGTCCCAGACTGTGCTCATTGTGACTTCCCCATTATCATTTTGTACAAAATATTCTTCTATCATTTCCCTTATGGATTCCCCGGTTATTGGGTCCTGGATCAGTTCCTGCGGTAACCTCCACCTCCGCAGGAACTGATCCAGGGATGTGTTTTTTACTTAAGGCGCACATTTTTTAGCTTTTTGAAGGGGCCGTCAACACACCTTACAACGCACGGTCGCCGGAACCTGAGGACTTTCCAGATTTGGACGCAGTGTTGGAAACAGGCTTCGGTGTCTGTTTCGGGGCCTGTCATGGGGTGATCGTAACCGCAATGGCCCAGAGGACAGGGAAAGGTTGGACCTCCCCTTCGACACCACGTGTGGCTTATCAGCCAATGGCGTGATGGACTGTCGGCCATGGGTGATGTGCTTGGTGTGGTGTGCAGTGGAGGTGCTTGAGTCGCCGGGTGTCGTCTCCGTAGCAGAGCCGGCAGCCTGCCTGTTGGCAACAGGGGCTCACACGCGGGAAACCATTGAGGCCTGATCGCCTTAAGCGTCACTTAGGATGCTGACGCTGCCATCGCTGGAGGCTGACCATGGCAGCCTCGGCCTGCATGGCGTGCTGGGCCCAGCGCTTAGTTTTTAGGTCATATAAGGGTTTTGGCCTAAACAGTTTACAGTACTTGCACTGTTTTTTGCGTGGCCCTTAAGGAGGCAAAGGTTATATGAAGTACAGTAGGCTCGAACAGTGGGGAGGGAACGGGAGAAGTAGTGGACACGGATGGAGTGATATAAATTCAAAATGTTATTACATGCACTGCAAGTTTGATTTGTGTTGTTTGTTGAAATAAAATTAATAAAAATTGTTTAAAAAAAAAGGAGGCAAAGGTTACACACTCAGTGTAAATCCTTCCAGGGAAACTTCCTGTCACAGGAAGGATACAATTTAAAAGGAGTATTTTCCAATATTGTATAAATATGGCAACCTGGCAGAGTACAAGGAAGTATAGGGGAATATGCATTTTCTAAGTGAGATGGAATATGAATCTCCCCCCACTCTCCCTACTGTACAGGGCCAAGGCCCGTTGGGGCCTAGTTAAGGCTGCAGACAATGTTCGGCCTATGCATAGCATGTGATTTAAGCAGATCCACAAGCCTCAGAAAAATATATACATACACACACACGCACTCACACACAGAGAGTGAGCGAGGGAGAGTAATCGTCTTTCTGTGGCTTGTGTCTACTAGGCCCCCATGTAGGGACATTCCTGTCACCCTATCTTACGTGTGAAGATAACCATGAACCCTCACATGCAGACATCTTCAGGTCACTCTTTTCCCTTGAACTCCTGCTGCAAAGCAGACAAATAACTGTCCTGCTTTATGCAGTGCTTTGGGTTTACACAGGAAGAACATAACTGCTCTGTTAGGGAGGATTCTCATTCAATGGCTAATTTCCCTCACCTAGTTAGTCCCCGAGCAGCTTTGCTGGACTTCTGGAGTTTATTTTTTCCACTTGGTAAGAGTGTGCCTCGTTTTCCCACTCTTACCTGTGTTTTGTCATGTGCATTTCTACTTGTGCGATCTTGGACTCTGGAGCACACCACTCCATGAGCCCAACTTCTTGTGTGCGTTACACAGCACCTTCAGTGCAGTAACACAGGGTTGTCTTTGAGACTTCCAACCGACTCCATTTCTGGGGCTGACTACAGTCCCCCAGAAAAGGGTAAAGTTAACTTTACTTAGCCAAATAACCACAGATCCAGTACACCACATCTTAAATGGAGTATTGGAAAGGGTTAGTCCTTAGCCCTTTTTATCTGTACCTCCTACAGCATTGTTTTGCTCTTTTAACATTTAGACTTGGCCGGTGGCAGTGGTATCTACCCTAACTTTTCTACTGCGATTATACTATATAAACGTGGTATTGATTTGGCTATTATATTAGCCTCGAAAATAAACCCGCTTGACCAAATACTTCTTTTGGCTCTGGTCGGGTTTATTCACCATTTCTTTTTGTTAAAGTCCTTCTTGTGTTTTACTTTGTGCGGCAAACCAGGTTTGCCTTCTTTGTTCACCGTCTTTTGGCGGGCTTCTGCTAAGAAGCCCTCCTCTGGGCGCCTGGTGTCTAGGTGGGTTGAATGTGAGGGAGGGATGTAGTCACCCCCTGCACAGGGTATCCTAGGAAACCCAAGTCGTACTTTGCCATGATTGGCTGAGGTGGTTGTCCGGGCTGGACAACCCCCCTGCTGCGTGATTGACAGCCAGGCTGTGTGAATGGGGGATTTTTCGCATAAAAGGCAGGACTCTTGGGCTGGAAGTGAGAGTCGCCACTGGAACTGCAAGGAACCGAAGAGAAGCGGAGAAGAAGACGGCTGCTGCAACTACCCTGCCCCGGTGAAGCCCTGCTGCAGTCCTGAGCTATCTACCCTTCGACGACCAGAGAAGATCCAGTCCAGAGTCTTCTTCCCTTGAGCCTGGTGGGGTCAACCAGCTCATCTTCCACAGCCAGAGGATCCTCTTCGTGGTCGAAATTGCTGCACCCTGCTGTAGTGGTCCAGATAGCCATCTGCAGAGCCTCTCCTCTTTTAAAGGAGCGCACCTTTTATTCACAGTCGCTGCTGCTGGCTTCATCCCTGTGTGGTGCAGACCCCTCCAGATGTCCTCCTTCTCGTCTCCGCGACCAAAGCTCCAGGAACCGTAGGTCTGCAGGAAACCACCAGGAACAACTGCCGTGGCACCAGCTTCTTCTTTGAATAAGGTACTGTGTTCTACATCGAGGAACTAGGGTGAATCCCTTTTCTCCTCATCCAAGGCTTGCCCTTGTCTTCCCCCTCCTTATAACTTTTGCTTCCTCTGTTGACAATATCCAAGTACTCCTGGCAACGTTGAATCTTGAACTGTCTGACTGTGAGATCGTCGACAACAGGAACCCGGTTCCACTTGACACTGGCTCCAGCCTATTGACTTTGTATTTCTGTCAGCGAGTGTTCTCTGATCCTGTCTGCCTTGACAAAAGTATTGCCTATGATTTTTGCCCCCAACTCTCTCTGGTTAGCCCAGGTGCTAAGTGTGTTTTGCCCCGGTAACATTTCTTGCTACGGATACGGGTTTCTTTAATACGAGCGAACTGTCAAAAAGTGATTGCATATGTGTTCCCGCTTGTGTCTTTTGTTTCATAACACCGGTCCGCCAAAACATAAGGTACTTACCTTGAGCTATTCTGTGCCAAGAGAATTGGTTGTTTTTAGTGTATTTTACGTGTGGTTTTGAATTCATAGAAGTGTTGTGTTTTACAGATGGTTTAAAAATAAATGTACTTATATTTTTTACCTGAAACCTTGAGTCAGTGTTTGCTTGAGTCACAGTAATTGAGGTCCCTTTGTGTAATCTCTGCTACTGCTCATATACTCTTCAGATAAGCCTGGCTGCACCGCTACTGCTACCACTTTAACATAGTAGTACAGGCTTGTACCAAAGGTGAACTTGTATTACCACTTGTAGTCTTAATTGTGTGTAGCGGTCCCTAAGCGCACTGCACAGGATTCTGCCTAACATGCTCCATGAACATCAAGTGTGTGCAGTGCTTTTTTCCCCTCTGCTCTGTGGATCTGGGTAGAAGGAAGATAGTTAGATGAACTGGTTGACGTGAACTTTGGGTAAAAAAATGTGGACTTGTTCTAAAGATCACTTTATGTTTGTGGATCGTGATAAACGGTTCATCCACTGAAAGACACTGCACCTCATTTATCCTTCCAATAGATGTTATGGCATGGAGGAATGTCACCTCTGTATTTGCGCTCATTTAGAGGGGTCCTGTACACCAGCACAAAAGGAGGGCCATTAGTTAGTAAATCCCAGCCAGGCCAAGGTGGGGGTGTGACTGGAGGGGAAATGCGCTTTACTCCTTCCAGAAAAGCCTCGACAACTGGCCCTCTGGCACTCTCCACAACAACTTTTGGTGTGAGGTACTTAATTCTGCTAGTGTGGCTAATCGTACCTGGAAAGGTGAGCATATCTGCAGGAAAACAGTCAATGGGATTGATGTGTTTATTAGTGTACCAAATGACAAACTGCTTCCATTTATTGAAGTAGCAATGTCTTGTGTTTGGTTTCCGTACCTCATGGAATCGATCCATACAACATAGTGGTAGGTGTAAATGACTAACACTATCACCTCAGGAGCCAGGCTGTCAAGTTCATAGTATGTGAATTTGGATGTGCTATCCATAGATGCTGTTGTGTCAGAGAGTTGTGAAGTGGATGTACCTTGATTGGTTGGTGTTAATATGGATTTCTAAAAGCATCCCCTAGGTGAGGATTTTGGGAGGCCATCCTATTTATGGTAAACTGTGAAGATTCCAAGAGGTTAACCAAAACCCAATCAAGGTACAGTGGAAGAGCAGTTAAAGGCCTGATCTCAGGAAAAGTGTGAGTGGTACAAAGAGTCCACACAGAACAACATCAATAATTCAAGTTAGTCAGTAAGTATATGAAAATACAATTATTTGTTAGGCTTTTCTGAAAACACGAAGCATTAAACAAAATCAAAGGTGAGTAATGTAATAAAAAACCATATATAACACATATATATATATATATACACATTCACCCTGAGAAATATTATTGCATATGCATTAAATACATGTATTCTACAGGAGAGTAACCAGATGCAGGAAAAACAGAACAATCACAGACCTATGTTCCGCTGTCTTATGAAGTCACATGAAGTCCAGGACTAAGATGTATTGGTTCCAACTATGGTTTCTCCACGGAAGGCATTTCAGTACTGATGCAGTGGGCTGTGGTGGGGAGTTGCAAGTTATCTAAAGAAGTGTAAGTATGTACTCCAAATAATGAAATTACCCCACTCTATCCTATACTTAAGGTAAGTCCTATGAGAGGATCCTTACCCCAGGTTTGATGACCAAAGGCCAGGCCAGAGAATATTTTGGGACAGAGGCTTTCCACCCAATGTTACCCTATGGGAGACAGAGGGGAAGCGGGGGGCAGAAACAGGTATGTTCACTTACCCCCATGTCTCTGATTCTTCCAGCTAACACTGCAGGTCTTCTGAAATTCGCTGGAAACACAATCTTCTGTCCTTCATTCAGGCGAGGGAATCCCAGGGGTCACGGGTGCAGAGGACATTTTGCGTGCCGGGAGCTGGTCGTGGTTCACACCAGGCAGTTACCGGAAACTTCTTGAATCAGACCCCAAAATCACAGGATTGCAGAGAGACTGTTCCAGCAGAGGTCACCACAGTCATTCCCTTGTTGTGAAAGGCTAAAATGTTAAGGACAGGAGACTTATGGCATAAACTGAAGAGCTTGCCAGTCCAAAGGCTCTATTCGGAATGGGGACAGCTGCAGTGAGGTAGCCCAAAAGGGTGGTCAGTCCACTGGGAGGTTCAGGGACATTTCCGCAGGCTTCAAGAATTGGATCCTCGAGCAAGGGCCACGCCTGTTTGTTCCCACTGGTCCCGGGTTGAAGGATCAACAAGGGTCTTGTGAAATCAGGCAGAGGAGCTGGGCTTCACTAGAGTCAATGCTGGTCAGCTGCAGGACTCAGCCACGGGTCAATAGCGTGCTGCTCTTCTTCATAGAAATCTTGGTTCCAACTATTATCTCTTCAATAGCTGCAGAAGCCCTCCTCTTAATCAAGATGCAGGCTGGCAGCTAGCTCAAGCCCACCAATGGTAAGGATCGGCAACATTCAAACACCCAGAGTTGTCCAATCCTGGGCAACCACTGGCCATCACATCTGTCCAGCAAAAGACCTTTGGGCACCAGAGGATGTGGACTGGGGCAAACAGTCCCAGCCCCCTCCTCTGGCTCACAAACACAAAGCCCACTTGCCTGCAAATGTAGCAGCTTTCTGTGGGAAAGGGGTTACCGTATATGTCATTTCCTGGCCTGGGATGGCACAACAAGATAACCAAAGAACAAGCAAAAATAGTGGCATGGCCATTTTAGGGTGCTAGCCACCTTCAGTAGCCATAAGCTGTAAATGCAAAAGTGCACGAGAAAAATATCACAAAAACGGTAAAAATCAGGAGCATCGACAAAGTGACCAAAAAGCCATTAGGTAAACAGTTATAAGGATACAAAGTATCCTAACCACACTTCACTGTAAGGTGATGTGTGCAATTGTAAAAATACAAGAAGTTCAAAAGAGACAAAGTCCCACAGTAATGACAGTCCTAGAGACCAGTCAGCTTCCCCATAAGAATGAGCAAAACAGGCAAGGAAAGTAAAGTCCTGCTCCTTGGTCCTGATCTCAAGAAGGCCTTTATTGGTGCTTTGATCCCTGGACCAGTGGGAACAACCAGTCTCAACCCTAGGTCGAGGATCTGTGCCTGCTGGGCCTTCAGAAGTGTCCCTGGACCAACCAATGGATTGACCAGCTCTCCACTGGGCTACCTTGCTGCAACCGTTCCGTTGCTGTGCAGTATATAGCCTTAGCATTTTTTCAGATATTCAGCTCGGGCCACAAGTCACTTGCTCCTGCATTTTCAGCCCTCTCACTGCAAGGGAAGCTGTGCTGGACCTGCTCCTGTGTTTGATGCTGGTAGATCACCTTTTGCCCACTTGACCGTGGTGACCTTCATTGAATACTGTTGTCTTCATGTCCCTAAGGTGTGTTAAGCAAGATTGTATATAGCAACACTGTGGGAGACTACACCAGCCTTGTCCTCTTGGCAATAGGGAACCAAACCTTTGGTATAGGTCTGCACTACAGAAGTTGGTAGAGTGACTGAGCAGCCAAACGTATCTCAAGAGGGGTCAATTTGAGCTGTAGAACTACACAGTGACAGGTATTCAAATAACATATATACTCAGGTTACTTATTAAAATAAGTATTTATTAATTTAACAGTCAGTTTTAAAATAAGCCTTCTTTAGAAAGGGCAATATGCAACAATAAAATACACTTCAAAAATACACTCCTTCAGTTTCAGTTAAGTAAGTAGATACCCTTTTGGAATGTCATACACACACTTCCTACACCCTGAGGTGACTTCAATAGTTAGGACACTGTGGACATTGACATATCACTTTTTACACTTATTGCAATACTGAGGTTGTGGAAAAGGGAATAGGTTAGGGAAGGAAACAAAGGTTAACATGTTTATCCAAACAGGTAAGCACTTTACAATTCCCCAGTGAAATATAGGTGAAACCTTTCCCAGCTAACCATGTAACTTATGAATGACTTTTTGCAGGGACGGATACACACAAAGTCAGAGGGTAAGAAGAGTCTGCAGGGAGCCAGGACAGCCACTGTCAATTGAGCAAAGTCTAGGGGAGCTGAGGCACTTCGTGAAGATAGCACAAAAGTCTTGCACAATGTTAAAGAGAGTATTGTAGAAAAGAATCACTGTTGTGCTACAAGCTGGGAGGCTTGTGAAAAGCAAAGCTGCAAGCAACTCTGCAAAGGGCAGCAAGTCTCCAGTGAGAGCAAGCAAGCTACACACAACAAGAGCCAAGTACCCCTAGATACACATTACCTTAGTTCTGAAGAAAAGGGATCCAGCAGGCTTCTGTTCCTGTTGCAGCCCTGCAGATCCTGTGTTCCTGGGACTCAGTCGTGGGGACAAGGGGGAGGAAGTCTGGGGACTCCTGCACTGCGATTTGAAGGTTGGCTGCAGCAACGGACGTACTCCAGATCAGCACTTTGCGGTTTCAGCTACCATGAAATAGCACCACCACGGTTCATGGACACCTTGTGGGCTCCCCTTGCTTCTGGGGTCCAGAACTCTGTTGAGGTGGCTCAGGCATGGGTCACCCTGCATTGGGAGGGCACTCGGGATCTTCCTGGAGCTCAAGTCCAGCTTAAAGACAATGCACTAATTCCTGGTGTTCCTGTCACCTGGCACTCGGTTCCAGCAGCAGCAAAGTAGTACAGCCAGCAGGGTGAGGGGTTCCAGCCAAATTAGTCTTGGGGTCAGTTGGTCTCACCAACCCAAGGGAAGAAGCGACCTGTTCCTGTATTCTCTAGTCGATAAGAAATTTGGAGCTTCAGCAATGCAGCTGGGCTTCACCAGGCAAACCAACACTCCAGGAGGTTGCAGCAAGCTTCTCTTGGGTAGCTTCGTCCAGTGGTCAGCTCTGACTTCCTTGCAAAAGACCTGCCTTTTATGCAGGTTTCTCCCATTAATTCGCAGCCTAGCTGTTCACTCACACAGCAGGGATGCTGTCCTCCAAGGACAGCCAGCCAATCACCTTTGGGTGCATTCCTGTAACCAAGGAGACTAAGCACGGGTGGTTTCGGGAACCTCCCTCGCTTCCTGCCCTGCCAGACATGCTGGAGCCAGAGGTGGGCTTCACCCATGAATCCCGCCAAAGACAAAACGAGCAAAGGGACCAAACCTGGTTTGGCAAGCAGAGTAAATCTCAAGCAGGACCTCAGAAACAAGAAATGGTAAAATAAGACGACCAGGGCCATTTTGACAAAATGGACACCCATGGGAGCAATACTGCAGCTGAGGATTCAGCCTGCGGTAAAAATGCACAATGGTAGGAAAATTAAACCACTGCCACCAACCATTAAATGTAGTGAGGTTAACACAAAAATGTTACATGAGAAGGTAGACAAAGGGGATACTAAGTAACCACCCAGCACTCCACATTTGATGGTGTGTGCTGAGTCTACAAAAAGAAAAAGGTAAGTAAAGTCAATTTCACTTTACTACTCTTGGAAACAGTAGTTTATCCAAGAGAAGGTATTTAAACCTTAACAGAAATCCAAAGGACTTCTCTGTGACGCTGAACTGAAGGTGCTATGTGTCACAATACAAAACGATGATGCCTATGGAGTTTGTCAGACTCCAAAACCAAAAGAAACAGTCCAAATCAGAGAAAAATACTTGAGAGTGAGAAAAATGTAAAAGTCCTAAAGTCCAGCAAAAGAGCTGTGGTTCTGTAAGGTAGAAGGGAATTAGCACAGAAATGAGAATTCTCCCTATCAAGGTGTACAGTGTTCGTCCGTCCTGCGTCTTTTACTGGACGCTGTCTTGAACCAAACTGTTCCTAAATCCTGTGACCACCACAAAATAAAATCCTGCAAAACCAAGTATCTCTTCTGTCTAAAATGACTGTCGTGAAAGGCACCAAGACAAAAGACCAGGCCTGCACCGAACCCTGGAACCTCTACAAGTGGTACCCAGAGAACTCCAAGCCAGGAGTGAGGGGGAGGGGTGGTTGGGGAGTCTACATATCTGTTGCTTTCCCCTACAGGACTCCCTTACGGTAAGAAGAGTACAACGTCCTGCCCCTAACTCACTCTTACCTGCCCCTTGGCGGTGGAGCCTGGGTTAAGGAGCCTCCCTAGGCCTATCCTAGTGTGTTATTATTGAGTGGGGTCTTCACTTGAACTTTATCGATTTTTTGTGACTCTTTAGTAATCATAATCACTAGCAAAATCTCTCTATAAACCTACCTGAAGAGTGAATACTTGGACTTTATAAGATTGAGGGAAGCTGTTTCGTGATTATTCTGAAGAGTACTGGTGATTTCTGTGCATCGGACTACTTACCTGTTTTGCACTGTCATTGACTCAAATGCTATTCTATGGGCC
Source organism: Ambystoma mexicanum (assembly GCF_040938575.1). Classification (NCBI taxonomy): domain Eukaryota; kingdom Metazoa; phylum Chordata; class Amphibia; order Caudata; family Ambystomatidae; genus Ambystoma; species Ambystoma mexicanum. The sequence goes on along the minus strand of NC_090937.1, from coordinate 1,264,860,263 downwards.
TCATTACGTGTCCGGCGGTAGCCGTGCCGGAAAAATCGGCAGGCTGCCGCCGGACCCGAAATACCATTCCGCCTTCGTGATTGGCGGAATCATCGGGGCATTACAACCCCAGTGACCCGGTAATTCCGGAGGCGGAATTCTGTAAATCCCCATTCCCATGGAGTCCCATAGGACTCGATGGGGACAATGGAACCACCGGTCCCGTCTATGACGGAGCCTGTGTTTCCATTTCCGCCTGCAGGCGGGTGGCGTTACTCCCGTCAGGTCAAACCTGGCGGGAGTGACACCTCCCGCCTACAGAACTTGGAATCAGCCGGTCCAGAAACAATGGTGGCGGCGGATTTACCGCCACCATTGTTTCCGGACCGGCTGACTCATAATGAGGCCCTATGTCTCCTAAGGGTGAATGTATATATCTATATTATATGGATTTTGTGTGACAATATTTGCCTAGAATTTTGATATGCTTTGTGTGTACTAGAGGCCTAATAAATAATTGTATTTGTATACTTACCTGTCTAACTGGAATCACTCGTGCTGTGTGTGGACTCATGGAAGCCCTAGACTACGCTCTCGCCCGTCATGAGACTAAGCCTTGCCGTTCTGCTACCTCACCTTGATTAGTTTTGGCTACCCTCTCAGTGTCTTCCCTAATCACCATAATAAGGTGGCCGCCCAAAATCTTCCCACCAGGGCTGATTTCGGAAATCCATTGTAACAGTGAGGTATTGGCTCGTGAGAGGAAGTGGTACTCTGTTGTGAATGCTCATGCAAGTGAGTGAGTGAGTCGTAGTAGGAAGTTAGTGAAAGAGTGAGTGTTAGGCAGAATCATGTGCAGTTCCCTTAGGGAGCACTATAGAAGATTAAGACTACAGTTATGAGCAATAAATCCCCTTTGGTATCAGTCTGTACCACGAATATTTAGTTGGTAGCTGTGGCTAAGCAGTCAGACTTATCTCAAGAGGGAGATGAGCAGTATTCAGGGTTTACACAATAGGGCTATGGTACAAGGAAACACTGACCAAAGCTTTGTATGAAAAGAGAATATAAATATTTATTTTACACAATTCTAGTTCAACACATCAATCACAATTATTAAATCAAGTTAAAATCAGTCAAGAAAAATATACACAACTCCCCAGTTGAATTGTAGACAAGTTTGAGCAAGAGTGAAAACTGAGCAAAACGGCACAGTGAAAACCAAACACAAATGGCACTCTAGCAATTTCTCAAAAGGGAGGGAATGGGCAAGTTATACAGGAATATACTCTTAGGCACCCTAGCAACACTTCCCAATAAGTTTGTGAACAAATTTAGGCAAGGCAGTACTTTAGCATGTGGTATACTTAGGTGAAAACCGAGCAAAATGCCACTTCACAAGTTTTAAAAGTGGGAAGGAAAAGGTGGTTATAATAGTTAGGTGCACCAACACATTTATAGTTGAGAAGCAATCTAGAGAGGGCAGTATTAACAGATTCACCCAGAGTCAAGAGGCCTGCGCCAGAGTCAGTGGTACAGGGCAAAAAGCCCAGCAGCAAAAATATTCTTGTAGCTGCAGTCAATTCTTTGTTAAATGATTTGAAAGGTTGGATTGCAGAGGTGAAAGACAATGTCTAGAAGATGTGGGCGGCCATCCCAACAGGTAGGTAAAGGCTCTTGCAGATGAAGATCTTCTATCGTCGTGTGGAGACAAGTGGAGACGCTGCAGCAGGGCTTCACCGGTAGTTCAGTCATTGCAGATGTCTTTGGCTTCTCTCCTCTTCGGCTTCTTAGTTCCAGTGGTGACGTCTTGCTCTTCCAGTCCTCAGGACCCTGCTTTTATGCAAAAAGATCCCCATTCATACAGCCTAGCTGTCACTCACACAGTGGAGTGGTCATCCTGGCGGGAGACCCTCCAGCCTATCATGGCAGAGTGCGACATGGGTTGCTGAGGCAACCCTGTCCAGTGGTCCTACTCCCCCTCCCACACAATGGATCCAGCCCAGACTCAGTGGCGCCGAAAGGAGGGCTTCTTGGCAGAAGCCCACCAAAAGGACAAACAAAGGATCCCCGACCTGGGTTAGGAGTTTGGAGAAAGTCACGAGAAAGAATTTATATAAAAGTTCTGGCAAATAAAACCTACCGGAGTAAAGTTAATATAAAAATAAACCAGCGGTATGTTAGAGGCTGTCAATAAATGTGGTAGCCTCGAGCAATGGGAAAATCCCATTGGGAAATATTTGCGGTCGAATATTTTCGGTAGTAACCACTGCCACCAGCCAGAAACTTTTGAGAGGGACTGTACGGTACCCTCTCGAAAATGAGCATAAGGGAAAAACTATTAACCCTTGCCAGTACCTCCATAGTAAGATGGGCTGTACTGGTTTTGTTCATAAAGAGTGACTAGTAAAGTCAATGGGGACTTTACATGCGCTGGGAGACAGTTGTCAGTCCCAGGGTATGGAGTCTATGTTTGGGGGTCGCTACGACACCCCTGTATCACTGCACGGAGGGTGCTGTGTAACACATGTGGATAAAGATGGTTCCTATGAGGGTGAGAAAAACCCCATAGACATTAAACACGAAAAATACCCTAGAACACACATAGCAAAAAACACCTAAGAGTGGGAAAAAGAGTCTCACTCTTAGCAGGAAATAAACAAACCTTTCAAATCCAGCAAAGCTGCTGGCGGACTCTATAGGTAAGGGAAATTAGCCATAGAATGAGAATTCTCCCCAACAGTGAGTAGTAGTGTGGAGTCAAGAGTGGAAATAGAGTGGTGGGAGGAGTGGTAGTATAGAGGGAGGAGTAGCAGTAATGTTGCAGGAGGAGCAGCAGCAGTGCAGAGGAGGTGGGAGTAGTAGTGTAGAAGAGGTGGGAGTAGCAGTGGTGTTGAAGGAGGAGTAAGTGTAGGTTGGAGAGGGGAGAGAAATACTAAGAGTAATAGAAAGTAAGCTCAAAGGGGCGAGGTACACTTTAGAGAGCAAAACATTAGAGGGACAGAGGAAGAACTAGGCAGAGAGAGGAGAGACAGCGAGTAGAGTGGGAGGGAGGAGAGTAGGAGGAGCAACGGAGAGTGACAGAGAGACATCGGGAGAGGAAGATCAGAGCACTTAAGGACCAGGAATGTTGAAGATCGGGGTGTCTGGAAGGCACAATGCTACCCCACATCTTGGCGAAACTGTTACGTAGCAACAATAGATTGGGAGGATAGATCGATCAGTCATTTGCTTGTAGGCCATCATCTAAAGTTGGACATACTTTAGACAGTAGGGGTTAACGATCACTAGACCTTCAGGAAATCAAAATGAAGACCCTCGAACCTCATTTATTTGGGAGGTGGTGTGTTCTTGAGGTCAAAGGTGACAGTGTCTAGAGGCAGCATTGCCCACAGTGATCAATAGAAAAATGGGTGGGCAGTGGGGAAGGTTGAACATTTACAGCCATGAGTGGGTGGGATAATCACCCAGATTCCACACACAGTGCCTGTAAGTGTCACCATTTTTGTTCTGAAATCTGCATGGCCTGCAGTAATTTAAGTTAGTCCTTGGTTTCATAAAGCAGTGGAAGTTAAAATTTGCCTCTGCTGGTAGAAACATTGCTGAAGTTAGAGGACAGACATAATTAAAAACGTTACCCAGTATTCTCTCTGGATAACGTAAGACAAACACTACATAATAGTAATAGTCTTTCTGGAGCAATTATCCAATTAGAATGACATGGAATTCATAGTGTGCCATCCAGTGGTTGCTTGGAGTATTACCAGTTGTTTATTGCAAAGTAACATATAGGCATGACAGGGATGTTCAGGGTATGCCATCCATATTACATGTTTATATCTTGCTTCATGGTGATTTTTTCCTGCTTCTAAAAACTGCAATACTAGTATTACCCAATGGAATAGTATTCAATGTATCAACCTTAAGATGATGGGCCTAATTAGCACTGCTTGTATTTGAACCTGAGAGGCTTAACAGAAATGTCTTGTGGGAGCACTAAACTCACTGAACTATCATGCCAGCAGTGTGTGTAAGATTCCAGCAGCCAAAGTACCAAGAAATGAGGAAAGACTGTTAAATGGGATTCTGTGAGCAAGATCTTGGCGCCAGTTTAGGAAACTCTGATTTTACTTTCTCTCTTATGGCATGTACCATCAGTCCCTTTACATAAAAGGAAGAGTCATGCGAAGCACTTGAAATAAATAATAGCTGAACAAGTCAAAGAACATAAATGAACATAATTAATATAACGTGCTAGCATTTTAGCAACTGAGGTAAACTCAACAGTGACAATTTTTGCTCCTGACATTGAAGAGAAGCTTATCAAGATAACAACAAGGCACGAATTTGTAACACAGCTCAAGAGGAGGCATTACTGAAGCACTGTCTGACATACATACCTTGCTTGGCTGACAGCACTCCTGTCAGGGCACTGCTACTTGACCTGCTATTCGTCTTGGAATTCTTCCTCCTCTCCAAAGCATTCTATTGAACAGAACAATTGTTTTTTTCAAAAGTAAAAGGTGTACAGTGAATAAGACAGCGAGTAACAGGTAATTCATTAAAGATATCAACCAAGACCAACCATATGTGTGTCTCTCTTAAAACCAATTAAGAGAATTATTGGAAAGAAGAAGCTACTTACCACAGTAACTATGATATTCAGAATCATGCATTATGTATATCACCAATTTAGTACATCTTGCCCTACAGCTTTAACGAAACCATGAGGTCATGGGAGTATGAATGCACCACCCTCCTGTGTAAACCTGGCCTCATACCCTCAATATCTCTATATATTTAAGCTTTAGCTGGCCCTCACTTTCTTTGTTTTTCAAAGAAAAAAGTGTGCTACACAAACCGTGGGACACCATAGCATAAAACCTTCGATGGCAATAGCCACATATCACAATCTCATATATAGAATCTCCTCACCACATACCCACATGCTTGCAGGAGGCAATTTCCCCACCTACCATATTCCGAATAATGAGAAAAATAATAATACATATTATCTATAGACCTTTATGCCTGCTTTCTTTACTCCTCTAGGCACTGTAAAATAGATTTAAAAGTACTCAATGTATAGAAGTCAGCCCTGCTGGGATTTGAACCTGGGACTACGGGATTCTCACAGATCTCCAAAGTGAGGAGATAACATGCAAAGCCTCCCTACAAGAATGTTAACTGAGTACCGTTAAAGGATCTATGTGAAATTAGAACACCCTAGTGGCGTTTCCACAATCCTGATTGGTCAATCTGCGGGCTATACGAACTGGTATAGCCTGCAGATTGAATATAACCCAGAATTTAATTGATTTTGGTTACCGCCGCACATTAAAAAAGAAGTACTGCCTTGCATTATATGAAAGTGTTTCTCTTCATGAAGCTGCGTCCCATTTCGGAACTTAAACAGTGAAAGTTTGGGTTGCAGTGTTGCCAAGGAAAAGTTAACTCCGAAAATAGTTTAGTTTTCATCAGTGCGAGCGTGACTGACGTGGCACCCTCATGGAAGGTAAGGAAATGAAAGCTTAATGCTTAAGCTAATAATGTATGTGCCACATTGCTGGGTGAGCAGACAAAACATAGCTCAGCCCCGTTGTTATGGTTGAATGAAGAGGTGCGGCTCCTTTAAGAAGGAAGAGCACGCCAGGGAGGGAAGAGGGCGGAAGGGGAGGGACACAAGGGGAGTTCGGGCAGTTAGAGTTTGGAAAGAATAAAGAGAGGTTGAACCTGTACATGGCTCCAGTCCTCATTGAGTGAGAGCATGCACAAGTGAAGGCCGTGAAACAGAAGCCAACAACTGGCGACGAAGCCGCATCCACAACATGCTGCAGGTCGGGCGTGAAAGCCCAGCAGGACAACAGAAGGGCCGCCGCATCCACGGCATGCCGCAGGGTGGGCGGAAGAGCCCAGCAACGAAGGAAAGAAGCCGCCGCATCCGCGGCGTGCCGCAGGACGTGCAGAACAGCCAGCAGCAGCAAGACAGGACAGGACGGGCAGAACACCCAGCAGCAGTGGAGCGGATAGCCATACCGCAGCAGAGAGGGGCTGCTGGAGTGAATACAGACCCATCAGAAACGAAGAAGCTGCGCCACGAGAGACGGGAGCTACGATACCTGCCAAGTACTCAGAACAGTGTGGAGGAGGAGGGGGCCCGAAAGTACGCACACCTACGCACCAGCAGTGAAGTCGTCAGAGGCCCGGATGTAGCCCGATAAGGAAACTGAGTGCCAGTAAGAAACTCGCCCCAACCGTGCGGCAGGTCACCCTGAAGGCCCCAGATCAGTGCGCACCAGCCTTCCCATCACACGACATAGAAGGCCAACCTCTGGGACCAACAAAAGGCCCATTTGGCATAATAGACTGCCATCCAGGCCCAGCAGCACGTGGCCAATAACCCCAAAATCCCACGTGGCAAACACAGAAACCCGTCAACCTGCAACAGCAGCCACCCAGGCTTGTCACACAGGGAACAAACAAAGGAAATAAAAGGAGCATGCGCCAACGCTGGATACTAAACAAAGAACAGAACGCAGGCAGGAGCACCCACAAAAAGGGACCAATCTGACTGCGGCCCCCATTTGAATACTGCTACCAGCCCCGACAGACCGAAGGGCTAGTTACAGGCCTTGCCACACCCAGCAATACACCGCGCCCACAACCAACGATGTTGGCACAAGATCACCACGCCACATCACCTCGAACTGAATTACCATGACCGATCAGGCACAGGTGGCCGCTGACGCTGGGGCACTCCCAACTGCCAATGCTTGTCCCGCATCTGACGCCAGCCTCATGAGACAACCCAACCCATTTACCCTCAATCCGCACCACGATCAGGGACAAAGGTGGGAAGAATGGGTTGAGGAATTCGAAGACTTCGTAGGTGCCATCGGAACACAGGATCCTCCCAACAAAATGAGCATCTTCACGAATGTGGCAGGAAAAGAAATCAAAAACATAATACGAACAAATCTACCGCAAGAATGAGACACATATCAGCACCTTCTGGAAGCCATCAATAGAAAGCTGGTAGTAACACCCAACAGACACTATGAAAGCTATGCCTTTAACCAATGCACCCAGCTAGCTCATGAATCCATAGGCGAATTCATCATCTGCCTTCAGAGGAACATTCTGAAATGTGATTTTGCCAACTTCAACGATGACGAAGCAATTAGACTGCGAATAATCAAAGGGTGCATACCATCAATGTTCAGAAAGCACCTCCTGAAAAAACCTCTATCCCTCAAAGAAATCCATGACCGAGCAAGAATATATGAACGGATAGAAGTCCAAGCCGCGGCCAGTGAAAATCCAAAAAAGGGGGACATCATCGCGGCCATGACACCGTACACCAGGTACCAAAGTCCACAGAATCGGCAGCCCTTTAGAAGCTCCCAACAACGACCTCAAAGTGACAGGCAATGCTACCGATGCAGGTTTGAATACCCCCACAGAGGACCATGCCTTGCAATTGGCCAAAGGTGCATGTGCTGTGGCCAAGAAAACCACTTCCAAGCCATGTGCAAAGAACAACTCCCTGAAACGGGATCTGGCCGCCAACAAAATCCACAAAATCCCAGCCGACACCCGGAACCACAAAGAGAACAACACGACCGGCGGCCAGCTGAGAGAGGAATGACATATCCCACAATGGCCCATCAACGCCCGAACACCGTAAGAGCCCTAGAAGGTCTACAAATCGAGCCTGACAGGAAACCACATGAACTGTATGTCTACCAACACTATGACCAAACTCGAAAGACCACCCTGGACGAGGCCTACACCAGGGGACACGCAACAACCCAGGAACAAGAAAGTAGCATGACCTTTACTGCACCAGACTATGACCCATACAACAACTCACCGCCAAGGACACTAACCGCAGAAGACCAATACCCCCTATACCTGCAAGACAGCTATGACAGAGAATATGTCAGACTCCCCAGCATAAATACCGACAAGACGCCTGCTTCCAGAGTGACGGTACGAATGGGGAACACCCGGAACCAATTTGTTGTCAACACCGGGCTACTGTCAACGTGATGAACGAAGAACTTCACCACACAATAGCGGATCTTGACCTTCTATGCCAGTAGAAAACACAAATCTTCCAGTGGGGAGCAGCACTACCCCTGATATCCAAAGGCCAATTCCTCTGTGACCTGACCCACAGAGGCCTCACCGTACCAACGACAATACATGTCATCCAGAGCCCCTCAGTGGTGTGTTGCCTCCTCGGCTACAGGACAGCCAGAGCCATGGCACTCATAGACCTACAATACGAACCAACAGAAATAATAAAAGGCTACCCATCGGACTGGCAAGTTGTCCTGGCAGTAACCTGTTGGCCCATCGACAAAGACACCCTCAAAACCCGCTTCCCCAAACTATTTAAAGGAGTAGGAATGCTCAAAAACTGTCATCAAATTACACATTGACCCCACAGTAACATTGGTACCACAACACCCCCGCAAAGTGGGGTTCCACCTCCAAGCACAAGTGTCCAAAGAACTACAACTCTTACTTCAGAACGACATCATTGAGCAAGCCGAAGGACCCACACCCTGGGTATCCCCCATCGTAATCGTCCCCAAAGACAACGGACGACTGCGCATATGCGTCGACATGCGCATTCCCAATGCGCCATCCAAAGGGAAAGACATCCCGGACCAAGCCTAGAAGACATGCTTGTCAGACTAAATCAAGCAACAAACTTCTCCAAATTAGACCTTAACCAAGGTTACCACCAGTTCATCATAGATCCAGCCTCTCGACCAATTACCACCTTTGCCACACACGTGGGGCAATTCAGATATAAACGACTTAACTTCAGCATATCCTCAGCCGCTGAGATCTTTCAAGAAACTATCAGACGACTGATATCATCGGAAGTCAATGCCTTAAATTACAGCGACGACATCCCTTTGGGAAAACCCAAGAACAACAGGACAGGGCACTCCTCGCAGTATGCAAGATTCTACAAGATGCCAACCTAACACTCAATGGCCCCAAATGTGACATCAACAAAACCAGCCTTAGATTCTTCAGACACATATTCTCCGATAGAGCCATCACAGCCGACCCTGACAAAATAAAAGCCATCAGTGACCTTCACGCCCCCACAACCACAGCAGAACTATTGATATTGCGCACAGTACCTCCAAAATTATGCCACCACCACTGACCCGCTTCGGACTCTCCTCAAGAAGGACACCCCTTTCAACTGGGACTCACGGTGCCAGACAGCCTTCCAGACCATCAAAGAAAGCCTAGCAAACCACCGTCAACTAGCCTACTTCCACCCCGAATAGGACACCATCATCACAGTTGATGCCAGCCCAGTAGGCCTCGGTGCCAAATCTGGCCCAAACCAGCCCTGGAGGCAGAACTCAACAGGCAGTAGCAGCCTACGCCAGCACAGCCCTATCCCGAACCGAAAAGGCCTACTCACAGGCAGAACGAGAGAGCCTAGCAGCTGTGTGGGCCTGTGAAAAGTTCCACCACTTCGTAATTGGTCGAAGATTCACATTGGTCACAGACCACCAGGTCTTACTGTCCCTATTCGGGAACTCTAAAACGAAAATGCCCCCCGCCCCCGAATAGAATGATGAGGCATAAGACTCCAGGAATACAACTACACCTTAATACACAAACCAGGGGGAGATGCCAACCCAGCTGACTACTTGTCAAGACACCCAACAGCGGACAACGACGGCTCACTAGTCTGTGAAGCGGAAGAATACATTGCGTACCTCTCCACCAATGCCATGCCTCTTACCATCTCAATAGAGGTATTCGCAGCCAGAAGCAGGGCCGACCCCACCATCGCAGCTGCCCTACACCTCTCCTGCACGAACAAATGGAAAAACATGCACGGGAGAGGCAATGGAGGGGAAGGACAAGAAAGACCTAAGCCGCATAGCCAAGATACACTCATAACTAGTAGCCACAGACCAAGACATACTACTACGAGGCAACCAACTGGTGGTTCCAAAAGATCTCCGGAAAACATTAGTAATAATAGTCCAGGAAGGGCATACGGGAATCGAGAACACTAAGAAAATTCTAAGAAACCACATATGGTTCCCTTATATGGACATCATAGTGGAAGACATCCTAGCTCACTGCGGACCCTGCCAACAAGCAGCAAAAAGGACAGACCCAAACCTGATGCAGACAATACCGCTACCGGAAAGACCCTGGCAAAGGGTTGCAATAGACTTTTATGGACCTCTAGAGGAAGGAGGATACCTGCTCATGGCGATCGACGCATATTCACGATTCCCATTCGTCAAGCAGGCACCATCGACATCGTTCTACGAGGCAGCACACATCAAAGATGAACTATTCAGCGAATGGGGCCTTCCAGCAATCGTAAAGACAGACAATGAACCTACATTTCAGGGACGCAAATTCACAAAACTGGCAGACCACCTCGGCTTCCACCACCAAACAATCACGCCGCTCTGGCCCCAGGCCAATGTAATGGTGGAGCGCTTCATGGCTACCATAAAACTAACACGACAGAAGGCCCTTGCAGATCAAATGCCACGTCCACAAGCAATCTGCCGAATACTTAGGAGCTATCGGAATACCCTGCACGATGCGACAGGACAAACACCGGCTGAACTAATGATAAAATACAAACCTCGGACCCGTATTCCCCAATGGGAAGACTATACCCAGAACAAGATGCAGCCATAAGGGAACGAGACACTGAAAAGAAAGCACATGCCAAAGAATGGGTCGACAACAAAATGAAAGCAAAAGAATCGCAGCTCGAGGTAGGACAGACAGTCCTGGTTCGACAAAGACAACTAAGCAACACAGACACACGCTACAGCCCAGAGCCCCGAGTGATAACTGCTGTAAAAGGGTTCATGATAACAGCTACGGGAGGACCAGGCGAGATAACCCGAAACGCATCATTCTTCAAAAGGCTGTACCTTGAGGATCCAGAAACACCAGAGCCCACAACAAAGGACCTTGAACCTGAAGAAAGTGCAAGCCCTCCGATCGAAACAGATGGTGAAACCAGAGAGTCCCCGGGCAGACCACAAAGAATAAAGCGGAGAACCGCGAGGCTCTACGAGCAAATATAGACCACCAGCTTTCATGTTAAGCACGGGGTAGATGTTATGGGTGAATGAAGAGGCACAGCTCCTTTAAGAAGGAAGAGCACGCCAGGGCGGGAAGAGGGCAGAAGGGGAGGGACACAAGGGGAGTTTGGGCAGTTAGAGTTTGGAAAGAATAAAGAGAGGTTGAACCTGTACATGGCTCCTGTCCTCATTGAGTGAGAGCATACACGAGTGAAGGCCGCGAAACAGGAGCCAAAACCCGTCATGAACGTTAACAAAATGAAAGGTTTCCTTTAAATTCCGTTAACACTATCTGCCGCATTGCTGTCTGAGCATAGTCAGTAAAGGAAAACTTTCTTTTCTTCTCCATAGCAGCGCAATACAAGCGCTCCAAACAAGGAAACAGAAACATCTACAAACCAAAGTAAACTATCATTACATAGTGTCCACCTGCTGAATGTTAAGTATACACTTGTTTTCGTGGTATATAATTTAATTATATATTTACATTTAAAACTATTAACTTTGTCCCTGCATTACTCTGCCAGATTTTTTTTTAAAACTGCTCACACATGCAGTTGCTTTCCATTTTCAAACACTCCACCCCAATGCTAATTACCTCCCACTACCCTATAAAAAAAGCTGCAACCCAAAAACGTGTGTAGAATAGCAGCTTCCACTTTCTACTCCTACGCTGTGTGTATGTTTCCTACAATGACAGAAACTAAAATAAAACTTTTTCTTTACAAAACTACCATTTACACCCTATAACCCTTTTCCCAATAAAAATGTATTTCTAACTTATTCATTAGTCTTTCTTTTTCCTAATTTAATTAAACACTGAGGGTGTTCTAATAGTTTTATAGACCTGCAGCAAGGGCCGTACCGGGCGTTATGATCCCTCATACCTCATTAACTCAGTATTCAGGGCCCATAACGCCCGGTACGGCCCTCGCTGCAGGTCTATGAAATGTGGTTTTATTTTGTAGTATTTAAATAAAATGGTTGTCTTCATAAGTAAAGCATTGTATTTGCAATTTGGTTGAACAGAAACAGGTTTAACATGAGCATGCATTAGATGTAAATGTTTTTTTCTTTTAGAAAGTGGAAGGAATTTTCAATGTTTTCGCTTTCTCTTTTGTGCGTTAAATAGATTTTTGCAGTCCAAAAAAAAAGGTCCTCGTAGGAAGAAGCTCTTGTTGAAAAACATATGGCCTGGAAATGGCATTGTTGTTTCCCTGTCTGCTTCTGAAGACAGAATGCAGTCAATATCGATAGTTAGTGACTGCACTCTACACATTTGGATTGGCTGAGAAGAGGTCAATAACGATCTCCAAGTTCTAATAGTAATTAACGTGTTAAGCCCATTGAGGTGAGAAGGGCGTTGGGACTACTGCTGTTTGTGCTGTTTGCCTGGTTGCTTGGCCGCTGGAAGGAAAGCCCAGAATAACGCTGTTGTTTAAATTGATTACATGAGTTCTGGGCTGAGCGAGAAAAGGCACTACGGCTGCAGAAACATTCCATCTGTAAAGAAAAATCAATCTCTCCTGCACCCATTATGTGGTAATGCAAAGTGACGGTAAAACTCTGCTATACTCATCTGTTGGAACTCTACAGTGCGGGGGGGGACGGACGGACTCTGTTGGCTCCTTGAGCTATCGGGCGTTCTTCGGCCTGTTAGTGCTCGCTGTTTGAGTGTTGTAAGGTGTACCCCAACTCATCTATGCAACTAGCTTTTTGCATACAAAATCTTTTTTAGATCTATGTAACGGTGGGGTATTGCGAGGTACCCTCTCACCCCGGATTTGTCTTTTCTATTTCGTGATTTTTAAATTTTGATTATTAACTGCTTGAGACACTGTTGTGGCTTTTTCCCATATTGGAGTATTTTATATTTGACTGATAGTGGTTGTGCGGTCTTATCCTAACAGTATTGTGTCTTTGAACAGTTCATCCTGGAACACGTGTTTAATAGTATTATATATAAAGATCTATTATAGATAGAGATCATGCATTCTTTTTATAATTTCCATAACATATGGAATATTGAAATTAATATATACATTTTTAAGATGTTAAATACATCCACTTTTTATTTATTGTGATTTTATTATATTTATAAATAATTATTGGTCTCTCTTTTTTATTGTTTATTTTTGTGTGATAATTTTTAGATAGGTGGCCTTTAATTATTTCAGATATTATAAGGCTCACAAGTAAGCTAGTTTCTCTCATAGGACAGTAGACCTATTGTGCCTTTTTCTTCATACTCTGAATTATTAAAACCATCTTTCTTTGAATACCTGATCTTGGTTTTTGGTCACCATTTTCATTATTAGGAAATGGCTCCCAAACTGAGATGAAATAAAAATGGAAAGAAGAAGGGCATTAAAAATAATTCTACTACTATTATTCCTAAGGCCAATACTCCAGTTTTGAAAGATACCAGGAGTAAAAAGGATAATACTACTCTGGAGCAGCCTAAAATATCAGAATTTTTGACAAAAATAGATCTGGTCAAAGATTTTTACAAAGAAAACATTACACCTACGCCCGGAAATAGTTCTATGATCGATAACAACTCTCTATTAAATCTTTGCCATGACTTCCAACGCCATTCTATGTGTCTTCCAACAGGCTCAATTTCACTACAGCTTGAGAAAAGTGCTGAAGTAACCAATAGTATGAATAACATTATTGGCACAAATATATCTATAACACCAGATTTGGAAAAGCTGGTTCAAGATGATAACTCTATATAGGCTGGAGATGATATAAAATCGTCTTGGAATTATTCTGAGATAGCTGATGAGAACATGTTAGAGTTGTGATGAAAAATTGAATTTCTCATCACAGTAGACCTATTGTTGGGTATTTGCACCAAGTTTATAAATGAGCAACCAATAGTGAAAGATCTTGTAATTCTGGTAAATGAAAATATGAAAGATCTGACTAATGTGATACCCATGGAATGGCAAAAAGTTAAGAATTTAGCTGATGAAAATGGCTCCATTACTGAACAAAGGGGAGAGTTGAGTGAGCTATGTATTTTGGCAAATGAAGTAGTTGTAGAATTGAGTTGTAATGAAGCAGATAAAACAGTCATTGCTGTTAAAGAGATAGCATTAGAAATTGATAAAATGGCCGAAATAGATAACGAGGAACCCTCAGGACAATCTCAAGGCCATAAATGCAGATTACATTGCAAAAGAAATTATAAAAAAGGTTCTAAAAACAAAGGTTAATCAGGCAAAGCCAAAAAGAAAGATAATACTAAAAAGAACAGCTTGGCTTTGGCAGAAACCACACCTAAGGATATAGAATGCATTGAAATTGCAAACAGATTAGAATTAAATGAAAATAATTTAGAGAAAGTTAGTGTTGTAAATAAAACTAAACCAAAGGAAAAAGTTATGTCAAATTGGTTGATAGACAACAGTAAACCTCCCACAGGTTATAGTACCTCAACTTAATGAGGACATCATTGACATCGAGGATAAAAGTGTACCGGCTGATAAAAATAACTCTGAAGAAAAAGGAGAGCTAACTGTAAGATTCTTGGATATCCTGGTGAACCCTGAAAGGTGTTACCTTAAATCTAGGGACAGGGATATTTAAAATATGGAAATGTAAAGATTGGCCATGAGTAAAAATAGCAGGGATAATGAGTTATGTATCCCGGAAGTGAATGTGGATAAACACTTATTGGCAAGAAATAGAGGAACACGTATACAAATTATGGAAAAGAACTCCTAGAGAAGACAGTCCTTTTCTTAATAGACAATGGGTACCGGAACGCTTAGGCAAAGTGCCACAGTTACATTGTATCAAATCCTCTGCTATTGAAAGAGTTATACTAGCTGAGGTTGGGAGTTGGAACAATTGGACGATTGTGCAATTTGGCACAGCTTGAATTGTTGAACTCCTTAGAAAACACTCGGGGGAGATTTGGAATAATGATTTTGAAATCATCATGTGCCATAACCTAGAGGATTTTAGTAATAAAAGTAATAGATCGTTAGGTGTTGACACCACATTAAATGTAGGTCCTGAAAGACAAATTAAATCAGCGATATGGACACCTGATGAGAACTATAGATTAGAAAACTGAGATGAGGAATCCACAATTACTATAACATTGTGGAATAGTAGAGGTTTCAGATTCAGCAGGAAAGTACACAATTATTCAAAAACAGCAAAATATTTCTGCTGCAAGAGATGTGGGTCATGGGAACCATAGTTATGGATGGCTAAAACATCTTGATGAAACCAGCTGGAGACAAGGGTAGACCCATGGGGGGGCCTCTGTATTGGTGCAAAATCTCTCTTTAACATCAGAAAATATGAAAAACGTGATGTTTCAAGCTTGGTATTGAGTGTTATTATAGAAAATATTTTCTCTGCTAAAGACCTGTTACAGTACATGAGCCTCAAGGGAACCTCCATGCTGGCCATTGCAGAGCTACAACCCTGCAGATACGTCGGAAGCGGCGGCACTGCCGTGCGGCTTGATGTGTATTGTGGATTTCCAGGTCCCTTACTCTAACCGGCGCGGCTCAGCGTTCGCGTTCAGCTCCTGTTTTGCGTGGCTCCCCCGCGGCCCGCGAGGAGGATGCGACTGTGGTTGGGTGAACCAGGAGCTCCCACCACCGAGAGTCGGTGTCCGGGGGTCAAGATCGGTGCGGATGCCTGGCGGTCGTGTGCCTGGCTTGCGGATCGGGCAGACACGCTCCAGCGTTGGATGCGACCCGGCGGCCGGTGAGAGAGATATGCTGGGTTTGTTACTCAGGCCCCTGTGGGCCACTCACGCTGCTGGTGTTTTCACATCTGTGGAAGGAACATCGCCTCTTAATCACGCATATATCAGGGGGACTTCCATCATCCAATCCTAAGGAGCCAGGAGTAGCTCCTTTCTTCCCCTATCTGTAGTACGTAAAGTCCCACTAATCAGTTTGATATGGAATTGGAGCAGGCTGGCCCTGCACCCTCCCTATCTCTTGAACAATCTATTCTCGATCATTGGCCTGACTTCATGGCCAGTATCGCCAAAGAGCTGCTGCTATGTACTAGCCCCTTCGATTTGGGACTCCTAGTGAACTCTCTTAGTAAACTTGTGGGGGGTCCAAGCTCTTTGAGCAAGAACATGGCTTCACAAACTAATGATTATTTTTTCCTACATGCTGGAACTGGGACATATAAACTGGATAAGGCCTGTCAATTCAATCCTCAAAAAAAGCTATTAGATAAGGCCTCGCAATCGGACCAATGTGTTACGGTAGTTCAGACACCACTCAGTGCTCCGATTAATAAAAGTAGCGCTACTACAAAGTCCCTCATCGTCTCTCCGCTTGTGGAACCAGCTGCTGCTTTTTCAGCAGTGGCAAAGAAATTGGGTCAAGAAGCCCACAATCAACCGAATGCTCCTCCGATTATGGGCTCCTCCCAGAACCTGCGTATTAGAAAATGCCGGATGCCTAGGATAGAAGATACGAACTTTCAGGTTTTTGTTTCAGACCCGAGAAACTTGATCATCACCAATATTAGCAAGGTCGAGGGGCATGAACCCAAAGAAGCCTCACTTCTTAAAGTCTTAGCCTGGCTCAGACAAAGAACAGGGCCGGGTGTAGTCAGGCTATCAGATCTTAAAATCCTCCCTAGGTTGGACTTGAGAGACTGGAATACAGATGACAATAAAGATTGTGTCTTGGTGGGGTGTGGGTCCAGCTCCCTACCTGCCTTCCTAAGACTATGTAAATATATGCCTAGGTGATCCACTGGTTGTAACTTGGTTATTTGATCATTTATGCGGTTTTAGCCGGTTCTCTATGTTATGTTTTTCTGTTGCTTGTTTTTGTAAAATGTTTACGATATATTTCCCTTTGCTCAGTCTTGTTCCTGTTCCAAGAGTTGTTTGTATTGTGTGCTTTTTGTTTGTATGCGCCCTTAAGCCCTTGGGTACCTGGTGCGCAATAGAAATAATAAACATAAACATAAACATACTTCTTAATGTTTACTGTAGGCCGGGAGGGAATGACTTTGAGGAAATGGAAAAGATCATTAGAGGCACTATTGATGGTTTGCTAGTGGAATCACCTAATGCGTATGTCATGCTAGTGGGAGACCTGAATTGTTATTGCGATGAGGCCTTAGTAAAAATGGCAGAATGGGCAGGCAAATGTGGTAATTATGAGACTACACCTCCCACAATTGTATGGAATTTGGGTGTTGGAACAAAAAAACTCTGTACAAATCAGAAAAGGTATTGCTTGGTTGAATTTATTTCAGAATTGGGATTTAAGTTTTTTTTAGAACCCTCTAATAACTGTGAGCTATAGACTTGATTATATGTTTATTGATCATAGTCTTGCAAGCATAATGAAAAGGTCTGAGCATTTCCCAACACTACATAGTGACCACAGTCTTTTAAAATGTATTTTTGATGGACATGTGGTAAGAGAGGATTGTGATGGAGAAAGTTTGAATGTTCAATGTAATGGTACAGCAAATCGGTTATGTTGGACGGAAAATAATCTAACTAAATTTGATGAGATGTTTGACATCTTACCTATAGAAGGACAGGAGATAGCTTTAAATGGATTAAAGATGATTGGGTATCTTTTGACCATGCTGATGAGGACAAATAACCGAAACATTTTGACCCAAATAAAAGGTAATACATTAAAGAGACATAAAAACCTTTACGATTGTCTGATCCAAGAAACGAAAATGCTGCTAAAGGCGGATATAAATAAAATTAAAATAGACTTGTACATCCACAATATAGAGAAAATATCAGCCATTAGAAACGTATGAACTAAATATAAAAATTGGCTTAGGGCGCATAAGAGCTTTATACAAAATGCAAATTGGAGAATGACCCCGTGTCTGTGTCGAACCCATGATTAAAAAAAATGTTGGTATCTGTACAGGCAGTATCTCACTGAGGAAACTGATTCCGATGTTAATACTATTTCTTTAGACACATGGAAGGAGTATATTATCAAAAATTACTTTGTAGAAAATCTGCCTGATGTTAGACAGGAACTAGGGGTGGTTGGAGAGGACAGGATCTTTCCCTTTGGTCTAAATAACATTCTAGAAATTATAAATAAGATGAAAGCGTCAAGGGCTGCTGGCCCGGACAAACTTGCAAACATTGTTATTAAGCGTAATCCACTGAAATGGGCCGAGATATTGTTAGAATTATATCCACAAATCTGGAAAAGTGGAAACATTCCTGAGAGTTGGAAAGAAGGGCTATTCATTCCTATTTATAAAAAAGGCAATAGAAATTGTCCAAATAATTACTGATTACTCGCTATGGCTGACTCCAGTTGTAAGATTTTTTGCTCACTCTTACTTATTATCATTAATAGATGGATTAAAGACAATAGACTTCTCTCACCCTTCCAGACAGGATTTACCGTAGGTTTAGGTACCCTATGTAATATGATAGCTCTTAATTGTGTAATTGGGGAGACATGGAAAAATAAAGACTCTATGCTTGTTTCATAGACTTTTCCAGAGCATTTGATTGCGTTTTTAGGGACAAGCTATGGAGTAAGTTAGCATGTTGGAAAATGAACCCACTAGTACTGCATCTCTTGAGGGAGATATATAGAGAGACAACCGTTACTATTTGTTTCAATAAAGGAAAGACTAGATCTCTACCCAGACTTACTAATTTGGGATTGAAACAAGGGTGTGTCACCTCTCCTGTGCTATATAATTTATATGTAGCAGATATGGGGGTTAGATTTGATAATATAAAAAATGTCCCACCAAAGAACAGAGGGTGCCACGTTAGTTGGCTGTCTTATGCAGACGATACTGTGTTGATGGATAAGACCCTGATTGGCCTTCAGAGGTCACTGGATGCTCTACAACAGTACACTGCAGAAAACAATCTGAATATAAATGTTGGGAAAACTAAAATAATGATCTTCAGAGAAAGAAATGGAAGAGTAAGAAGCAGAAATACCAATGGAAGATTGACACCCAAGTGATAGAAATAGTAGAAGTAGATCCGTATCTAGGCATGCTAATTTGTGAAAAACCAACTCTTAAATACTATCATGAGATGAAAGAAAATAAAGTCTCCAAAAAATGAAATGTGATCAGAGCATACATTGCCTCTAAGGGAGGATATTTGGTGGAAGGCCTACTGGAAATTTATAAGAGCTGTATTGTCTCGGGCGCTCTATATGCTTTGGAATCACTAACATCTAGATTCTTGGTGGATCCAGATAAAATCGAAAGGAAATTATGGAGACCCGCATTGCGATTGCCCAAATCTACCCCCATAGCAGCTATTAGATGCAAACTGGGCTTATTTCTCTCATCACATTATGGAAAATGAATTGCTGTAAAGACCTTGTCTCAGAAGGAAGATAGCCTGTTGAAACTGGTTGGAATCTGTATATCAAAGTTAGATAATAATAATTATTTTTTTGAAAGACCTATTGAAGTCCTTGATGAGTTTCCTAAACAAAATCAATTTAAACAAACCTACCTTCAGAGGTTGTTGAAACAGGATATTTATTTAAAATTTTGAGAAGAAAAGCAACACAGTGGGATATGTGTAAGAACCTAGATCTACCTGGTAATAAGAAACTATTTACCGAATATTGCCTACAAAGAACAGAAGTTTCCAAGCCTAGAAGCTACCTTATTAAGGTAGATAATGGGGAATTGTCTAGATTTATTTTGTTATTGAGATTCAACCTTTTGCCCTGCCTTGAGTATGTGGGAAGCTGGACAGGTATACCTAGAGAGAAAAGAGCCTGTAGACTGTGCCATGATGCGGTGGAAACGATTAGTCATTTGCTAACAAATTGTGATAAGCTATCAGAGGTATACTACAGAAGCTATAAAGATCTAACAGGTGATGTAAGAATGATAACAACAGATCAGTTTTGGTCTAGTATTTATATGGCTACCCCTCTTATGTATGTTAGTGCTGCATACTATATATGGAAAGAGATTGTCAAAAAGTGGGTGGAAGCCACAATAATATCAGAGTAAAGTATCCGCTGCTTTTTGGTTTTTTGCTTTTTTGCTTTAAATAGATGTCAAATTGATCCTTACTCTCCATGTTGACCATAGGAGAAGAGTTCGACTGAATATACTATACAAGATATGTGTTTAAAGACTATGGGGGTTATTCCGAGTTTGGAGGTAAGTAACGGTCCTTACCGGCATGGCGCAAATAGCGCGTCTGTACAGTCATTAGTCCGCTAATAGAGGATTATTACGATTCGCGGGCACAAGCTTTGCGCCATACCAGTAAGGGCATTACCGCCATGCCGTTAAAGGCACGAAATATGCCCTTAGCGGCATCATGCATAGCGCAGATAGCACTACCGTCATGAACAAAAGCGGCAATAGCGGTGACCGCTAATAGCAGTGACTGTAATTAATGGTCACCGTAAATAAGCGAAACCGGAAGGAGCGTCATCGCACAGGAACAGGAAGGAGCACGGCGGCCATCTTTAAAAACACAATCCATTGCCATCCTCACCACACAGGACCTGTTGGACTCTGCTGTTGTTCAGAAAACATTGTACATACACACCACTATGCCCAAGGGCCTTAAGAAGGGAGCTGCCCACCTGCGCAAGGAGAGATTTAACGAGGATGAGATGGAGATGCTGGCCAGGACACTGCAGGAGCATGCTGGTATTGTCTTTGCAAAGAGCATGAAGAGGGAGGCCATACTAAAAAAAAGGAGATCTGGGCACTTGTGGCACAGAAAGTCAGTGCTGTGGGAAACACCCCACGAACCACCAAAGACTGCTGTAAGCGCGGGGACGACTTCCGACTCAGAGTGAGAAACATTCTCTCAGTCAACAGGAGCCAGGCAATGGGAACAGGAGGAGGACCCAGCTCACCCAACAAGCTGACCCCATGCGAGGACATCTGCGCCAGCATGATCGGAATGGAGGGGATAGAAGGTGTTGGCGAGATGGAGTCTGGCGCCACAACATCGGCCGATGGAGGTGAGTGTCCTAAGAAAACACTCTAATGCCGAGTCTGATGAAAGTCAACCAATATGTCAGTCCAAAGAGCCAGCCATGGTGCAACACACACACTCCCAGCGGACGCATCACAGACACATGCAGATGCCTGCAGCAAGGCAATGCCGTACCTGACACATACCACACAAAGATGTAAATGCCATGAGGCACACAGCATGCAGGCCCCAACAAAAATGCATGTGAGATAGCATAGCTCTTGGCCAACATGAGTGACGCCGACGTATGCCTCCATAACGGACCCATGTATCAAAAAACGTGCTCATCCATACTCAAATGCCCATTACCCTAAATTGTGTGGATGATCAATTGTCCAAATGTATGTATGATGCCTATCAAAACATCACTCATGCCGTCCCTCTCTTCGACCCCCACAGGCTCTGACCATGACAGTGATGGGCAGGACGCAACCCCCGCAAAGACCACATCCCGGAAGAGGTCCCGGGATGGTGCTAACCGCCCTTCGACCTCGAAGGGACAACCCAGGGGCAGCAGTGCACCACCAGGCAAGACATCCCAGGTTGGCAGTACACCAGTGCCGCCAAGGGCCGAGGCACCACCACCACCCATTGGCCATCCTGAGGAATCAGGCAAGGCACCACCGTCTGAGGAGTCCAGTTTGGCTGGGGAGGCGGCAGACACAGCACCCCAGGCTGTGGAGGACCCACAGGATGACATTTGGGTGCCCGTTGAGGATGATGCATCTGAAGTGGTTCGCACGCCCAGTCCACCGGCATCCCCCCAAATATAATCCCTCGAAACTGACCACGCCACCGACCCCTCCCCCCCCCGGAGCGGTCTGGGCAGGAGCAGATGGAAGGGCACTTCAGTCCCATATTGCTGAGCATTGAGGCTGCGCAGGAAGAGCAGGACAGCCAGGGACCATCAACCTCCACAGGAGCACCCGCAGTGCCGCAGCGGTCAGAACAGCTGATTGCCCTTGTGCAGCAGTTTGTCGAGGACAATACACTGGCTAGACAGGAGTGACGGGAGAACTTCGCGTCTCTAAGCAGGTCATCATGGAGAACACTGCCTCCATGGCCAAAATATTTGCCGAAAACACCAGCCGCCTCTGCGAGGAGGTCTCCGCCCTCCGCCAGGTACTAGGCCGCATAGCCGATGCCATGGAGGCAGGGCATCCGGCTACCCAATCCGAGCAGGCAGCCACTCCGTCATCATCTAGCTCAACCCAGACGAGCCCGCTCCGCAGGTCAGCACGTATCCTGCGCCGGCAAGACATGCCGCCACCTGGATCAGGGAGTGCGAATTGATAGTCAGGGCAACCTCATGTAGGCATTGGAGACTTGATGGGACATGTGTGGGGGAGTTGTAGGGGGAGGGTGTGTGGGGGAGTTGTGGGGGAGGGGGAGGGTGGTGGGGAGTTGTGGGGGGAGGGGGGTGAGAGTGTGTGGGGGAGTTGTGGGGGGAGGGGGATGGGGTGAGGGTATGTGGGGGAGTTGTGGGGGATGGGGGGATGAGGGTGGTGGAGGATTTTTGCACTTTCGTTATCATTGTTACATTTAATACACCCGTTGTGTGAAAAGAAATACTTGAGTGGACATTCATCATTGCACATGTGTCATTTATTCATATACAGTGCATAGTGTACATGTACCCCCACACCCAGTGCCCTCTGTCCAACTATCATGTCACCCTCTGCAGCCATGTGTGTTAGAAATATTGTGCAATCACAGACTGGCGCACAGCACGTCCCTCCTGTGCATCGGCACCGCGATGATGTCCAGCCACATCTTCTTCATCCCCTTCATCATCACCAGGTGGTAGCAGTTCAATGTCTGGGGGCAGGGGCACGTTCCGGCAGATACACATATTGTGCAGCAAGACACATGCCATGATGATCTTGGCCACCATCTCATGCCTGTAGAGGAGTGCCCCACCCGACCGGCTAAGGCAGCGAAATCGTGCCTTCAACATGCCAAAGGTCTGCTCAGTGACCACATGGGTTTGGGTGTGGGAACGATTGTAGTCCTCCTCATGCCTGTTCTGTGGGTTTCGGACAGGGGTGAGGAGCCACGGCTTCAAGGGATAGCCACTGTCACCTGCATGGGAGGCAACAAAAAGTACATGTCAGTCGAATCATGATGGACAGCTGTACTGGTCACACATGCCTGCAGATTATCGTTGGTCACATGCACATGTCCCTGGATGTATGCACACCATTTTCATGCCCTCAATGTGGCCTGTGCCATGGACTAATGGTGTGAGTTTCACCTTCAAGATGTTACATGGTGTGCACTGACGTCTAGTTGCGCATGCATCGTGTACGCATCCAGCTGTGTTTGTGTCAAATTTGTGATGTGTTGTGTTCTGTGAGATTGATTTACAGGGAGCGTTGGCAGTAGTCTGTGCAATATTAGGCAATCAGCACTGGTTTTTCACATGGTGACATGCAGCATTCCTATGAGTGTGGCGGCCCTGTGTCAGACAGTGGATTCCCTTGTTGGTTCAGTTCAATGCAGTCCCAGGGATGCTTGTCCTGTGTGGTGATTTGCTGGAGACGGCAACATAGTGCATATGCACTGCATGCTGCTGGATGGCGTTACGGAGGGTGAGGTCCGCCGATGAGTGGTGCACGTGTTGTGGGATGTGGGGTGGTTTACTGTTAGTCATGTACTGATAGGTGTCAACCTTACTTCATTCCTATGGGATTTGGGTGTCATGTACCGTTTGTGATGCTTTGGGGCACAGTGTTCGGTAATGTGCAGATCGTGCAGGAACATCACCATTGACAGCATGGCGTTGTGTGCATCTCTACCCCCATTTCAATCCTGTGTGCCAGTTATGCAACTTACCAAGCAGCCAAGCACGTCGTCCAGCATGTCGCTCCATGTAGCGTGGAGTTCCGCAGGACCATTTAGTCATGGGTTGATCCAGGATATCGGGCACAACAATGTGTGATGATCTTGCTGGCGTCGCATACCATCTGCACATTGATGGAGTGGTATTGCTTGCGGTTGCGGTACACCACCTCCATGACATGCTGGACCACCATCTCCACGTGGGTGCAGTCGAGGGCACCTACACAATTTGGCATGCCTGCCAGTGCATGGAAGCCAACTTTTGTATCAAAAATCTCCTGGGGAGTCCGTGGTAGGGATATGTAGTCCCTTGTGGGCTCGAGGAGGGCATCCAGCACCTGGTTCAGAATGCGAGAAAATAAGGGTTGTGATATGCCATGCATGTGCCTCACTGTGTGCTGGTAGGTGCCTGTGGCAAGGAAGTGGAGCACAGACACTACCTTCAGTAGAGGGGGGATGGTGGTGCTTATTTCAATGAGGCTGACAATGTTGTTGTGTATCATGTCCACAATGGTGGTGATGGTGTCCCAGTCCAGACGGTACAGGGTGTGGATCTGCTCAGGGGTTAGGTTGAGAGGACTGGCTCTGATGCGAGGGATTGGGGGCTGCCTGCGTGGTAATGCTGGCTGCACTGGTGGGGCATGCTGGGCCTGTCTCACCCTCCTTCTCCTCCTGCGTCTCCTCTGTGGTGCCGACTGTTGTTGTTGTTGTTGCTGGTGTGGCAATGCAATCATGTCCTGCAGCTCCAGTAATGCTACTACTATTGGAATCATCTTGGTGTGGGAGGGGGTGTGGTGTGTGGGTGTGCTCCTTTTGTACTGGGCCAGACTCCATTGCCTCCACCTGTGCTGATTGTGTGCACCTGTGGCAGTTGGGAACACTGCACATGGCATTTTATGGTTGGTTCGTGATGCCGGTATTTACGGCATGCCGGTAACCACTTTTAACGCTTTCATGATGCCGGTATTTGCATGTCCATTTGACTTGTGGTCTCCAGTTCACGCCATGTCGCAATTGCCGGCATAGTGGCCCGCGTGCCCGCGCCCATACCGCTATTAGAGGCACCGTACTTTACGATGCCACTAATAGCGGTTTGGCTGGTCAGAATAGCCCGTAGCGGTAAGCGATGCTGGTAATCCTTTACCGGCATCTTTTTTCCCTTACCTCCAAACTCGTAATGACCCCCTATGTATTTTGAGATATCAATTTTAAATAGAGAAAGACTATATTTGTATTTATAACTTGAACTTTGGAAATGTTTGTGGTGGTTTTAAATTCTGCAAATTTTGTATATGTATTTGCATTTGCAATTGTGATTATGTGAGACCCATTGTTATGCAAATTAATTAGATGTACCGCTGATCAAATTTTGAATTATCGGTACAGGATTGATTCACATTATGATGCATTTATATAAGACTTGTACAAGATTTGATAAGATTTATACAAGATTTAATTTTATATTTTTCTATATGTGATTTTATAAACATGTAATGAATGAATTTGGATACGTGTTTAGGGTTTTAATTAACCAATGCCACTATAAATAAATACAGAATAAAAAATAGTAATTATAGCCATGCATTTTCAAAACCAAAATTAATTATCAGAATGCAAAGTGAAAAAACTGTTCTAAATGAACTACTCACACAAGACAGAACCGGACATTTCTGCTGAAATGTTACTTCCTAGATTACATGCCTTAATAGCTCCGAGGTAATGAGATTTCCCCCAAGCTGCATTAAAACAAAACATGTATTTATTTTTAAAAAACTGCAGTATACAGAGTACATCATGCGGAACAGACTTTAATGTCAAACAATCAACCCAAAGAGAAAATAAGGCCCCACAGTGTTAAACTCAACAAAAAGCACTAAAACACATCTAATGCACTGTACCATGCACCGCACTAAGATATTCAAGGGCAAATACTGTGGACCAGCAGTAAACCTCTTACGCTTTCAAACTCTTCTAGATGAGCCTGGCAGGGTTCAAGTGAGCTCTGGTTTTACCTTCCCAATGAATCCACAGGAGCAATTGCCCGTCCTGAGGTGAGGCACATGTTATAAGAGGCAAAGCACAACTTTTCCTCATCCCTGGACTCAGTAAGAACAGAGTCAAACTGCCCACATGCACACAAAATGAGTCCTTCCTGGAGGATGGAGTACCCGAGTGCTCCCAAGTCAATCCGCTGAGCTGCTGATAACACCATGCTTTGACCCCCAACGATCTTCAACTACATCTTTTCTTTTAGGCCTGGGGATACTAGGGAACATCATTCGTCCATGTAAAGCAGTGCAACGCTACGACTACTCCGAGAGATAACGAGGAGACAGTTGCCATGCATACAAACATGTCCATTCCAATTCAGAGATGCCCTTTTAGTGCTAGTTTGTCATTGCATTTTGGGACTTAAGATTCCTGCTTAATAATGAGAAGAGAATATAAGAAACAGAATGTGAAGAAAAGACCATAACTCAGCTCTCGAATGGAAAAGGGGAAGATTGATATGTATGTATTTGCAAATGCAGCAACAGGTCCCGGAAACGTGGGTAGTTGTGAAAGATTGTTACACTCAACCTGAAGCATCTGTGCTTCCTACAAGCTACCCTCATGGTCAGCACATATGGCATTATAGCCCATGCCATTCGGGAGCTCTCACCTAGTCCTGTTGTTCACTTTACATTCTAGGGCCTGTAGTTTTACCAGTCTCATGATAAATCAATGTTTACATGTCCCAGAAAACAACGAATTAAATAGGATCAAATTCACACCTCTCCAGTGGAGTATGTTGGCATGTATGGTTCAGGTGCCGTACAATCCAACCCTACCTCTCTGCTGTGCTTCCACGTCACTTCGACTTCACTAATGATACCTATATGTTAATGGAAATTGGCTCACAATATGCAAAACAGAGCACAGTTTGATAGTGAAAGTTTAATATTAAAAAATAAAAAAGTATACTTATGTGCATTGGTGTAAAGCATCATTAGCTTTGACACAAACATGTTTTATGCCTTTTTTATAACTTTCTTGTATGTACTGGGTTTAACCACTTGAAAGGTCATGCTATTGATACAGGAAATGGTCATCTTTGATGTTTTTGATATATTCAAGGTAAAGAAGAGGCAACATGCTGATCAGTAAGGTCGGTCATGGGATCGACTTTTTTTGGCCGAATTACCTTTTGCCAAATTTATGTTTTTACTGTTTGTGCCGTTTACTACTTCAAAAAGGAGGGGGGCACCCCCCTACACTCCTTCTCATCTACCTCCCCTTTCTACATACCTAACCCAAACCCACCATCTATTTTTCTTGCAGTACAAAACAGTATAAATGCAGCAAATTGTAATTCGGCCAATGATGGGTGTCAACAAAAGTGTGGACTACCTAATCATGATATTCTGCACACGAATAACAGGAAATAAAACAGGCTGCTGACCCTAATGACCCTTAAGTGGCATCCATGGACGTATGTACTTTGGGAGGAACTGAGATTCCTATCAGGTAAACCCCATGTTGCTTTGTTGATCTATGCCACACTGATGCCAAAGGGTGATCCATATGTGAGGTTGACGCAGGTCCTCAAAAGGAAGTGACATATGAAACACCCTGTACTCCTGTATTAAATAATCATCACTGGGCTGGTGTGTCAGTGGGTGCAAAGCCAAGATTGTGTGCATGGCTTACTGGACACCACAGAAGATGTATGTTAAGATGGATTTCTAGAATCCGGCCTGGTGGAGAGATTTTAGGAGGTGACCTTAGTTATGAACAGAGAGCTCTGAGAGTTCAACCAAAAACCCAATCAAGGTACAAATGGATGAGCAGTTAAGGCTTAGTCTCAAGAGAAAATGACTGGGTTCAGGGGCCCTCTATGAGTTCACACAGTGAAGAACAGAATCATTCAATTTAGACAGTCAGTTCTAAAAATACAATAATTTATTTTTGGCCTCATCAACATACTGGAAAATGAATTTTCTTTTTCATTAAGTGTTTTTGGCTATACAAAAAAACCCTTTGCACTGTATGATCAATTACATAAAAATAGAACAGAAATACAGAAACGATGTACACAGCTAAATAGTTAAAAAGCAGTTTACATATTACATATTAAAACCCTAAAAAATAAATCAGTGGTATGTAGTATGATTTGTCCTTGGTTACAATATTCTAACACAAGTAAAAACATGTAATAGTTGCATAGACATATTTCCAGAGAGTTAAAATATAGGCCTATAGGCCTAGGATACAGAGCCAAAAAGTGCAAGTGCTTCTTTCTAAATGTAAAATACTACTGATGTAATTACTAGCGAATCAGCTGCATGAATGAGGCTCCAAGACAGTTGATCAGCCTATCAAAACATCACTCATGCCGTCCCTCTCTTCGACCCCCACAGGCTCTGACCATGACAGTGATGGGCAGGACGCAACCCCCGCAAAGACCACATCCCGGAAGAGGTCCCGGGATGGTGCTAACCGCCCTTCGACCTCGAAGGGACAACCCAGGGGCAGCAGTGCACCACCAGGCAAGACATCCCAGGTTGGCAGTACACCAGTGCCGCCAAGGGCCGAGGCACCACCACCACCCATTGGCCATCCTGAGGAATCAGGCAAGGCACCACCGTCTGAGGAGTCCAGTTTGGCTGGGGAGGCGGCAGACACAGCACCCCAGGCTGTGGAGGACCCACAGGATGACATTTGGGTGCCCGTTGAGGATGATGCATCTGAAGTGGTTCGCACGCCCAGTCCACCGGCATCCCCCCAAATATAATCCCTCGAAACTGACCACGCCACCGACCCCTCCCCCCCCCGGAGCGGTCTGGGCAGGAGCAGATGGAAGGGCACTTCAGTCCCATATTGCTGAGCATTGAGGCTGCGCAGGAAGAGCAGGACAGCCAGGGACCATCAACCTCCACAGGAGCACCCGCAGTGCCGCAGCGGTCAGAACAGCTGATTGCCCTTGTGCAGCAGTTTGTCGAGGACAATACACTGGCTAGACAGGAGTGACGGGAGAACTTCGCGTCTCTAAGCAGGTCATCATGGAGAACACTGCCTCCATGGCCAAAATATTTGCCGAAAACACCAGCCGCCTCTGCGAGGAGGTCTCCGCCCTCCGCCAGGTACTAGGCCGCATAGCCGATGCCATGGAGGCAGGGCATCCGGCTACCCAATCCGAGCAGGCAGCCACTCCGTCATCATCTAGCTCAACCCAGACGAGCCCGCTCCGCAGGTCAGCACGTATCCTGCGCCGGCAAGACATGCCGCCACCTGGATCAGGGAGTGCGAATTGATAGTCAGGGCAACCTCATGTAGGCATTGGAGACTTGATGGGACATGTGTGGGGGAGTTGTAGGGGGAGGGTGTGTGGGGGAGTTGTGGGGGAGGGGGAGGGTGGTGGGGAGTTGTGGGGGGAGGGGGGTGAGAGTGTGTGGGGGAGTTGTGGGGGGAGGGGGATGGGGAGAGGGTATGTGGGGGAGTTGTGGGGGATGGGGGGATGAGGGTGGTGGAGGATTTTTGCACTTTCGTTATCATTGTTACATTTAATACACCCGTTGTGTGAAAAGAAATACTTGAGTGGACATTCATCATTGCACATGTGTCATTTATTCATATACAGTGCATAGTGTACATGTACCCCCACACCCAGTGCCCTCTGTCCAACTATCATGTCACCCTCTGCAGCCATGTGTGTTAGAAATATTGTGCAATCACAGACTGGCGCACAGCACGTCCCTCCTGTGCATCGGCACCGCGATGATGTCCAGCCACATCTTCTTCATCCCCTTCATCATCACCAGGTGGTAGCAGTTCAATGTCTGGGGGCAGGGGCACGTTCCGGCAGATACACATATTGTGCAGCAAGACACATGCCATGATGATCTTGGCCACCATCTCATGCCTGTAGAGGAGTGCCCCACCCGACCGTCTGCTCAGTGACCACATGGGTTTGGGTGTGGGAACGATTGTAGTCCTCCTCATGCCTGTTCTGTGGGTTTCGGACAGGGGTGAGGAGCCACGGCTTCAAGGGATAGCCACTGTCACCTGCATGGGAGGCAACAAAAAGTACATGTCAGTCGAATCATGATGGACAGCTGTACTGGTCACACATGCCTGCAGATTATCGTTGGTCACATGCACATGTCCCTGGATGTATGCACACCATTTTCATGCCCTCAATGTGGCCTGTGCCATGGACTAATGGTGTGAGTTTCACCTTCAAGATGTTACATGGTGTGCACTGACGTCTAGTTGCGCATGCATCGTGTACGCATCCAGCTGTGTTTGTGTCAAATTTGTGATGTGTTGTGTTCTGTGAGATTGATTTACAGGGAGCGTTGGCAGTAGTCTGTGCAATATTAGGCAATCAGCACTGGTTTTTCACATGGTGACATGCAGCATTCCTATGAGTGTGGCGGCCCTGTGTCAGACAGTGGATTCCCTTGTTGGTTCAGTTCAATGCAGTCCCAGGGATGCTTGTCCTGTGTGGTGATTTGCTGGAGACGGCAACATAGTGCATATGCACTGCATGCTGCTAGATGGCGTTACGGAGGGTGAGGTCCGCCGATGAGTGGTGCACGTGTTGTGGGATGTGGGGTGGTTTACTGTTAGTCATGTACTGATAGGTGTCAACCTTACTTCATTCCTATGGGATTTGGGTGTCATGTACCGTTTGTGATGCTTTGGGGCACAGTGTTCGGTAATGTGCAGATCGTGCAGGAACATCACCATTGACAGCATGGCGTTGTGTGCATCTCTACCCCCATTTCAATCCTGTGTGCCAGTTATGCAACTTACCAAGCAGCCAAGCACGTCGTCCAGCATGTCGCTCCATGTAGCGTGGAGTTCCGCAGGACCATTTAGTCATGGGTTGATCCAGGATATCGGGCACAACAATGTGTGATGATCTTGCTGGCGTCGCATACCATCTGCACATTGATGGAGTGGTATTGCTTGCGGTTGCGGTACACCACCTCCATGACATGCTGGACCACCATCTCCACGTGGGTGCAGTCGAGGGCACCTACACAATTTGGCATGCCTGCCAGTGCATGGAAGCCAACTTTTGTATCAAAAATCTCCTGGGGAGTCCGTGGTAGGGATATGTAGTCCCTTGTGGGCTCGAGGAGGGCATCCAGCACCTGGTTCAGAATGCGAGAAAATAAGGGTTGTGATATGCCATGCATGTGCCTCACTGTGTGCTGGTAGGTGCCTGTGGCAAGGAAGTGGAGCACAGACACTACCTTCAGTAGAGGGGGGATGGTGGTGCTTATTTCAATGAGGCTGACAATGTTGTTGTGTATCATGTCCACAATGGTGGTGATGGTGTCCCAGTCCAGACGGTACAGGGTGTGGATCTGCTCAGGGGTTAGGTTGAGAGGACTGGCTCTGATGCGAGGGATTGGGGGCTGCCTGCGTGGTAATGCTGGCTGCACTGGTGGGGCATGCTGGGCCTGTCTCACCCTCCTTCTCCTCCTGCGTCTCCTCTGTGGTGCCGACTGTTGTTGTTGTTGTTGCTGGTGTGGCAATGCAATCATGTCCTGCAGCTCCAGTAATGCTACTACTATTGGAATCATCTTGGTGTGGGAGGGGGTGTGGTGTGTGGGTGTGCTCCTTTTGTACTGGGCCAGACTCCATTGCCTCCACCTGTGCTGATTGTGTGCACCTGTGGCAGTTGGGAACACTGCACATGGCATTTTATGGTTGGTTCGTGATGCCGGTATTTACGGCATGCCGGTAACCACTTTTAACGCTTTCATGATGCCGGTATTTGCATGTCCATTTGACTTGTGGTCTCCAGTTCACGCCATGTCGCAATTGCCGGCATAGTGGCCCGCGTGCCCGCGCCCATACCGCTATTAGAGGCACCGTACTTTACGATGCCACTAATAGCGGTTTGGCTGGTCAGAATAGCCCGTAGCGGTAAGCGATGCTGGTAATCCTTTACCGGCATCTTTTTTCCCTTACCTCCAAACTCGTAATGACCCCCTATGTATTTTGAGATATCAATTTTAAATAGAGAAAGACTATATTTGTATTTATAACTTGAACTTTGGAAATGTTTGTGGTGGTTTTAAATTCTGCAAATTTTGTATATGTATTTGCATTTGCAATTGTGATTATGTGAGACCCATTGTTATGCAAATTAATTAGATGTACCGCTGATCAAATTTTGAATTATCGGTACAGGATTGATTCACATTATGATGCATTTATATAAGACTTGTACAAGATTTGATAAGATTTATACAAGATTTAATTTTATATTTTTCTATATGTGATTTTATAAACATGTAATGAATGAATTTGGATACGTGTTTAGGGTTTTAATTAACCAATGCCACTATAAATAAATACAGAATAAAAAATAGTAATTATAGCCATGCATTTTCAAAACCAAAATTAATTATCAGAATGCAAAGTGAAAAAACTGTTCTAAATGAACTACTCACACAAGACAGAACCGGACATTTCTGCTGAAATGTTACTTCCTAGATTACATGCCTTAATAGCTCCGAGGTAATGAGATTTCCCCCAAGCTGCATTAAAACAAAACATGTATTTATTTTTAAAAAACTGCAGTATACAGAGTACATCATGCGGAACAGACTTTAATGTCAAACAATCAACCCAAAGAGAAAATAAGGCCCCACAGTGTTAAACTCAACAAAAAGCACTAAAACACATCTAATGCACTGTACCATGCACCGCACTAAGATATTCAAGGGCAAATACTGTGGACCAGCAGTAAACCTCTTACGCTTTCAAACTCTTCTAGATGAGCCTGGCAGGGTTCAAGTGAGCTCTGGTTTTACCTTCCCAATGAATCCACAGGAGCAATTGCCCGTCCTGAGGTGAGGCACATGTTATAAGAGGCAAAGCACAACTTTTCCTCATCCCTGGACTCAGTAAGAACAGAGTCAAACTGCCCACATGCACACAAAATGAGTCCTTCCTGGAGGATGGAGTACCCGAGTGCTCCCAAGTCAATCCGCTGAGCTGCTGATAACACCATGCTTTGACCCCCAACGATCTTCAACTACATCTTTTCTTTTAGGCCTGGGGATACTAGGGAACATCATTCGTCCATGTAAAGCAGTGCAACGCTACGACTACTCCGAGAGATAACGAGGAGACAGTTGCCATGCATACAAACATGTCCATTCCAATTCAGAGATGCCCTTTTAGTGCTAGTTTGTCATTGCATTTTGGGACTTAAGATTCCTGCTTAATAATGAGAAGAGAATATAAGAAACAGAATGTGAAGAAAAGACCATAACTCAGCTCTCGAATGGAAAAGGGGAAGATTGATATGTATGTATTTGCAAATGCAGCAACAGGTCCCGGAAACGTGGGTAGTTGTGAAAGATTGTTACACTCAACCTGAAGCATCTGTGCTTCCTACAAGCTACCCTCATGGTCAGCACATATGGCATTATAGCCCATGCCATTCGGGAGCTCTCACCTAGTCCTGTTGTTCACTTTACATTCTAGGGCCTGTAGTTTTACCAGTCTCATGATAAATCAATGTTTACATGTCCCAGAAAACAACGAATTAAATAGGATCAAATTCACACCTCTCCAGTGGAGTATGTTGGCATGTATGGTTCAGGTGCCGTACAATCCAACCCTACCTCTCTGCTGTGCTTCCACGTCACTTCGACTTCACTAATGATACCTATATGTTAATGGAAATTGGCTCACAATATGCAAAACAGAGCACAGTTTGATAGTGAAAGTTTAATATTAAAAAATAAAAAAGTATACTTATGTGCATTGGTGTAAAGCATCATTAGCTTTGACACAAACATGTTTTATGCCTTTTTTATAACTTTCTTGTATGTACTGGGTTTAACCACTTGAAAGGTCATGCTATTGATACAGGAAATGGTCATCTTTGATGTTTTTGATATTCTCAAGGTAAAGAAGAGGCAACATGCTGATCAGTAAGGTCGGTCATGGGATCGACTTTTTTTGGCCGAATTACCTTTTGCCAAATTTATGTTTTTACTGTTTGTGCCGTTTACTACTTCAAAAAGGAGGGGGGCACCCCCCTACACTCCTTCTCATCTACCTCCCCTTTCTACATACCTAACCCAAACCCACCATCTATTTTTCTTGCAGTACAAAACAGTATAAATGCAGCAAATTGTAATTCGGCCAATGATGGGTGTCAACAAAAGTGTGGACTACCTAATCATGATATTCTGCACACGAATAACAGGAAATAAAACAGGCTGCTGACCCTAATGACCCTTAAGTGGCATCCATGGACGTATGTACTTTGGGAGGAACTGAGATTCCTATCAGGTAAACCCCATGTTGCTTTGTTGATCTATGCCACACTGATGCCAAAGGGTGATCCATATGTGAGGTTGACGCAGGTCCTCAAAAGGAAGTGACATATGAAACACCCTGTACTCCTGTATTAAATAATCATCACTGGGCTGGTGTGTCAGTGGGTGCAAAGCCAAGATTGCGTGCATGGCTTACTGGACACCACAGAAGATGTATGTTAAGATGGATTTCTAGAATCCGGCCTGGTGGAGAGATTTTAGGAGGTGACCTTACTTATGAACAGAGAGCTCTGAGAGTTCAACCAAAAACCCAATCAAGGTACATATGGATGAGCAGTTAAGGCTTAGTCTCAATAGAAAATGACTGGGTTCAGGGGCCCTCTATGAGTTCACACAGTGAAGAACAGAATCATTCAAT
Organism: Ambystoma mexicanum; assembly: GCF_040938575.1. NCBI lineage: Eukaryota > Metazoa > Chordata > Amphibia > Caudata > Ambystomatidae > Ambystoma > Ambystoma mexicanum. The sequence goes on along the minus strand of NC_090937.1, from coordinate 1,264,825,628 downwards.
TTAGACAGTCAGTTCTAAAAATACAATAATTTATTTTTGGCCTCATCAACATACTGGAAAATGAATTTTCTTTTTCATTAAGTGTTTTTGGCTATACAAAAAACCTTTTGCACTGTATGATCAATTACATAAAAATAGAACAGAAATACAGAAACGATGTACACAGCTAAATAGTTAAAAAGCAGTTTACATATTACATATTAAAACCCTAAAAAATAAATCAGTGGTATGTAGTATGATTTTTTCCTTGGTTACAATATTCTAATACAAGTAAAAACATGTAATAGTTGCATAGACATATTTCCAGAGAGTTAAAATATAGGCCTATAGGCCTAGGATACAGAGCCAAAAAGTGCAAGTGCTTCTTTCTAAATGTAAAATACTACTGATGTAATTACTAGCGAATCAGCTGCATGAATGAGGCTCCAAAATGGGTCAGTGAGCAAGCTCTCCTCATGACTGACAAAATTACAGTAGCCCTTGATATATTTCTACTCTAGAACAATGCAAGAAGTAATTACATGACGGCTAGTTCCGACCGCTCGACGGCAAAGGCGACATTGTCTTTCCGCATAAGGAATGCCTTGCCATTCGCCAATGTATTCCAAAGTGTCAAAATGTTCAAACGAAGATAAATAATACATCTCCTACGTTTAAACAAACACATTTTTATAAAAGTGGTAGGCAAGACACCAGGGAGAAATCTCCGAGCAATATATTCAACAAAATGAATCTAAGAGATAGTATTATCACACAATACTATATCATACAAATATATACAGTCGCAATAGGTTTACTTAATAAAACATCAGATAACTTAATCAAGCAAATCATGTAAGTAAGTTAGATGTAGTAAATGATGGGAACCAAATCACAAGAGAAATAAGCTAATTTAAGAAGTTCAAACCCTAAAATGAATGGGTCTTGTGCCCAAAAGTCACTGTGTTCAAAACAGTGTTTCTCACCAGTAGGAGTTTCATTTAGAAAGGATGCAATGGGCTTGTGGTGGTGATATTTTTAAAATATTTAAAAGTTATTCAGCAATTTACCAAAGGAAAGGTACGCGTTCTCCTTTCTTCTAGACCCAAGGCTAACCTAGGGGAGGGATACCAGACCCAGGTTCAACAACCAAAGGTGAGTGGAATTGTTCCCAATGTTCCTATGGAGTGCAAGGAAGGGGGGATAGGCACACTGTTGCTTACTTACACTGTATTGACTCCGATTTTCGCAGATCTATTTGTGGATTGTTTAGGGAGTGTCTGGGGGCTCAATCTCTTGTGGTTGGTTCCAGTGAGAGGTGCCCAGGAGTTACAGGTTTGAATATTCTTCCGGTTGGCTGGTAATGCAAGATGCAGCCCTTTTTTGGTGACTTAATGCAGAATCCAACGATGCAGGTCTCCTTCGGACTTCTCACTGTATGGATGAAGGCAAGTTCCAGTAATGATTACTGCTTGCAGGCGACGACAAGCGTCTCTTCCGGTCACGGTTACAGCCGCTGCTCCAGGACAGGGTCCCTTGAATGTGGGAATCTGGAATTTGGGGCAACTTGTGGCACCAAAGTTTCGGACTCAATCGCGGAACGGCAACGCTTCTGGTGAGGTAGCCCACAAGACAGTTGATGAGTCCATCAGGCAGTCCAGGGACACTTCCCAAGGCTCTAAAGGGCTGGATACTCAAGAAGGCATCGAGACTAGTTGGTCCCACTACTCCAAGGGCTGAAGTACCGCTCAGAGTCTTCAGAGATCAGGCAGAGGAACACTGCTTCCCAGGGCTGAAAGCGGGAAGGGATGCTAGGCCACTTCAGGAGTTGTCTCAGATCTTCAACAGGATGCTCTTCGAGGGATAGCAGGCAGGCAGGCACACACAAACACACACACGAAAGTCACAGCTTTCCCGGGCAAGACCTTATTAGGACTTTCCTGTCCCGAGAGGCCAAACTACAATATGGCCAAAGAACAAGCGAAAATCTTGTGGCAGAGCTATTTTAGGAGACTAGCCAAGTTAAATAGCCATACGCTGTAAACGCGAATGTGCACACTAGAAATAATACAAAAAGGGTAAACATGTAACTGCTGCCACAAGTTTGTCTTTAGGCACAAACACATGTAGCCAAAAATCTTCAGTGTAAAAAGCTAGGGAGATACAAAGTATCCTTCTTGCACTGAATTGTAAGATGATGTGTGGAATATTACAAATACAAGAATTCAAAAGAGAAACATTCTTTCCCAGTACTGATCGTCTGAAGTACTGATCAGTTTCCCCATAACATGTGAGCAAAAGGCAAGGGAATTTAAGCTGAATGGTTTACTTACCTGTTATGGCATTTCAGGAGGGTAAAAACCTTCTGGGGAAATGTAAAGTCAGAAATGAATGTTATTCTGGTGACCCAAATCCCTGGTGATAGTGAGATGTTCATTTTAGAGGCAGAAGGGGAATTAGATTATATCTTAAATGGAGATAGGGAGTGGGTCAGGGGTGTGGCCATGCTGGCTCTTAACTAATTTTAAGGGTCTGTAGGCCTAACGCTCAGCCATCCCTCGAAGGGCTGGATATCTCATTTACCAAATGCCTACATGACGGAGAAAGCTCTGTGGAGCTATAAGGAAGAGGTGGGTTCAGAAGGAGCTGACCTTCTTTTGAAGTGTGTGCTATGTGAGGTCTATGTTGCAATCTTGGTTATCCCTTACGCTACACTACAAAATGTGTTAGACATTCGGATTTGACCATTTGTTGCTATTCATGAAGTTCTGTTAGAAATTATTAATCAACATCTCTTCATTGCATTTAAAACTTTATTAAAGACGATTGTCAAATAAGCAGTGACAACAAATCAGTGCTTACAAAGGCCCACACATTCTGTTATTAAATATCTGCTGTTCTGGAAACAAATACGATATTGTGCAGATAAAAGTTTGGCACCAAATACCAGACCAGTCCTAGCAACACTGACATAGTGGACCCACCAGAAACTTTTTGTTCTTGCTAGTAGTACCTCAGCTATTTTTGTATAATGTTTCTATTTCGTTAAAATAAAAATAATATTCATACAAAGCATCACATTTCCAGTATATTAGTGCAGGTAGACATTTTACTGAGCAGGTCCTGCAGGAAACACAATCAATTAGTTTTGTATTTATTCAAGTCTCTTAACTTTCCATACATATATAATTGCATTGCCTGTATCATGAATCATTATTATGCCAGAAGAAAGTCGTCCACATGGTCTCTTTCGATAGGTGTATATGTCTTCTTGATACTTAACATATAACGAGTAACAAGTACAGTTACATGAAGGCAGTTACTAAACCCTCCACCCTACACTTGGGCCTCTTCCAACAGCCCCTCTTTGAACACTCATTCACAGCATAAACCCAACATCCAAATCTCATGCCCATTCAGAACCGCCTGCAACCAACATTCCGACAACTTGCCTATTATGGACAAGATACAACCTCTCCTTCAAAAACCACACGACATTCTACAAAACTCTGGTGTCCCTCTTCAAATATATGTCAATGTGAAACATTATGCCAGCAGATGATCTGCCCCTAACCCGTGCGGCCAGTCAACTTTGAACGAGTCATACTAGCACAAACAGGGTATCAGCAGAGGACATGCACCCAAGTCATGCAGGAAGCACTCAACACAGTGCCTTGTGTGGCAATTTCAAACATTCATTTGAAGCAGAGTTCTATTCTGAGAAGACGTTCAGTGCGCCATTGTCCTGTAGTGTTTGGTTAGGAAGATTATTCAAATTTAATATAAAATAATAGTCATTGATATGCATACATTATTCAACATACATACTGGAATGTGAATGTATTCCACACATGTTCATGAGTATCTTAGCTCCACCAGTCTTGAAGAATCATCTAAATGCTCAGAAAGGTTTTTCACCGTCTCTAATATAGATGAAATATATAAAATATAAAAAAGGATAGGGCATAACAATGCATGCTGGCTATACGTTCAAATATAGTATGCTATAAACTTACCTTGTATTTGACTATGTTGCTTTTTAGAAGGTTTACTTCTTCTTGTAGCTGCTTCAACCTTTCTTGTAGATATCTAGGAAACAATTGATATCAAATAAATTAAACATGATTGTTTCACAAATGTTTGACAGAGCAAACTGCAGCAAATGACCTACTGTAATTATATTTATTACAGTCCCTAGATCACATCTTTCGGTGAAGGGTAGGAAGAGAAGTCTCTTGGATTTGTAAAACGGTCAATAGATTGCATAACGGTACACTGCAATGTTACACACAGGATTTTTGTATTTGGAGTACAACATTTCTTTGAGTAAACACAAAATTCTGATTTCCAATGGGGGTATTTTTCAGGTGAGAAAAATATATTTAGCCAGAACCACAGGAATCGGGGAAGCCGAAAGCCAAGCAGCGCGAGAAAGAGCATCCAGCGGCTGTCATTGGTGGGCTGCGAGCAGATCGGGAAACGCCACGAAAATCCGATGAGTCCACGTTGGGATGAAGGGAACACCCGGGCTGTGAAGGCATCATGAAGCAAGACACAGACATGAAATTCAAAGTTCAAACAAACATACTTTATTTGACTTAAATGTCAGAATGGATGAAGGCTTAACTTGCCCTGAGCTAAGGTGGGACATCCCTACCTAAAGAAACTAAGTCTGAGTCAAAGAGTTCAATTTAAAAATCTGTCTTTGTCCAAAACCTATACCTGCCCTCACAACTAAAGCTAAACAATGTGTAGGGATGTCAGCAATAAAAGAAATAGTGTTCCAAACAAAGTTCTGATCTTTTCCCAGCTCCTGGCTTACTTTTCAGCCACCCACGCCCAGGTACAAAAGTATCAGGATTACCGTTCTCAAGTTCAAAACAGTTCCACAAATCCTTGGGGCTCTCTTCCCCAAGTTCAAGGCAACACAGTTCCAATGAAAAGGGTCTTGAGGGCTCCGTCCTAAAGACAGCATTAAAGTTCATCAAGTCTCAGGGTTCCCTTCCCTTCAAAACAACTCCAAATCAAATTAATACTCCTTCTGGACAAGAGTTCAATCAACTTATTTCTTCTTGGTTTTCTTCAACAAAGTCTTTGGCTTTTACACTCGAGTGTTCCTTGGTGTAGGTTCAGTTGCCAGACTACACAGTCCACCCATTCTAAATCGAGCAACCAGGAACCCTAGGCTCTTTGTCCCACACAGGTTCTTCTATTTCTGCCCCTGTGTGAACTCACTTTGCTTCTCCTTGTCAGCCTCTTGGCTTTATGTGAAGGTATCACCCTCACTTGGCGTCTACTTGTCAGCCTCTTGGCTGTGCGGCACTGTGCAATATCTCTTGGGCCAATCCTTGACCTAGCCACATTGTATTCATGTATAAAGCTCACTTCGTGGTGATTTTTACTCATTTACCACCTTGCAGCCATGCTCTCTCATAATCTTCCACTCAGACTCTCTTGCCTCTTACTTTGCTTTCAAACAGGGAATATCTTCTTGCCTCTTAATTTGCTTTCAAACAAGCAATATTTGCACTTCATATTCATTTGTCATCTTGATCGTAACTTTGCCTATAAAAGTGTCATTCAGTTCGTTATTCAATATTTGTAATCATTTGCTTTGCCACTTCATTTTCACCCAAACTGCAGCTTTGGGTTAATTTAATTACTAACATGATGGTTTGTTCGTTCGGCATTCGCCTTGCTTCCCCCACGGCCACCAGGAGATCCCCGGTTCGGGTGATTTTTTCCCTTCACTTACCAGTCCCTGGCGTTCCGTCCAGGCCACTGTGCTGTTAGGTATCGGCTGCGCCGCCGGCTTTCCTTTAACTGCAAGCCTCGGTCGCTCTTCTGATGCTCTTCTCTCCTCGCGGGCAACTGCGCTTCGCTTCCAGGGCCGCTGGAGGCTTCTTAGTTTTCTTTTCTTTGCCCGCAGCTCTGGCTGCGTATCTCCGACCACAGAGGTTCCCAAACTTGTGGTTTTCATATGGCCCGCCTGCTCCTGGGCTCCACAGTTCCTTGGGATTGTCTGCTGGTGTCCTGGCTTCCCTGCAAGACCCAGCACGGCTGCCACCTCTCAAATAGGACACCCTGCTGATCTGAGTGTTGCTGGTTTCCTCCCTTCTTTTACACCTGCAACCACTTGACAGGTTGCAGGTGTGAGTTCCAATTGGCATTGCCTGACAGCAATTAGAGTAGAACTTGGGACATGCCCGACCTTTCACAGTACACTGCAGGCATCTTCCTCGTCTCAGTACTATAGTGGTGAAATGACTTACTTGTGCTCACTACTCCTAGTCGCCTCTTCCTTGTCCCAGTACTCGAAGGTTGAATGAGGGGAGTTGTTTTACAATAGCCCAAAAAGGCGAGGGGAGGATTAGGTTGGTTCTCGTAAGGGAAAAGGGGATACCATGTCTCGGCTGTGGGTACCCTCTTACCAGTCCCCAAGGACCTTGCACCCAGGTGATCCTGCCTCGCTTCTCCACCCCCAAGGGAAGGATCCAAAAGCAATGGCCTTTCCCTGGCGAACTGAGAAGAGGATACCGAAGGAGTAGGAGTGAGGATACCCTCAGGTTTCTCACAGGGCATACTGGCGAGCATGCCGCATGTTAAAAGTTAAACAACCCAAAATGGATAAAGGAAAGGAAGACGTTTGTTAACACTGAAGGCGAGAAAGTAAAAGTACATTTACCACAGAGGGGAATCTTTGAAGATTGCCCTTATGTACAGAGAATAAGAAACAGTAACAAGTTAGTATTTACTGGACAATGTAAATTAGCCAATAGCGCTAAGGTAGTGAATTACCAAGATTGCAAATGTGAGCAAAACACTAATGAGGCAATATATTATGGACAAAAGGAATTAGCCAAAAGGGCTAATGTGGTGAATTATCAAAAGTGGAGTTGCAGAGACAGGCAACTGCACCACATGTGTGAATACAAGAAGCCCTGGCAGGAGAGTACACCACGCAAATACAAGTGTGTGAATACAAGAATCATTGGCAGGAAGGTATACCGGGCAATCACCAGTGTGTGAATATAGGGGAACAGAGAAACCCCGGCAGAAGAGGATACCGGGTATCCGGCAACCCAAAGGCCAAAGATAAATTATACATGACTTTGGTATTGATCAAGAGGAAAGACAAGAACTGTTATTTTAAAGAATCCATGAAGAAGAATCCAGGGGAAGGAAGGCACCCTCTGGATTAAGGACCATTATAATTGAGAGACTTTTATTTTGGAGTTATTTATTCCTTTTTTCCATAATTTAAAAAAAAAATACTTAAAACCAAAGACATTATCCTTTTCATCTCACGATGTATTTCTTTAGATTGTGAGGGTCAGAATAGTACTTTGGATACAGGACGGTTTTGTTTTAGACTTTCTGACACTGATAGATCCTTAGTTTTGATTTTAGGTAGGGAAACACATCTAGCGCAGGGACAGCAAGGCATTTTACCAACCTCTTTTATTTATCAATAAAAGTATTTGGCCAAAACCATGTGTAAATTGTGTCCGAGTTTCATTCTTGATGCCTCACAAGGGGCAAACACTAGTATCTAGCCAGACTCTATCTGTAGTGTGACTGAAAGGCCAGGCTTAGACTTAGGAGAGTATGAGAGCGGTGAAGGGTTCTGTTAAGCACACGCAGAACACTCTTATAAGTAAGGCAGAATGTATGCAAATACTGTTATTTATTTAGGCTTCAGACAACTCTTATCAATGAAAAGACACAGGTAAATAACACACTAAAACGTTTGCTACTAATGTGTACAGTTTCACCTTGGTGTGCTCTGATAACAGCAATAACAATCCACTTTTAAACACTGTAATAAATACATTGCATTGTTCTGTACTTGTAGTACAGCAAGAATCAGATAAGTAATCAAGACTTTGAGAAGTAATCGGGTGGGAAGTTAGCAAACTCATTACAAACCTTTAGAACTAAGGGCCCGATCTTAAAAAGGCCTGCCCTAGATAGTAAATAAGGGGCTCAGTACCCTTAGAGTCACAGGTCCCAATAACAGTATTTTCAGGAGGCTACAAATCTCTTTTAGGCAGTTGCACAAGTGTTGGCTCAAGCCAACAAGTAGTTATACATGTTTCAAAGTTCATTAAAAAAAAAAGAAAATACCCTCTCCCAATCCAGCCCCCTTCGGGGAGACCCAAGGTAGGATACTAGGCCAGAACACCACCGTTCAGGGCTAGGCAAGTGAGTGATAGGGCTAGGACTTTACACCCATACAACCCTATGGACCTGGTGGGAGTGGAGGGCAGGGAGTCACCCCCTGTAGTCTGATTTACACAGCGCTAAATGTAGTTATCACTGGGTCTTCTGGATTTGTGCCTTGGTTCCGTTGGAGGAAGCCAGGGTTCGCATGTGCAGAGGTCTCTTTAGGCATTGGGAGCTTGGGTCTGGTGAGTTCATGGTTCCGTGCTCCGATGGACCAGATACTGGACAGCTGGTCACACAGGATGCACCGAATTTGGGACCACCACTCCGATTACCTAATGCAGGCGGCAACGGCAACTTGAAGGAAATCGGAGGTGGTGACTGTTGTGGCAAGAACAAAGAAACTGGTCCTGCAAAGGCCCCCTCTTCTTGGTGGAAAGCTGCACTTAAGGGAAATGCTTCCTGTTTCATAAGCTGAGATTTTGCAGAGTCCCAAGGCTCAACTCAGGACAGCGACCATTGCAGAGAAATAGCCCAGGATGACATCTAACTAGCCCATAGCTAACCCACAGGATGCTTATGGGACTGCTCTGAGCACTTTCAGCGGGTGGATCTTCTAGTAGAGCTGAGGACTGGTTGTTCCCATCAGTCCAGGGATCAGAACACTGATGAATGTCTTCTTTATATTTGCAGAGAGACAGGTCTTAACAGGGCAAGAGAATAAAGGACTGCTGCCGATCTACCTAACATGAATTCTGGGTCTTCAGCGGGCTGTTTTCCTTCATAGGGCTCTTGGCTCCAATGATGAGCTGAGAAATAGCTGCAGGAGGAGACCTTTTAACGAGGACCAAGGCTGGAGATTCCCCCTAGCAAGGATCAGCACCATTCGAACTGGCAGGAGCTGCCCAATCTCAGAGAGCCTCCGACCACTGCGTTTGAACACACCTGGCATGGACTTGGACTGGGTCCAGACAGACAGAGCCTCCAAGATCCGGCCACACACTCAGACCACCACTTTGTTCAAAACAATAGCAAAAAGTAGGGTGTGCCATTGATGTCTATGGAAGGAAAGCTGCAAAAACCGTCCCTACCAGTAAATCACAAAAAAATTACTTTTAAAGGCTTCAACTAACAGTATGTCCCTCCTAACAAGAGTTGCTTTAGCAAACTCACACACTTTAATGTTGATATAAGCTGACTAAAGCAAGGACATAGCATAAAGCACACATTGTGCAGTCTGGCCCATGCACCTTGAATGGGCCTCGACATCATGCATGCAACATGAGGGTGATCCGCACACTTTGCATGCAAAGGCAGTCCATGCACTGTACATTTGTGGGTAGTGCACGTCTGCACATGCACACACACATGGGCCTTATGCGCCTTGCAGCATTAAAGTAAAGTGTGTGAGTGAGAGACACTAAGATTTAAAATCTACTCCATCAAGGACCCCCATAGGAGCAAAACCTGGCTCTCGATGATCCAGTCGTGTATGTCCAGTGCATACTTGAAGCACAACCCCTCCAAAACCAAATTCCTACTCCACACCAACAACACCTAACACCTAGACATAAAGACCAGTCCAACAACCATGAACTCTGAGGGCTTCAAACCCGAGCTCACCTCCTGCTCCAAGTCCCTTTGGTTCCACTTCGACAAACGCATCTCCTTCAAAACACACATAGCTAAGAGCACTCAGACAGCTTGATATCAGCTCTCGCTCCAGCGGAATGCAAGCCCTCCCTCCCTCCCTCCCTCCCTCCCTCCAGACAGCTTTAGATCCACAGTTCAAGCACTGGTCCTATCCCACCTACATGGGGGCAATGCACTCCTCGAAGGCCTCATGTACCCCAGACAAATGTTTTACATGTGGCCGCACGCCTCATCAAGGGTCTACGCAGATACAACCCCATCACCCGGTCCTCATCGACCTTCACTGGAGCCACTGCTCGCACGAATCACCATCAAGTATTGCCGCATCATCTATAAGACAGTCACCCTCAAGTCACCCAGCTACCTCGCAGAGAAACTCAGCATCTCCGGAGGACAGCACACCACCAGAAGCCAAGACACGTGCAGACTTGAAATCCGCTGCTGCAAAAAGGAAAGGACCAGAAAACAAGCCTTCTCTGCGTACGCCCCAAGAATATGGAACCTCCTCCCCGTCAGCATTAGACTCACCCCCATGCTCCTACAATTTGCAAAAGAACTCAATGCCAACCTCTTCAAGGATTCTCTCCTCCTCAATACCTAGGCCATCACGTCGCCCGTCGCGCCACCGGACTCACTACACGACGCCCGCCCTCTCCTCCTTGCCACCCAGTGCAGCTTTAGTCCAGCTCTGTGCCCCTCTGTATCCTACCCTCACTGTATATCTGTTCTGTTACGTCTGAAAAACTCTCCATTAATGCATCGGTACTGTTGTATACCTCTGTAAAGCGCTCCATTATTTATCTGTATTGTACATCTCTGTAAAGCGCTCCGTTGCTTCTAGAGGCTAGGTCCGCGCTCAATAAATACTGTAATAATTATTGTTATTAAAGAACTAGAGAGTCAGACAGTGACAAAGCGAGAAAGTGTGTATGTGTGTGAGATAGATTGAGAGAGAATATGAGTGAATTGGTGTATGTTATGTACTCACACACCTCTGAACATGAACACACATGTGCCAATATGCCTTGCATATGTCTAGGTATGAGTGGTTATACACATCTGTCCATGCTCACCTTCCTCGAGACAGAAATAGATCTAGATAAATACTTAATTTTCTCATATGCTTTACTTTATGGTGTACAAATACAATGTGACCCTATCTTTAGTTTGAGACAGCATGTGGCATCAGCTAAGGTCAGTCTTCAAATCATGAATCTATGCTCACATGTTGCAGACTTAACAAGATTCATTCTAAAATGTCTCCCCACAGCTATGCATAAAGGTCACTGTGAGGTCTCATTTAGCAGGCCAATTTGCAAATACATAAATCATCAAATGAGATCCTCTACGGTGCCAATAATGATTACTTCAATGATGCATAATAGAACTCCGGTAAATACAGCTCCATTCGCTCTAATTGCTGTTCTCATGGTCTAACATTAGGTCTGCACTTGTCTGCAGGATATGTACGTGCTATGTCAGGGGGATAGTGCTGTACGAAAGGGATGTGTGTGCATTCAAGCAGCAATATGTACCAGGATTATGGCAACAGAAAGCTTCTGCCGTCCACTGAGAGGGATTACTGTTCACGAGTAAAGTTTGTTTTTCGTGGCAAACAAACTACTGCAGTGCGGAAAATGTACTGGAGTGTAACAACGTTCATCCACTTTTCTAACTGGGCCCTGATAACTGTGGTGGCAAGTCCTTGAAAATGACTTTGAACTGATCATTACACAAGCACACTGGAAGAGCTTTATCAAAACAAGTGTTGCTAGTTTAAATTTTTCCAGAATGCCAAATTCCCTTGATGCCTAAAATAGATTCTATTTGGTGAGACTTCTATTCTGCTGCTGCCTTATGAGTTTCTCTTCCACGCTCCAACATGAAAGGCACTCACAGCGTGGGCAAGCTACCCTGATTCCATTGTTAAAACATACTTGCTACTGTTTTGTTGACTTATGGGTGAGAACTTATTGCTTCTCATTTTCAAGGGGCCTACTTACACTCCTTGAATGCAGGTCTTGTAACGTCTCGACCTCAAAGACACATATTGGGCCAAGTGTGTTTGAACAATTGCAGATCTTACTGCTCTGAAGAGGGTTATTTCTGTGCAACACCACAATGTAAGCACTGAAAATCAACATTCCAACCTCATGCCTGCTTCTGATCTGGTCACAGGTCTTGGATGATGTGTAATGTGCTTGATGATGAGACCCTGTCTTTTTGTGCTGATGGAGCTTTGTGCATTTTGACATGATCAACCACAGGGTACTTAAATTATCTTCGAAGAGAACCAACAGAAAACGTGACACATAGGGATGTGTAAAAGCAAACTTTATCGTGCACAATGTAACATAAATAAATATAAGGTGTAAGCATCTCCTTAAAGGTGATTAAGGAAAAGATCAAATAAGGGGATGTTCATCAGAAAAGTTCCAGTATGAGTCGAAGTTTCAAGCACAAAACATACTCCGTCCTGGGGCAGTCCTCCAATCTCGAGAGTTTTTTCTGAATGAGAATTTCAGATGGCCATCAATTTCTTTCCTGCTAATATAAAGGTGGCTAACCCCCTAAGACACTTGTACCCCAAGTGTTTTGCTTGTTCTTTGGTCATATTTTTCTTTGGCTTTCTTCCTGCTATCTGAGGTCAGGAAATGCCTTACATCGAAATCCCTTTCCTGAGGAAAGCTGTGGCTTTCACAGGCTAAGGAGGTTTCTGTGTATGTGTACCAGAGGAAGGGGCTGGGACTGTCTAGTTCCAGTCCTCATCTCTGTTGCCAGAAAGTCTTTTGTGGGCCACATGTGGTGCAAAGTGGCTATGGATAGACACTGGCTGTTTGAATGGTGCAGGTTCTTACCATTAGTGGGCTTGGGTTTGCGTGAAATCTTGGATAAAATGAGGACTGCCGTGACTGTTCAGATGATCACTGTTAGAGCCAAGACTTCTATTTAAAATAGCAGCCCACTGATGACCTTATGATGACCCCTGCAGCGGACCAACACCGACTCCAGTGTTGTTGCGGTGAAGCCCTGCTCTTCCCCTGATCTCAATAAGGCCGTCATTGGTGCTTCAATCCGTATACCGGTGGAACAACCTGTCCCGACCCCTGCTCGAGGATCCATGCCTCCTGGGCTGTCTGAATTGTCCCTGGATCAAGCGGTGGACTGACCATCTCCCTCCTGGGCTACCTTGCTACAGCGGTTACCGTTCCAAGCAGTGCCATGGATTGTTGAAGATCTTCAGCTTGTGACACATGTCGCCTGCTCCTGCATTTCCAGCCATCTTACTTGAAGAGAAGCTGTGCTGGACCTGCTGCTGTGTTCTCAGCCTGAAGATCACCTGTCACCGCCTGACCTCGTTCACTCCCTTTGCAACACTGCCTCAATCCCGTGAAGTGTCCTGAGGTGAAGACTTCGCCCTGCGTCATTTGGGTCTAGAACCAATTCCTGTGCACCACAACTGACCGAAACTAAACCCCAATGTCGAAAGTGACCTCTGCATCCGCAAAACCTTGGCCTTCCTCGACCAGACCAAGCACAGAAGATTGTCTCCCCAATGGATTCCGGAACACCTGAAGTGGTCTCTGGAGCCAAAGGGTAAGTTAACAGACCTATTTCTGTCCTCCATAGTGTTACATTGGGTATAAAGTCCTGGCCCTAGCTCACTCTTAACTGACCTTTGGTGGTGGAACCTGGGTTAAGGATCCTTCTCTAGGCATATCCTAGTGTTGGATTGAGTTGAGTACTGTGAAGGCATCATGAGCCAGACACAGACAACAGGTTCAAGTTTTCTCAACAACGTTTAATTTTAACTTAAAAGGCAGGGTGGATGAATGCCTAGCTTGCCCTATGCTAAGGTGGGATTTCCCGACCTAAAGGAAACTAAGGATATTCTAAGTCAGAAAGTCCAGAGTAAAACCTATGTCTGTGTCCAGAACCTATACTTGCCTTCAAAACTAAATGCATACAATGTGTAGGTATATCAGCATCAAAAAGGAATATTGTTCAAAGTAGAATTCAGAGTGTCTTCTAGTTCTTTGGCTTGTAATCAGCTACCCTTCCCCAAGTTCAAAGTAGTTTATAAGTACAGGATTTCCCTTCCCCAAGAGTTGAAATCTTCCAGCTTCCATACAAAAACAACACAGGTGTTTTCTTTCCCCAAGAGTTCAATTCTTCCTGTTGTCAAACAAAAACACCACAGGGTGTTGTTTCCCCAGATAGTTCAACTCTTCCAGCTGTAAAACAAAACTTGACTTCCACATCATAACAAAGTCTTTGCATAACACAAGCTCCTTTATAGGAGTTTTCAGTGGCTTTTCCATTCAGGGGCACCCGATCTAGGTGGAGTTATTGGACCACCTGGTCCACCCATTACAGCTCACACAACTGGTACTAATACAAGCTTCTTTATAGGTGTTTTCAGTGGCTTTTCCATTCAGGGGCAACCGGTCTAGGCACAGTTGTCGGACCACACGGTCCACCCATTAAAGGTCACACAACCAGAGGCCTTCCTTAACTGCTTTTCCTTTAACACCAGTCCACTGCTTGTCCTCAAGAGTGAGGTGTGCCTCAGTCAATCCCTCCCAACACTGTATAGTGGCTTGTCTAACCACCTTGTGCTTGTTACACCTTCTTATGTTTCCTTGGCTCTGGCCAACTCTTGTCCTCTCAGAATATAAAGTTTTGCCTCAGTCACAGGTATCACACTTCCCTTACACTTACTGTGGCTGGTTGAACCACCTTGTGCTTGTTCCACCTTCTTATGTTTCCTTAAAATATACAGTTCTTTGCACTTTATTGGCTGTGACCAATGTTGGATTTCTCATATCATGTTCTCTTGGTGTTCTCTTGGCTTTGCTAGCATTTGTTTCAGTTAATGCAGTTCATTATTTCAATGCATATCAAAACATTCCTTTCAATAATGTTCATAATCTTTCTTTCACTCCTTCCAATGTGCCAGAGTGTTTCCACCTTGCTTCATTCGGTATTCAAAATGCCTTGATTTAATTTTGTTCGTTATTCAAAATACTTTTCATCTGCTTTAAGTTGCTTTCATTTAGTTCGGGATTCAGAACTCCTTGTTTTCACTTCATGTCTATCACCGCCTTCCAGCCCGGTGTTCCCTCTTTCTGGTTTCACTCACCGGTCTATCTTACGGCTCCTCACGAGTCCTTCTCCCACCATGGGTTCCTATTTCTCTGTGCAGTCGCTCGCGTGTTCTCGCTGGGTCTTCTTGTGGCTCACGCACTAAGTGCTTCCTCAGCAAAGCGGGATACACACGACCGCTTCTCTCGGTCCTGCCGGCTTCCGTCTCACGACTTGCCACCGGCCTCCAGCTTCTTGTGTCTCTGCTTATCACTGCATACACTCTGCACTGCTTCACAGGTCTCCAGCGCTCCTCCTGCTATGCTGTAGAGGTCTCCCTGCACACAGCTGACTGTGCTCCCGCAGCTGACATCATTTGTTTCAGGCTTTCAGCTTTTAAAACCTCTTCCACCCTTTCAATTATAAAAAAAACTACACCGCTCGCCAGCAAAGCGGTAGTCCTGCTTTGCTCTTGTTGACCCTCTCCTCATCTCAGTACTTGGTTGGGGCTGATAATTGTTTGCTTTTCCAAAAAGAGGATTTGTTGTTCTAGTTGTTGTCTTCTTCGTTCCAGTACCATATTGATGCAATTTGGGGAATACTTTAGGGAAATCACAGGGAAAGGGCTGACAAAAGCCTATAAAATCTTGAGGGATAGAGGGTTGTGGTGAAAGGGAAATGGGGGATACTGTGTCTCACCTAAGGACATGCTCTTCCCACTCCCCAGGTCTCCTACACCCAGGTGATCCTCCCTCGCATATCCACCCCCAGGGTCGGGATCCAAAAGCAGTGAACTTTCCCAGGCCACATAAGAAGAAGATACCGGGAAAAAAGAAGTGAGGACGCCCTCAGGTTCCTCACTGTACTTACCTGACCTTTACTTAAAATTCTATCGAACTCTGAAACACTTTTATTAATCATAACGACTGGCAATCCAAATCTTTAAATAAAATCTATCTGAATAAGTATATGCTTTTGAACTGTCTCTTTTGGGCAGAAGGCCCTAAACCATCTTAGGGCTGGACTTTATAAGAATTAGGGAAACTGTTTTATGTTGATTCTAAGAGTTCTGTCTCTCTTTATGCAACTGAACTACTAACTTGTGTTGCACTGCTCATTTTAGCAAACGTTAATCTATCTGTCCTAAGGGTGAATGTATATATCGGTTTTATAAGGGTTTTGTGTGACAGTATTTGCCTAATATTTTTATCTGCTTATTATGTGAACTAAAGGCCTGATCAATAATTGTTTTTTCAGATACTTACCTGGCTAACTGGAATTATTGGCGTTGCTCTGAGTGAACGCATTGGGGCCCTAGACCATTCTCACACCCTTCCTAAGACTAAGATTTGACCGCCCGGCTATTCAGCTTGTTTGGGTTTGGCTAACCTCTTGGTGTCTTCCCTGTTCACCATAATAGGGTGGCCTCTCAAAATCCTCCAACCAGGGCTGATTTTGGAAATCCATCTTAACATGGACGAACCAGGACGATAAACTAAGTACAGAAAAATGGTTGAAATGGGAGAGGGCCTTGAAAGTGACCCTAGAATCCCCAAGAATGGGAATTATATCTTAACACGATCCATACAAGATAAATAAGTTCCTTTTTTTTGGAATGTAAACTCAGATGTCAGTAGCATAAAATGCAATGCACGTCACCTAATACATTATTAGAGATTATCCATACTAGAAGACATTTGTAAATAAACCTTGCTTACATTTTGAAGGAGCCATCAAGTAGCAAGATTGGGCGATATGAATTAGGGGAGAATTTTTATAAAAGGAGGTATATAAAAGTTCAATGTAAAAAGTAACATCTCCTATAGATTCTCACCTCCTAAGATGTTACCAAAATATGTCCTCCAATCTATAGCCTGAACATTTTACTACACCTAAATTAGTCTCAGGATTGGCAGCTTCTGTTACTAAATTCCAGAACCAGTCCTTATTCTTCGATGCTGTGGTGAAAAAATAGACCACACCACTGACGATTCTGGTGGATTGGTGAACAATTTATTAGTAAAAAGCAATAAGAGAACAGAGCCAATGACAGCACAATACTCACATAAGTGAGAACCCCCTCCCTCCGTGCACCGTTCTCTTATACCCAAATGAACACATACATTTCAATGGAAGGGGTGGGCCAAACATAGCAAGGCATCATAGTGAAACAATGTTGCTGGCAGAGAACAAACCCTGATTATACAAGCCTTTGATACCAGCTCTGCTCTTTCATGTTAGTTAGTGCTATCAGGGAGGACAGCATATCGTAATACTTTTATTTAAAGTGAATACTCCTTAAAGATTCACACTCGCTCTAAGATGTCGAGGACACTCGCCTCATGATGATTGACGTCTGCGAATGCCACTCTTCCTAAGAAAGCAAAAGCATAAAACATGCTTATATATACCAAAAGGGAAATACGTCTGAAGTGAGAGAAATGAAAGAAAAAATACCATCACCTCAGACGAGAAGCCTTCATTACAAGGACATGCGCAGCAACATCTAAAGTCTTGCCTTGCACAAGGAAGAAACCTTAAACATGGCAGTTTGCAGTATCTACTCAATATTATAATGCAGTAATGTGCAAGGGGAGTCCATACATTTTTCAATTCCCAATATCTCCTTCACAATGCTGATAGAAAATCCCTGACTCGCTGCCTATGACACCTAACTCAGGCCTCCCTGTAATCACACCTTCTACAAATGGGCTACGTATTTTCAGGGTACATTTTTAAAGCATCCCATAATTTTGCCCTTACTACTCTGTAAGAAACATCAAAACCTCCTTCCATTAGTTTCAATACAATTTTTGTGGGTGCCTTTGTATTTTTGTACACAACGACCAAAGTAAATTGCTCAACATGAATTGCTTCCCTGCCAATAAGAGTATCACAAAGATTATTTTAAATAAGGAGCACTCCATCCTTCAACACTACTGAGTGCATCTCTTCCTTGTTTACATTCTTCCAAAGTATTTGCTTTCTATTCCAAATCATAGTAGCCTCAGATTAATGATCACAATCAGAGGTTTTATTTTTCCCTAAAAAATACAACTTTCCCAGGGAGTTATGATCACTTTATGGGGGATCAATAATATGTATATTGTCTACAGTTGACCAGTGCTGTACTATGATCACAAAATGGTGTATTATTGACTTTCATCTACGCCCTTTGAAAGTATCTTTCACTACTGTATCCACAGCAATCCTTCCATTGATTGTTCTTAACCATTTTTCTAAAAGAAGAATAATAAATAAATTTCCCTTGGGTATTCCCAAATTCTTATCTTCTTCACTATCTATTGCATCCACGGTTAGTTCGATGTTAAAACCCCCACAAATGACTGCTATGGAGCTCGGGTCGGAGGGCATAATATCATTAAAGTGGGTCTCATACTCTACCAAAGGAGATACCACCCCATCCAAAAGAGGGGGGCATTAAATAAATGTATTATATGAAAACAGCCTGTCCATTTCATCCCAAAATGGAGTGGCATTTCTATAGAAGTTACTGAGTTTATATGAATCTTCCACAAAAAAAGACATTGACTGATCCCCCTTAATTTCCTTCCTCGGGTTAGCTCTGGCAGTATTAAACAATGTTACAAAAACATGAGTTATGCCTATGTAGCCTGTTTATACACACTGTTGTTAAGGGTTGAACAGAATACTTGGATGGAAACTATAAGGGAAGGAGGCTACGAGGTTCCAGGAATGATGGTTGTATGGGTTGGAACTCCTGGGGGCCTAATGCTGTTGACCTACATGAGGGCAAATGTGTGAGTAAACTCACATGCTTAAAGAGAGTGGGTCATTGTGTTAATAACATATCAACACTAAGAATATCAGTCATCCTTGTTTCTTGAAATATTATGAAAAAAAATTACATCATTCTGAGTTATGCAATTTAGAAGTTTAACCTGCCACGTTCAGCGATAAAATCTTTAGGGATTCTCTCTTCATAAGGATTCTCAAATTGAATTTTTTTTTAATCAAAAATATATATCCGTGTCAAAAGAGAGCACAGACAGATTTACCTTAAAGCTACAGGTAATTCAATTTAGTGTACATTCTAATTTCACCTCTCGCTAAAACATTTTTATTAACGATCATCCCCCAAAGTGGGCTCTTTATTCAAATCCACCTAGCAGATAGTGCCACAATCTCCCTCAATATTGTATGCCTCTGAATCTGGAGTACGTTCTTGAGAGGCTAACAAGCAGATCCTTCCCTCCATTGACCCCTCATAATCTGAGCAGATCTCCTTCAGCCTTACATTATATGCCCTGCTCTCGTTATTCATAAACAGATTCACATTATTCCCAAATTCCACCTTTTTTAAAAGATGCCATTTCCTGTACCCTGGGACCCTAGATGAGTGTGGAGGATTGCACTCAAATATGTGCTCAGTTTTAGATGCCACTCTTCTTTGTTTCCCAAACTATTGAGACCCTGACTGAGTCAATCTACATCCTCCAGACTAAGAATAGAATTGTGACAAGTACAAGGACTAGAACTGTGACTAAAACTGACTAGGTCACTGACGAGGACTAGGCCTGTACTAAGGCCAGGAAAAGGACCAGAACTGAATAGATCTAGGACTAGGGCTAGGACTGTGGCAAGTACTAGGAGCAAGCTCTATGGTTTCCTTGTTTTAATTGTACTCATGCCTGATGTGAATGTGACATGCTGGCAGAAACAGAACCATGTGTATTGGCACACATTTATTAAAATAATTATTTTTGGTTTAAATGACAAAGTATAAACTAGGGCTAGTTTGTGGGGCTATGGCGAGGGACAAGTACTGGACAATGGTCTTTTATGCGAAATATAATAAGGGACCAGGGTGAGGTACTACGACAAGGGATTAGCATTAGGGTGTGCTGATAGTACATGGTACAATGATTTGACACTAGGAAGGACAAGGCTGATGAACTAGAAACTAGGATGAGGAAGAGGGACCAGGACCAAGGACAAGATGAGGGACTAGAACGAGAAACCAAGATTGGGATTAGACCGGAAATGAGTTCTAGACTCCATAATGTCCACCTCCATAATGTATTTGCCAGTAAGTATATGCATTATGTATAACTTAGTACTCTCCCATTCATACTAGCTACAGCCAGAACCGATTTCAGGCAACTATCTCACCCTGATCAGATGGAACAACATCTCTGCCCAAACATGATCCCTACTATAGCTGCTAGCACTAGGATCAAAGCCACCACCTTCCTATCAGCACTGAACCTCAAAGGGCTGGATGCCACACTCAGGCAGACCTTATTCCTTCCCAATTTAACACCAACTCCATCATGGAATAATAAGGGCACGCCATCTAACCACACTAACAGCAAGAGTATTGAAAGCTGTATTACTAGCCTACCCTCCACTGAATACAAGTCTTTCAACAGCTCTCTATCGACCACTTTCCCTAATTCTATTGTAAGAAACCTTAGACTCTGGTCTAGGCTACCACCATCCCCCGCAGTCACTCCTCATAATCAGATTGGCAAACATGGTCCCAAAGTCTTAAGTAAACTCTGCAAGGGTCTCTTAGATATGCAACCTACTCAACATAGACAAAACACAAACCTAAAACATTCCACATCTAGCAACAGCCCACTCAGCAAGCACAAACAGTCCCTCAAAGGTGCCTTAATAAATGCTAGGTCTCTTGTAGCCCATGCTACCGAGATTGCAGATAGTATTCTGTCCAACAACCTTGACTTCCTCGCAGTTACAGAATCCTGGCTTCATGCGGCAGCAGGCCCTTCACTTGCACTACCAGTGCCCGAAAATTACTCTATCATTAGAGTGGACAGACCCAATTCCAGAGGAGGAGGCACCGCCATCATATTCAGAACTACGTTAGATATGTGATTAACTCCCGCAGCGCCCCTCTCATCTTGCAAGCTTCTCTCTGCCAAACTCCAGACGTCGCACAAAATTAGCATCACATTCCACCTAATATACAGGCCTCCTGGGCCCATAGGCTCATTCGAGGAACACATTATGACTCTACTTTCCGACAATACCACTGATACCTCACAAACTCTAATCCTAGGAGACTTAAACCTAGGCTACAACGATCCTAATGATCTCCAAGCCATTTCCTTAGCTAATGTCCTGACTGAACACGGACCTAAACAAAAAATTACCCAACCCACTCACGAGAAAGGCAGAATTCTCGACTGGATAGCAGACCTCAATTGTAATATCAATATGAACGAGACTGTACCTCAATCATGGACTGACCACCACCTTCTCTCCTTTGAGTTTAGTATCAATAATCTATCAAACAAACCGGGGCCTTTGGTACCACCGTTTCCCACCAGAAACAAGCGCAACATTACTGCCAAGGCTATCCTACCTCTGGTTATCCTGGTACTAAGCGCACTACCTACTACCAATGACCCCAATGTATTGGTAGACGCCTATAACGCATCTATGGCCAAAGCAATAGATATAGTCGCACCACTTAAAATGTGTAAAGGGAAACCATTTACTGTATCCTGTAACCGTATTCTTATTCCATGTTTCCTACCATTGAAATGTAACTGTACCGTTGTATCCATGCCTGTATGTACTTTCTAGTCTATTCTATTCACTGTATTCTGTAACCGCATTCTTGTTCCTTGAGTGCCCAGATACCCCCGGGTCAGGTGTGCTATATAAGTAAAATAAACAAACAAACAAACAAACAAATAAATAAATTGCAGGGCTCTTCAGTTTTTGGTTTAATCATTCCATGTGCAAAAGAATGGATGCTAAGTGGCACAACACTGAGAATAATAATCTATCATGCATCAGATGCATGCCAATAGCATTGCCAGTGGACATGTCAATTAAATATTCTGCTACTCAACCACCATTCCCTTATCTCTCCTCTCTTTAGCATTGCTCTGTATCATTGTTTTGGCCACAAGAGAACACTGAAGAATTAACATATGTGCCATAACCAAAAAATGAATGCCAGAAATGTAGAAGGAAATATCCTGCAAGGAATATTTTGTAGTCTTTATTCATTCCACATCACCAGAATCCAGGCACACAATCATTTATGAGTGATCGCTAAAATGGTGTGGATTGTTATTAAAAGCAGTTCGATATACTACTCCTTACCTGTTCTCCATGCACAAAGCATCCACATCAATGATGCGTGCTTCATGACCTCCGAGGATGTGGTTTAGCTCTTGGTTTAGCCTGCCTACTTTGTCCTGGTAGAAAGATCGCTCTTGCTTCACATCAACAAGCTCATCCACAGCTGATTGCAGATCATGTTCTAGCGACTCAATCTGGAAGGAGAGAAGCAATTACTGTCACAGCGTGCATGACTGTTAGGCAGAAACCTGGGCAGTGCCCTTAGGGACTACTACACACAATTAAGACTACAGTGGTACAAGCCTGTACTACACAGAAAGAGTGGTAGCAATGGCTGAGCAAATGAGCAGTAGTAGAGATTACACAAAGGACTGTAATTACTGTGACTCAAGCAAACACTGACAAAGGTTTCAGGTTAAAAAAAACCCATCTGTTCACAAAACACTTCACTTCTATTAAAATAAAACCACACTTCAAATACACTACACACAACCAATTCCCCTTGTGTAGATACATTCAAGGTAAGTACATTGGGATTTGACAGACCGGTGTGAAACAAAGACGTTACCGGGAGTACATATGCAATCACTTTTTGACAGTAATGATAGTTCGGTCTTACTAAAGACAAGTGTACCCGCGGTAAGAAATGTAACTGTAGTCAAACACACTTAGCACCTGAATTCACACAAGAAAATTGGGAATAAAAATCATAGGCAATACTTTTGTCAAGGCAGATAGAATCAGAGGACACCAGTAGATAAAAGTCAAAAGGCCTGCGCCAGTGTCAAGTGTAACAAGGGTCCTGTTACCGAGGATCACACGGTTAGTATAGTTCACGATTCAAGATTGCCAGGAGTACTTAGATATCGTCACGAAAGGGAGGCAAAAGTTATAAGAGGGAAGGAAGAAAAGGACAAACCTTTGGTGAGGAACAAGGGTTACCACAATTCCTCGAAGTTGGACAAAGTACCTTATTCCTTGAAGTAAGCTGGTGCCACGGCAGTTGTTCCTGGTAGTTCCTGCAGACTCACGGTTCCTGGAGCATCAGTCGTGGAGACAAGAAGGAGGACTTCTGGAGTGATCTGCACTACCCAGGGATGAGGCCAGCAGCAGCGAAACAACAATGAATAAAAGGTGCGCTCCTTTAAAAAAGGAGATGTTCTTCAAATGGCTATCCGGACCACTACAGCAGTGTGCAGCGATTTCAACCACAACGAGGATCCTCTGGCTGTGGAAGATGAGCTGGTTGATCCCACCAGGCTCAAGGGCAGAGGACTTCGGCCTGGATCTTCTCTTGTCGTTAAAGGGTAGATAGCTCATGACTGCAGCAGGGCTTCACCAGGACTCGGTAGTTGCAGCAGCCATCTTCTTCATTTCTTTGCAGTTCCAGTGGAGACTCTGACTTCCAGCCCAAGAGTCCTGCCTTTTATGCCAAAATCCCCCATTCACACAGCCTCAGCAGGGGGGTTGTCCAGCCCGGAGAACCACCTCAGCCAATCGACACAAAGTGTGACTTGGGTCTCCAAGTAGACCCTGTGCAGGGGGTGCCTAAACCCCTCCCTCACATTCAGCCCACCTAGACACCCAGACGCCAAAGGAGGGCTTCTGGACAGAAGCCCACCAAAGGTCGGCGAACAAAGAAGGCAAACCTGGTTTGGCGCGAAAAGTAAAACACAAGAAGGACTTTAATAAAAAGAAATGGCGACTAAACCCGACCAGAGCCAAAATAAAAAGTATTTGGTCAAGCGGGTTTATGTTGAAGGCTAATATAATAGCCTAAAACAGTACCACGTTTATACTGTATAATCGTGGTAGAAAATCTAGGGTAGATACCACTTTCACCAGACAAATCTTAATGTTAAGAGAGCAAAACAAAGCTCAGAGAGGTACAGACAAAAAGGGGTCGGAATTAACCCTTTCCAATACTTCATGTAAGATGGGATGTACTGGGCCTGTAGTTTAAAGTGACTATATAAAGTTACTGGCAACTTTACCTGTTTCTGGGGGACAGTAGTCAGCCCCAGAAAAATGGAGTCAGTGGGAAGTCTCAAAGACAACCCTGTGTCACTGCACTGAAGGTGCTGTGTAACACACAACAAGTGGGGCTCATGGAGTGGTGTGGCTCCAGAGCCCAAGATCAAACAAAAAGTAGAAATACACATGGCAAAACACATGTAAGAGTGGGAAAAAGGCTCACACTCTTACCAGGTGGAAAAAATAAACCCCAGAAATCCAGCAAAGCTGTTGAGGGACTCACTAGGCGAGGGAAATTAGCCATACATGAGAATTCTCCCTAACAATGACCAAACCCTCTCTCATTACTCAACAACACAGCAGAAACTGCTAGCCGACGAAATTTTCTACACTATTTGAAATGGCCTATTTTGTTTTTAGTTTTGTCTGATAGGAGGTGGTGAATGGCCCTTTTTTTCTGGCATTTGTGGAAGAATACATGTATGCCTGTACCATTATCAAATTCTATGTGCTGTCTAAATTCTTGTTATATTAAGGTTAATTTGAACAACCATTTCTACCCAGTAAAGAATATGTATGTAAGCTAATAGGTTAATTAAGGAGCTTCTGCTCAAATAAAAACATTGTACCCAAGTGTACCTTCAGCCACAACAGCCCTGAATGAAAGCACCTTCACTGGTCTCATGTTTTTCTTTTGTATAGAAAAGGTTAGTAGTAACATGTTATTTTTGTTTTGATGTGTGCAGATAAGGCAAGGACCAGTAGTAACTTGTTATTAATTTGTTTAGGAAGATTTATAGAAAATTGAAATATATAAATGTTGTCATGTTAGAAATAAGGGGGCGTGTCTGCCTATTGAACATCCAAAACTGGTGGCTCTCCAAGTGCTTGTTCTTTTACAACAGGCACCTTAGGAATCCTGAATACAGTTGATTAAAATGTCATGGATAGGTAATGAATACACATTTGCAGCCGTGAAGTGCGCTCTGCCAATCAGGTAGCTGGAACAGTGAGCGAGAACACACTGTCTACCATCCGCTGTTTCCAGCCACCCCAAAGTGCCATTTGATTGTGGGGAGGCAACAGGGAGAGGCTGTTGCCTCCCCAGGCACCTGCCTCCCAACTTACCTACTGGACAGGAGCTTTGTGCTCCTGTCCCATGCTCCTTCTGCCTTTGGCCACCACAGAAATGGAAAAGGGACTAAGTCCCTTTTCCTATGACAGCAGCCATCTTTTTTGTATGGGAGATTGGGCTCGCGCAATATGTGAGCAGCCCATCTCATGAAAATAAAAATTAAACCATTTGCACCCTGGTTGAACACTGGGGTGCGAATGGCTATCACCCCCCTTGTCGGTGGGCGGACATGCCTAAGCTCGGGCTATCAGACTGGCCATGTGCACCCCCAACTCCCCCCCCGACGCGTGGGTGACTGTCATAGAAGAGCCTCTAATTGTTTGTTTAAGCAGTGTGATTTTACACTACTTGACAGATAATCTCCCCAGCATTTTATACACATTTGTTTTAGAGATTCTTGCTTGGTGCCCTGAAACATTGGTAAGGATGCGTTGTCACCAGATCAGGTCAGAGTGCAGGGCGCTGAAGGGGCTTAGCTATTAGTGACGCTTGGATATCCTGGGAATAGTATTTGTCACTCTTGTTTACAAAACTCTTAACAGTATGCATCATTTATATTTTTTATCTGTTTGGGTTGATGGTTTCAAATTTACTTTGAGACTCTTTTCATGAGATCAAAGAGCTAAGAGTCAGACTACCAAGGTACATAGGTTAACATTGATAACCACAATCCCTTTGGTTCACACAACTGCTATTGAGTGGAACAACTGCTACAGAGGATTTACACGAGAGGGGAACTGTATCCCTCCCTTGTTTTTTAAGCATTTAATTTGCTGAAGGTCAAGTGTATTCAACTGCCCTGTTGAATTTTGTTTCTCTTAATCAGAGATTTTTTCCTTGATTGAAAGGAAACGGAGATCTTCACAAAGAGCTATGACTTCCCTCAGGGTCTTTTGTCTGGGGCTCCAGCTGACAAAACAAAATCCTAAGTGTTTGCTCAGAGAGACAGATCAATGAGCATTGCCTCAGAGCAAGGCACACGCGTGAAAGAAAATATTTTAAAATGAAATGCAATTTCTTACAGAAGCTGTAACACAAACTTAAAAACAAAAAAAGAAACAATTTAACGTTTTGAAAATTAAAAATATATTGAGCACGGCATCCTGCTACTATTTAAAAACAAAACTTTCCAATAATATATGTAGCGATTTACAGATAATTTCAAACAGTATTATAGCTCACGAAATATATATATAACAGGAAATAGAGCTATTTTTCAAGCCCAACAAATCAACAGCAGAGGCAAGATCCCTGAAACCCCCTTGCCAAAAAGAGTAGTCTCAGTCGTGTATAAAGTGGAATAAAGGAACAATGTGTTGTGTGCTCTTTATAGAGAGAATCATTAAAGGAGACAAAGGACTCCCAAACAACCGACGCCAAGCTGACCGCCAGTGAGGAACTGATTACCTACCTGTAGTTCTGACAGACACACACACACACACACACACACACAAAGGCTCAAAGAATCATTCCTGGGTAGCAGCAAGGATTGATCGATTTACTGTCTTGCAAGACAATCAACAGAGTTACAGCTTTAGTCTACAAGAACAATCACACAACAAATGGACCCACCCACCAGACAGCCACCTTAATAGGTCAGGGTCCCATGACTGAAAATGAAAGCTGATAAGGGCTGGTAAGGAAGCTTTCCTGGGATTGGCACGACCCCCAATCGATGACGCTGTGCTATCCCCCAAGCAGTGCAAACAAACACGATGAGGATCTGACACCAACATCCGGCGGTCGCTATCATTGCAATGTTTTAAACCTGAGGCCTTAGCAAGGATGTGCATTTTTCATCCAACGAAGTAGCATGTTCACAAAGTGTGCAGAAATAGGCACTGAGGTCACAGGATGCGGTACATCGATATATACTGGCCCCAATGTCATGTCTGGCGCGTGGGACATGGAGGCGTGGGGGGAGACGACGTGAAGCCATGCTGTGCTCCAAGTTGGCAGAAACCTGGTTCAAGGGTTTTTATTTGTCTCTTTGAGGGGCCAAGGGCCTTCCCTCTCTCTCGCATATTCTTATGACATTCCTCCCTAACTCAGATCTCTGTAACCCTGGTTAGGCTATACAGCGTTGACCCCTACTGCTGAGATGATGATTTAAATACCAGCTATGTAAACTCCCTAAGGTATTTCCCAACTGTCCCTACTCTATCCAGGTGCTAGTGATCTGATGTTATTTGGGATGTTGCCTTACAAATACTCTGTTGGAGTTAGTCTACTAACACACTCACCTTCACATCTCCCTTTTCTACTCTTTCTTCTTGTCCATTCTGTCTCACTCCTCCCACCATTCATCTGTCCCAGTGATGTTCTCACTTGTCCTAGTTCTTGCCTCCACCCTTTGATGTCAGTCCTCCTTCTAATACTCCCCCTTTTACTACCTATCTACTACCTGCTCCCAACCACTGCTCTTCCCTCCCAACCACTACTTCTCCCCCAACCCCCTGCTCTTACACCCAACCATTGCCCCTTCCTTCCAACTACTACTGCCAACCACTACTCATATCCTACCACTACTCTTCCCCCAATCACTAATCCTCCCCTTCAACTACAACCACTACTCCTCCCCAACCACTAATACTCCCCTCCTACCACTAATCCTCCCCTCCAACCACTACTCCTATCCCCAACCACTACTCCTCCCAACCACTACTCCCCCCACCAATGCTCCTCCCCCACCACGCCTCCTCCCCCATCCACCCCTCCTCAGAGTCCTCCCTCCTAACCACTACTCTTACTCCCAACCACTGCTCCTTCCTCGCTCCCAAACTACAACTCCTCCCCCAAACCACACGGGCCCCCAACCACTACATCTCCCTCGCCACTACGGCTCCCCTCCAAAACACTAATACTCCCCTCCTCCCCTCCAAAACACTAATACACCTGCCTCCCAACTGCTACTCCTGCCTCCAAACTGCTACTTCTGCCTACCAACCGATATTCCTGCCTCACTAGCGCTACTCCTGCCTCTCAACCACTATTCCTGTGCCTCTCAACCACTACTCCCTCCTCCAAACTCATACTCAAACACCCTCCTTTCACTCAGTAACAGTCATTTCACAAACACTCCTTACACTTCTTTATCGATCCACTCACCACACAACCACGAACACTCACACTGCAGAAACACTTTCAATCTTTACCAATACCTTAGCTGCTCCACAATTCACCTCCACCATCAGCGAATGTAGAGTTATCAGACTGGCATCAAAGAGAGGGCTGACCAAAGATGAAAGACAGGGTCTAGTCGTTAGAGGAGCGTGATTGACTGACCACTCCCATGTGTTTTGTTTGAATGACTACAACATTTCCCAGGTTTGAGAAATGTAGTTTTGAGAATTTTATTTGTTTTGTTTCACATTCGCTGCTCTTGATAAAATAAATAAAGAGAAGCATAATGCTCACCTCAGTGTCTTTAACAGAATCAAGACTTAGGCTCTTAAACATGTTGGCCACGTATAGTCCTTGCTATAGATTTTCACATATTTTCCAAGGCCCAGGGGGCATTTCTTAAAAAACACAGTTACATTTCCATGAATAGTGTAGGTTAGGCATGTGCATCCACTAATCGATAGGGGGTGTTCTGTTAGAATTCCACTTTGCAGCTAGTGCAACCCTTGCTATTAGAAACATAGCATTCCCCATATGGAAAGCACCATGGGAGCTAGAAATACATTTATTTTCCCACAAAACCCCAGTAGGCAATTAGGAACTTCGACAGGGAATATAATGTCAGCTATACAAGTCACCAGGGTTACTAACAACTTCCAATTGTGGGTCAGTTTAGGGCATTTCTACCATATGCGTAGGTATGTTCCTGTACCCTTGCATCTTCTTCAGCGCAGCCCGTTGTATCCTTTCCCCATGCGCCTCGCTCTGTCAGGTGTAAGATAACCCCTCGCTAAAAATAAAAATGCTAGCGGCAGCCTTCTGCGCTGATCTCCATGTTCTGACCCAGTTATTTTCTGGAAGTACCTTCTCTACGTTTTTATGCCAGGCCAGGGCGTAGGATGGCGGGGTTTTCTTGGGCTTGTCATTCAGGCAGTTCTCTGCTAATTTTACAGCAGCGTGACTGATGTACATGGCCCTTATGTGTCCTCAGGGCCTTGATTCCCCCACATATCTCATCCCAGCCGCTGTCTTTCTACTGCACTTACTTGGCTCACCCACTCATCGGTGGATGCATTTACATTCTTCTCCTCTCAGCACTTACCCTGAGAACTTCTTCATGAGCATCTAAGCACCTTATCCCTCACCCCTGCCCCTTCTGCACGTTCCGAACACTCACAAGGCAAAGTAGGTTTGTCTCCCCTTCGGTTTATTCCCATTATTTGTTTGTACTATTATTGCAATTATGTATCCTTCTGTAATTCATGGTCTTCACCTGTCCCCACCCTGTTTGACCTGTGGGCGCTTTGAAACAGTTGTGCTTATTGTATAAGCGCCTAATAAGTGACCAATAAAATAAATACATTAAAAGAAAATTAAATAGTCTGGAGACGAAACTCAATGACCTGATGGTAGTGAATACTATCTTTTTGAATGCAGTCACGGGTCTAATTGCTGCCACACTATTATGTCCCTGCTGAGCCCAATGTCTTAGTAACCAGTAGTGGAAACACTCCCTTTCTCCGATTCCAAATGTATTCTTGCATGTTTCGAAGATTACAATCGGACCATGGTCTAACATGAGAGAAAGATATTCACAGCCTCCTGGCCACCTATGGGACAAGGAGGTTCCATCATAGGTTGGTTGAAAGTCTGAGTTACAGTGTATTGGGATGGTAGGAGGTTCTTGTCCATAAAGAAGTTCAAATGTTGAGGGTTTTTCCGACCTGCAAACAAGGCCCAGGGTATCATCTGATTCCAATTTCTCCAATCTTGTTCGACTAATTTTTCGGAGTATGGTTTTAAGAGTCTTGATAAATCTCATCACTAGACCATCTGTCTGGGGATGATACACCAATGTCCTAAAGGTAGCAATGTGTAATCATTCTTTAACTTACCCCATAAGCTTACTCATGAAAGTCGAACGCTGATTTGTTAAGATCTCCTTTAGAAACCCCACCCTGGAGAAAAAGGGGAGAAAGTGTTTCAAGATCTGTTGTGTTGCATTGGCTCTCATGGGGAAGGCCTCTGGATAACGTAGAGCATAATCCACAATTACTAAAATATATTTATTCCCCAGTTTTGAAGTCTACAGTGGTCCCACAATAGCCACAGCAATTCTGGAAAAGGGAACCTCAATTATTGGTAATGGATTCAAGGGAGCTGGTGGTGGTAAACGTGTGCTAGTTTTCTGGCAGGCTGCACATGTCTGCGTGAAGGTTTTAATGTCAGCATACATTCTGAGCTAATAGAACTTATTTTCTATATGTGCTTGAGTCTTAGACTACTCTAGCTGACCTCTCGTCAGATGGGAATGGGCACCTCTAATACCACCCACATATGACTCTTGGGAACCACCAATTCAGTTTTTACTAGACCTCCCAAAGTGGTATGCCCTCCATACAGAAGTCCAGATTAAAAAAAAAAAGAAGGGTCCCCCTTTCCCATGACCCTTGGGTTACGAAACTACATGCAAAAATGTCTTAGCCAACAGGGGTCATTTCTCTGAGCAAAAGCTAAATCAGAGAGAGTCTCGGTCTCCTCTTCAATAGGTTTTCTAGGCTCAGTTTTGGAAGGACCATCAGTTGGTTCGTCAGCCTCCCCAAAGCCTGGGGACCACTTGTCTGTGCTTTCCTTCCCAGATTCCTCCTTAAACCTAGGGAATACTGCTTTTTCAAGCACCCATTGAGCAACCTTATCCATTGGTGAATTTGCAAGGGATGTTTTCCCTAGTTTTGTAACAAGACCTTGACACCACCCTGGAAGTCTGGGTCTAGCACCCTTGCTAAAACATCAATCTTAAATCTCCATGCTAACCCTGACTTGGGCGCTATTCTGGTGTAGGTATCAGGGGGTGGAATCAATATCAGGTCAGTTGGTATCAGTCTTCTCTCACCAGGAGGAATTGTCTCATCCCTACTACTACAGATATCAAAGTCAATACAGCCTTTAGTGGCTACAGAGGGGTCTGATGTTCTGGTACTTAGCATCTCAAATTTTAGGGACCCCCAACTTATATCAGTTGAACCGCATCCCGACCCTGACATCATTTGTGAAGTCATCATAAAGGATTCAGACAACAGATTTAGAATTCAAAACAACCACTTTTATTAATTTAAATGTCAGGATGGAAAAAGGCCTGACTTGCCCAATGCTAAGGTGGGGTTTCCCAACCTAAATAAAAGTAAGGACAGTCTGAGTCAAAGAGTTCTACTGAAGAATCTGTCTGTCTGTGTCCAAAACCTATACTTGCCCTCACAGCTAATCTATACAATGTGTAGGGATGTCAGCAACCAAAAGAAACCAAGAAACAGTGCCCAACATGTTTTGAGCCTCTTCCAGCTCACAGCTTCCTTTCAGCTCCCTTCCCCAAGTATAAACCAAAAAGCCTCGAATTTACCTCTCTTCAGTGCAGGATGATACAGTTTTAAGCAATACTCAGGGTCCCCTCCCCCAAGTCTAAGTAACACAGTTCCAAGTGCCAAAGATCCTTGAGACTCCGGTCTCAAGTCAGTAAATGTCTCAAGTCTCAGGATTTTCTTCCCCATGACTTACTCCCAACAGTACAAAAGCATCCCTTATTCTTTAATAGTTCTTTGCCGCTCTTGTACCTTCTGTTAATGGTGGGTTTTCCATGCACAAATGGTAACTGTGTTGACATAATCTGCAAAACTTTAGTTAATTCTGCGCTCAATGTAATGTTGTGTTAGATGTAGCTTTCACATAGTCTGCTATTCAATATGTCTTTCTTTATTTCAATATTTAAAGTTCTATTCACTTGAGGATATAGCACATATTCGATGTTAAGTATCATTCACTTGCATAATTTAATGTTGTTACTTGAAGTTTTATTTCTGAACATAGGAAATAACAGTTCCGGTTTTATAGAAGGTTTTCACTCAGATCGGTATTCAAGAAACATGGATTGTAACAGTTCTGTCTTCAATAGGCACGGGATGCACTTGTTACAATTTTCATTCAGTATAATATTCAAAAAACATGATTTGTACTCAGAACACCTTTCATTCAACCCGTTGTGTGATATTTCCTAAATTCACTTCACACGGAATGTATACGCTTCAGAGACTTTCGACAACGTGTTGTCACTCTGCGCGACCACTCCGATATAAAGTATTCCTTGTCGTTCAATATTGAACATCAGATTGAATCGGAGACCTTTGAAAACGTGTTTCCGCAAACTCGCAACCTCTCTGATACAAAATATTCCTCGAACAACCAATGATATGCTCACGCACTGGGTTTCTCACTGGCTAGAAACTCACAGGTCACGTTCAAGGGCTCCACAGCAGCACGGATCGTACAGCCTTCTGCTCCTCACATCAAGGGTGCCACTCCTGCCCCTCAGCATCTTGAACGCATATAAAAGGGACAGCCTCCCCACACAGCTCCCCTCGTAACGTTCGGTTTGCACCACGGAGCACCAACTCCCATGCTACGCTTGAACCAGCTTTTCTGCTGCTGCTGCTTCTGTCACACTTCCACACACAGGTTTTCCTGCTGTCTCTCATAGTATGGGGCTGGTCTCCTTGACAGGTTGCAGGTGTGGATGTCCAATCAGCTCTGCCTGACCACAAACAACCGGACATGCCTGACCTTTACAATTCTTAGCAGGCATCTTCTTCAACCCCGTACCAGAGTGGTAAAAGAGTGTGGCCTTCATTGTTCTTAGTTGCCTCTTCCTTGTCCCAGTACTATCAGGTATCAAATGGGGGGCAATGAGGGGAACTGGCTTATAACAGCCCCATGAAGATGGGGGAAGGGTTAGTTGGTCACTAACAGGGAAAGGGGGGAATACCATGTCTCGCTGGAGGGAACCCCACTTCCAGTCCCCAAGGACCCTCCACCCAGGAGATCCTCACTTGCTTCTCTGACCCCCAGGGTCAGGATACAAGAGCGAAGGCCTTTCCCTGGCCACTTGCACAGAGGATCCAAGGGGTTTAGGAGTGAGAATACGCTAGGTTTCTCACAGAAGGTCCATCTCTATTTGATTTTGGATAGTTGTAACTTATCACAATGGGTCGGAAGGCTTGGCTCTTTTGAAGCGTGAGGAATGCCAGATCTTGGTAGATGAAGACTCTGGTATTGGATAGTCCCGAGCACTCTGGAAGCGCTCAGGATGCTTTCTTTAACAATGTAGGCGTGGAATTTCATTATAAAGTCCCACAGTAGTGCGTTTGGACCTCTGCGCAATGGGCCTACTCTGGAGCTCATATTCCTGAAATGCGCAATTTGATGGTGGGAAGCCATTATGTGTTGACATGCACGTGGGTGTTCGTCATTTGCACAGCAGGATGCAAAAGTGAGTAAACGTTGCCGGATATGCTCGCATGCCAGGCAGCGCTTACTTTTTTTATTTGTAAGAGCAGCTTGCAAAGCTTGCATGGCAAACGGTGGTCAAGAATGTCGGGGAAGGTTTAATTTAAATTGTATATATAAACAAATGAGTGTACCCTTACTGTTAATAGATAGAAACACAAAGATTTTGGATGGACAGGTACATGAGTTAGAGATGTCCACTGGTTATTTTAAAAAAGGGATTAGGTTTCTTAATGTAGAAATCCTATGATTAAATCAACCGCTAGTACTAATCACCACACACTGTATCAGTGTACTGGCTGCTCTTGAACATGTATTTATTCTGTTATTCAAAGAGTAATCAATGACTATCTAAACAAATAATTGTGACAAAACATCAACATACAATTGTGACAAAATGCAATCATATTTTTGCAAAAATTATAGTGACAAAACCTTGCATAGTGCGCATAATTATGTGCAGTTTACAATAATGCTTCATGTACAGAAAATAATGAAAACACAAATAACAGAGAAACAATGCTTGTTAGTTCAATCACTGTCAAAGCAATTTTGAGGGCTCAAGTGCATACTGAGAGTTCACTGAGTCCACTTCACTGTTGAGCCTGGTGAGGGTACAAAGTTACCCTTAAGAAATCAATATACTTTCGAAAAAACAATCAATGTTGCAGGGTCGTGGGGTAAAAGACATCCTTGCCTTGCCAACGTGGCAGAAGATTGTTGGACAAAAAATCTGAAGACAGGGAAACAAATCATCTTCAAATGTTACCTGTACTCTTCACGTTTCGGCGGTGCTAAAGTGTGGCAAGTCCGCCTTCATCAGGGCTCCTAATCTGGTACCCTGTGGGGGTACAGAGGTATCTAGTGAGTGGGGTTATAGTACGGGTGCCCATAGTTTTTGGGCACTAATGTTATGAGTCTATTCTCGCAGCGCCAGTCCAATTTCTTACCTGCCGGTGCTGCAGTTCCCAAGTACTCGGATTCGTTCCCACAGATGCTTGGTGTCAGGCAGCAAGGGTAGTCATATGGATACCAACAGGATGTAGGGTTCCAAATGGAGTTCGAATACAGGTATTTCTATATGGGTTCAGAAAATGAAGCTGGTTGAAGTAGATCCCAATACCCCATATAGTAGAGCAGAGAAATAGGGTCAGCTCTGTGTTTAGCTCTAGCTCCATAAGCAAATAAATGAGAGAATCACTTTGGGGTTACCTGGTGCCTGTTTACGTCTGGATATCGTGTCAGGATTTGGATGACTCTGGCTGAAGACGTCAGGTACTGGCTTATGTGCCCTTTGTGTTGGCTCCTGAAAAGAGTCATTGACAAAGTTCCAGAACCCCATTTAAAGCAGTGTGGCATTGCTTAGACTAAGGTGACTAAGTTTGTATCAAGCCGTGGGCGGGGAGAGGTGTGACTAAAGTTTGTTAATGCGCCATTGCTTGTCATGTTTTTCAAAAAGTCGAGGGCGGGGGAGGTTTTATTCAATTAGCTAGTTACAGGAGAAGTGCAGAATAGCCCAAAAGTCCCACAGGTCTACGTGTGCATCAGCCCTCGTGTTTGCGACTGTGCCTGTTGCACGTAACTGGGACAGGGGCTCCATCTAGTAAGTCTGTGTGGGGTGGAGGGCAGCATGCACGGTACCGTACGTGGTATCAAAGTTTAACTTTTGTCAGAGCTAGTCTGCTAGAACCGCGAGGAGGGAGAGCTGTCCGGCACTCGCATCCAGAGTGGGACGTGTGCGACTATCTCTATTGTATATATGCGGTAGTCATGGAGATTGCGCGTGTGTGTGACTCGTGTCTTCAAACTAGGCATGGGCAAATGCAAATGGGCGGGGCGAGCCGTTGTGATGTAGCTGCCATGTATGTGCAGGCTCCTGACACAGCCAACCCCTTTCGATGTCCATCTGATTGGTGTCTACCATAGTCTATATGTCGCATCAGCAATGTAAGTGATTGTGAATTGAACGAAGGAAGTGTTACCCATGCTGCCGACTCTACTGTTTATGTGAATTTGTCAGAGACTGCGCGTTCCAGTTGTTCGTATGGATGCGCAACCTATTCATGTACTCCTGAGTTGGGCAAGATGCCAAATGTGTAACTGCCAGAATGGTAGTGTGTATAACAGAGCCGGACTCCCGATTCTGGTGGAAGTAAAAAGAATATGTATAGAGGCTCCATCTTGGGGGGCGAAACACTGCCCGCATAGAGACTGTCCTGGTGTAATCGCACATTGGCAACATGGACAGTGCATAGCTCAGCACCCTGGTGGTGTAAACATACCGAAATAAATGTGTGTCGGATATTACATCTGAGGGCATGGCTTAGACTGCAGTGCTGCAAGGGTAGGCGCATATAAACTTGTATATACGGTAAAGCAGAACATAGTTCCAAGAGTGACAAAATGTTGTGCTGGAGCGCAGAGTTGATAATCTCAATGTTCTGTACAACAACAACAGTATTGGAAAATTATACTGTATATTTGCCATGGGTATTAAGTAAATGCTACAGTGAGACACCAAACACATATGGAGAAAGGTAATTCCTGGTTCGTTATTTATATTACGGGCTGGAAGATCTCGTTCAGACCATGGTAGTAGGTGTCTAAACGGTAGATCCACCTGGATTATTTTCTGAGAAGGCTATGTTGGATATCTGGGCTTCCCTTAATCTTCTCTACTACCCACCAAAGAATATCATTTGGGATGTGGTTGGCGGTTAAAAAGTGTTCCACTAGGGGTGCTATTAGGTTTTTACATCTGATTTTAGATCTGTGTTCAGATATTCTGATGTTGGAAGCCCGTGTGGTTTGGCCGATGTAACACAGGCCACACGGGCATTCAATACAGTAGATCACATTCTGACTTTTGCAGTTGGTAAGGTCCCTGAAGGTCCATTTGCGCCTGCCAATTTGGAAGGTTTTCATCTTTTTAGTAAACTGGCAGGCGACACAGTTACCACATGGGTAGTGGCCTTGTAGAAGTCGTAGGGTACGTGTGACATTGCTGGTTGGGTCAGGTTGGAAAAGTGAATGTACCAGGTGTTCTCTGATATTCTTGGCCCATTTGTATGCGAACCTTGGGGCGGGTTCATCCGGTAGATTCAGACGTGCTATATGCCAATATTTGTTGATAATTTTCTTTATTTGTGAGGTGTGGGTGCCAAAGGTGATTACGCATGTCAAGCGGTCTTCTGAGGTACCTGTGTCTTCCCGTTGTAGTTGGAGGAGGCTGTCTCTGTTAGTGTTCCAAGCTCTTTTTTTTTTGGCCTGTTCCAATTGTCTCTTTGGGTATCCTCTTGTCCTTAATTGGGTGGATAAGGCTTCAGAATGTCACTTGTAGTCCTCAATAGATGTGCAGTTCCTGCGTATTCGAAGGAATTGTCCATACAACAGGTTATCTCTGGTATGGGTAGGGTGATTGCTAGCGTAGTGTAATAATGTGTTTCTGTCCGTCGGTTTGCGGTAGAGGTCACATTCTAATTTACCATTTTTGTGTCTTATAGTCAAGTCCAGAAACTTGATTTCAGAGTTGCTGTTGTCCATAGTAAACTGAATTTCACGATTGCAGGTATTGAGCCAGGTCTAGAATGCTTGCAGTTGGATCAGGGTGCCGGTCCAAATTAAAATAACTGTCGATATAACGTTACCAGTGGCTAATCTGGGCCTGCCATATGTTGAGATTAGAAAGTACATACTCTTTTTCAAATTTGGCCATATAGAGAATTGCCAAACTGGGAGCAAAGGCTGCACCCATAGCAGTGCCTTTGGTCTGCAGGTATGTTGAGTTGTTAAACGTGAAGAAGTTCTAGCGTAGCGCTATTGTCATTAGCTTCAGAATGAAGTTGGTAGGAGTCCTGTGTGTCGTGGGGTCTGCAGTTAACCACTCCCTAACACACTCTATAGCATCTTCCTGAGGGATACTGGTATATAGGGACTTGATGTCCATACTAACCAGTAGTTGTTCTGCTGGGTTAAATTCCAAGCCCTCAAATATAGTAATAGTATGCGTTGTATCCCGTAGATAGGTGGATGTTTGTGTGCTGATCAGTTGCAGAAAGAAATCGACAAATTTACAAAGGGGCTCAAAGGGGTTAATTTAAATTGTAAACACTGCTTACAATGGGCGCATGATAATCAGTGTTCACAATTACAATGAAACCCCGTTTGGCATGCATAAAGAAGGTGGACCCCATAGGGATCTCCAGCATTTTTGCCAGCATGAAAATCCATGCCGGTGCAAATGCTGAAACATTTTTTGGTGGAGAGGAAGGAGTTGGCGGAAACGGAAATTGTGTTCCTCCCGACCCTTTTCCAGACAAAGAAATGAAACTGTGGCGTGGCATAAATGGAAGGCATTAAAGCCTTGCAGAAAACTTTTACAGCTTCCATTCACATTACACTAAAATAGGAAATTAGCCCCTCAGTGTATTCCATCCAGTGTAATGCCCTGCATTACAATTTCGGGGAATGTATCCTTAAACATCTGGAGGGCTCAGGATATGAGGTGGAAACACTCCACACCCTCCAATAGGCCTTGGATTCTTAAGTTCTCTCTTCTGTGCCTATCTTCAAGGTTTGCAATGGTGCACATTAGAATAGTCGTATTCTGTTTTGTATCTGCCAGCTCCCCTTTGTCAGGCTGAGAGGTCCTGTATCCGCGGAAGCTGCTGAACCCCCGACAATCCCCCTGAGATGTATTTCCCAGAACTAGTTTTCAAAACAGCTCTGTAAACTACACCCCAAAGGGAAAGGGGGAATGGGACAACAAAACAACACCAGGCAGACTGCGTCAAGGCTAATCAGTGCTGAACCTGCAGAGGATAAAGAATAACATATACACTTCCTTAATTCACTTACTTAACCTTATGAATGGGAAGTCATTAATCCTTAACTAATAATTGAGAATCCTACCTGGTTCTTCTCTTGAAATTTCTTAGAGAAGCGGATAAGAAGCTGAAAATCTCTCTTACTTGCGATACTTGAAATTCCCAGCAACTTCTTACATTAGGCAAAACTGGAAGTCTTAGTTCTTTGTTTGTCTTTTTTCCAACATGCACTGGTAGTTCAATTAGATTGTCTTTAAAATGTTCTTTCTTGTCATTTCAAAACTTTTCAAACTATTTATAATTATCTTGAGTCTTTGAATCCTTGAAGAAAGAGGAAACACGTGCTAACTGCACACGCAGGTTATTTCCATTAAAATTATCAATGAACTTCACATAGAAATCTTCCTGGTTGAAGAACACGCGCAAACGGATGAAGACGCGCGATCAAAATAATCAACACGCGCAAAGCACGCGCAATAATGTTCTCCTGCGAGACACGCGAAATAAGAACACCCGCGCTATTGAGTTCAAACGCAACGAAGTGATTCTCACGCGCAAAATCACTCGCGATGGAAAAAACACACGCGCACTCACAAGGGACGCGACGAACAGATTCTCGCGCTTTGTACCCCCGCGCTAAAAATCACACGCGCTTTGTATTTCACACGCGCTTTGTATTTCACACGCGCTTTGTACACTCGCGCTAAAAATCACACGCGCTTAGTATTTCACACGCGCTTTGTATTTCACACGCGCTTTGTACACTCGCGCTAAAAATCACACGCGCTTTGTATTTCACACGCGCTTTGTATTTCACACGCGCTTTGTAGTTCTCACGCAGCGTATAGCTTTTCGCGCAAAGGATTACCCGCGCAATAAAACACACGCGCGTTTAAAATGGCACGAGACCAACCTCTACTCGCGCTCGAAATACACACGCTAGAAAGCACGCGCTCACTTGAATACGCACGCGACAGACAAAATCTCGCGCTAAGGAACACCGCACTGGAAACACAAGCGCACTCCGATAGTTCTATAGTTTTAGTAGAAACACTACTTTTAACGAATTTTCAAGGAGACTGTTATTAAGATGAACAGATTTACAGTAGAAATAAAGTCACTTATCTCCTGAGCGAATTCACAAAGATTTCCTGCTTTTCCTATCTTCAAAACGAATTCCTGCCAGCTGAAGACTTCTCCTGAACCCCCAAGAAAGTAGCCGCTCAACTGCTGAGATCTGAAGGATAAAATCCACCAGGCCTAATACTAAAGCAGGAGCAGCCACTGAACACGTCCTCTCAGATGGGGTTTTGATGATGAAAGGCACAGAGTGACAGTTTAGAATGTTCATTGTTGTTCAGCATTGTCTTCCAGCCAATCAGAGCTGTCACTGTGAGGCTCCATCTTGCCTTGGGTCAGAACCAGGATTCTGAATCAACAAGTTAAGGCCTAACCAACTATAATGGAAAACTTGCCACCCACACAAAGCTAATCTGAAAAGGATAATAATAAAAAGGAAACTTGAATAAGAGAAGGAAACCTGACAGTACCCCCCTCCTAATGCCCAGTCTCTGGGCCTATCTTGTGTGGGTTTTTAGCATGAAACTTAGCCACTAAACGGGAGGCATGTACATCAACTGAATTTTCCCAAGATTGTTCCTCCGGTCCATATCCCTCCCAATCAATCAAATACTGCAACCTTCCCCTCACTTTCCTAGAATCCAAAATTTGTTTAACCACAAATTCCTCAGATGAATCCTCCAAAATCACAGGGGAAGGTGGTGTTCTGAATCTAGTTCCTGCACAAACTCGTTTTAAAAGACTAACATGAAAAGTAGGATGTACCTTCAACTGCTTGGGTAATTTCAATCGTACTGCCACAGGGTTGATGATTTTCTCTACCTCAAAAGGGCCCACAAATCTTGGACTGAACTTATTCTTCCCTTTAATTTTCAGGTATCGGGTAGAAAGCCAAACTAAGTCTCCCACCTTATATTCAGGTCCAGTTTTTCTTCTCAAATCGGCATACCTCTTATATTTCAACTTATTTTCTCCCAGAACCTTTTTTGCTCTATCCAAGTTATTTTTCATTATCAACAAACGATCTTCCACTCTAGGATTCCCTGAATCTTCCTCCAACACCTCAAAACTCAGAAAACGAGGATGAAACCCACGACCCAACAAGAAAGGGGACATAGAAGTAGCATCTTTTCCACAATTGTTGTAAGAGAATTCTGCCAACCACACCAAATCCACCCATTCCTCTCTAGCTTGTAAATAACACCTTAAAAACTTCTCCAATTCTTGATTTACTCTCTCCACTTGTCCATTACTTTCCGGATGATACCCAGAAGTCAAACTAACTTCCACTCCAAGTTTCTTACAGAAGGCCCTCCAGAATTTTGAAATAAATTGAGATCCCCTGTCAGAGATAACTTGACTTGGGAGTCCATGTAGTCTAACTACACCTTGCAAAAAACTATGAGCCAGTTTTTCCGCGGTAACCTCTCCCTCTATTGGTAAAAAATGTGCTTCTTTAGTAAGAAGATCGACCACAACAAGAATGGTAGTACAACCCTTATCTTGAGGGAGATCAACTATGAAATCCATAGAAATTGTGTGCCAAGGACGAGGAGGAACAGGTAATGGCTCCAATAAACCATGCGGCTTCCCAACTTGACTTTTCTCTTGTGCACAGACTACACAAGTTTTAACAAAATTCAAGGTGTCTTGGCGAATTTTTTCCCACCAAAAATTCCTTCGAACCAGTTCCAGAGTTTTTCTGAACCCAGGATGTCCTGCTAAAATGGATTCATGACAATTTCTCAAAACCTTTTCTCTCAACTCATCAGTAGGTACATAAAGCTTGTTATCAAAAAAAGGAAGATTGTCTTTCAACTTTCTAGCTGGATCCAGTCTCACCCACTCCTCCATCTTCTGCAAGGACATATTTTGACGAACTTCATTCAAAAAATCAATTTCTTTAATGGCTCCAGCTAACAAAAAACGTTCTGGAGCAATTATAGGTTCTGGTTCTATAATCTCTTTGTCTTCACTTCCAGGAATTGGCGAGATAACGCATCAGCTTTTTTGTTTTGACTTCCGGGTTTAAAAGTCACAATGAAATCATAATCTGCAAAGAACAAAGACCAACGAAGTTGGCGTGGAGACAAAGTTCTGGCAGATTTTAAAAACAATAAATTTCGATGATCAGTAAGGACCGTTACTGTATGTCTTGCTCCTTTAAGAAAATGTCTCCATTCTTCAAAAGCGGACTTTATTGCTAACAGTTCCCGATCAGCAATTGTGTAGTTCACTTCAGCAGCAGAAAACTTTCTAGAAAAGAATGCAACTGGATGTATTTGACCAGTAGTTTCATTCCTTTGAGAAAGCACCGCCCCCAACGCTAAATTTGAAGCGTCCGCCTCCAAAAAAAAAGGTTTAGAAAGATCTTGATGAATTAGAATTGGACTAGAAGTAAATCTTTGTTTTAACTCTTGAAAAGCCTTTTCTGCTTCAAGGTCCCAGTCAAATTTCACTCCTTTTTTCAAAAGCCTCGTTATAGGAGCAACCAGCCGAGAAAAACCTTCTATAAATCTCCTATAAAAATTGGCAAATCCTAAGAAACTTTGTATTTCCTTAACCTTAGTAGGAGGGGGCCATTCAAGAACGGCTTGCACTTTTTTAGGATTCATTTCTAAACCCTTAGGTGAAATTATAAAACCTAAAAACTCCACAGAATCGGTATGAAATTGACTTTTTTCCAATTTGGCAAACAAATGATTTTCTCGCAACTTTTGTAACACCAAGCGCACATGTTTCTGATGTTGATCTAGGTCAGAAGAGAGAATCAAAATATCATCGATATAAACGACAACAAAAATATCCAAGTATTCTCTAAAAACCTCATCAATGAAAAATTGGAAAGCCGCTGGAGCATTACATAGACCGAATGGCATAACTTGATATTCAAACAGCCCAAATCTGGTCTTAAACGCTGTCTTCCATTCGTCCCCTTCCTGCACACGTACAAGATGGTAAGCTCCTCTCAGATCTAATTTTGAGAAAATATTTGCTCCTTGTATTTGATTAAGCATTTCTGAGATGAGAGGAAGAGGATACCGGTTCTTAATAGTGACTTTGTTAACTGCTCGATAATCTATGCAAGTTCTAAGCGAGCCATCCGGTTTTGGTACAAAAAATAAAGGAGAGGCCGCAGGTGACTTAGAATGACGAATAAATCCTTTGGCCAAATTTTCTGACAAATATTCTTTTAAATAATCATTCTCTTTCTCAGTAAGAGCATATACCCTACTACTAGGCAAAATTGTTCCTGGCTCCAGTTCAATTTTACAATCAAAGGATCTATGGGGTGGTAATTCTCCTGCCACTTTCTCATCAAATACATCCCAGAAATCTTTGTAACACTGGGGAAGTTGACCCACTACAGCTCCCACATCATGACCTCCAATTCCAGTCTCAGCCAGAAAACTAGACACGGAATTACTTTGTTTTACCTCTTCCTCTAAGAGACTTCCTGAAAAGCAATTCTCTTTACAAAAATCGGATTGCATGTCAATTGTTCTAGCACTCCAATCAATTAGGGGATTATGGAGAGTAAGCCAAGGCATGCCCAAGATAATCTTCAACAAAGGGGCATCAATTAACTCAAACGAAATTATCTCTTTGTGACCTCCTGATAACTCCAAAGGTAAAGAACCAGTTCTATGAGTAATAGGACCAGAAGATAAACATGTACCATCCACAGCCCTAGCCTGTTCTACAACCTCCTTCAGAATAATTGGAATTCCCAACGATTTGGCCAGACCCCAATCCATGAAATTCCCAGTCGCACCCGAGTCAATCATTACAGGACCATTTCCCTTACACTCCAAATCAAAAAATAAGGATATATTTATGGTTATATGAGGAACCGCTGTCTGCACCGTATTAGCGATCTGTTGTACCTTGACTGCTGAGGAAGAAGTCTTCTTGGGAGTGTAAGGACAGTTTCCTAAAAAGTGCCCACCTCTTCCACAGTATAAACACAGATTATTACCTCTCCTCCTAGTCTTTTCCTCCACTGTTAACGGGCCTCTGATTCTTGGAGATGAATTATTCCCTTTGGGTTTACTCTCTATTTTAGGTCTATCTACTCTAATTATAGACTTTACATCACTCTGACCATGACGTCTCTGCCTTCCTTTCACTCAAACGGAAGTCCAATTGAATAACCAAATCAATCAGACCTTC
Source organism: Ambystoma mexicanum (assembly GCF_040938575.1). Lineage (NCBI taxonomy): Eukaryota > Metazoa > Chordata > Amphibia > Caudata > Ambystomatidae > Ambystoma > Ambystoma mexicanum. The sequence continues at coordinate 1,264,781,996 of NC_090937.1, read as the reverse complement.
ACAAGTAGGAGGGCGTTCTACTACTCCAGACAAAGCATCCTTTAACTCATCTCTAAGGCCCCGATAAAACAACGAGGCCTGTTTAACCTCGGGCCACTTGCTTTCTAACACAAGGGACTTAAATTGTGTTATATAAGCAATCAAGTCTCTATTACCTTGTTTTAATTCTAAAAGTTCACCATCTACTTCCAGAGATAACTGTCTTCTATCAAACATTTTTCGGAATATCTCTAAAAAACTGGTATAATTTTCTAAAACCGCACTCTTTTGACTTACCAACAACCCAGCCCAAGCAGATGCCTCCCCAGAAAGATATGACAACATAAATGTTATCTTAGAAGCATCCAATGGAAATAATTCTGGTCTACTCATAAAATGTAATTCACATTGTGTTAAGAACACCCTAAATTTCTTGGAATCCCCATGATAACGTTCTGGGGGCGCCAAAGGAACTGGCATAATTATACTCCTTACCCCTTCTGCCACTGAAGGCGCCCGTTGTATGTGTGGTAACTGATCTTCTCTTTCTAACTCAGGTGGAGAACCTGCGCCCCCTGAAACCTCATCCTCTCTCCTTTCTCCCCTCTGTTGAATTTGTGTAACTTTAACACTTAAGTCATCTACCTTTTGACTAAGTAAGGCATTTTCTTCCCGAGAAATGTTCAACTCCTCCCGTAACTCCCTAATCAAAGATCCTAACATCTCCATGGATTCGTCGGGGTTCATGACAGCTCGGGCGGACTAAATTATTGGCCTTTCATTCTGTCAGGCTGAGAGGTCCTGTATCCGCGGAAGCTGCTGAACCCCCGACAATCCCCCTGAGATGTATTTCCCAGAACTAGTTTTCAAAACAGCTCTGTAAACTACACCCCAAAGGGAAAGGGGGAATGGGACAACAAAACAACACCAGGCAGACTGCATCAAGGCTAATCAGTGCTGAACCTGCAGAGGATAAAGAATAACATATACACTTCCTTAATTCACTTACTTAACCTTATGAATGGGAAGTCATTAATCCTTAACTAATAATTGAGAATCCTACCTGGTTCTTCTCTTGAAATTTCTTAGAGAAGCGGATAAGAAGCTGAAAATCTCTCTTACTTGCGATACTTGAAATTCCCAGCAACTTCTTACATTAGGCAAAACTGGAAGTCTTAGTTCTTTGTTTGTCTTTTTTCCAACATGCACTGGTAGTTCAATTAGATTGTCTTTAAAATGTTCTTTCTTGTCATTTCAAAACTTTTCAAACTATTTATAATTATCTTGAGTCTTTGAATCCTTGAAGAAAGAGGAAACACGTGCTAACTGCACGTCTTTGAATCCTTGAAGAAAGAGGAAACACGTGCTAACTGCACACGCAGGTTATTTCCATTAAAATTATCAATGAACTTCACATAGAAATCTTCCTGGTTGAAGAACACGCGCAAACGGATGAAGACGCGCGATCAAAATAATCAACACGCGCAAAAAATCCACACGCGCAATAGTCCACACGCGCAATAATGTTCTCCTGCGAGACACGCGAAATAAGAACACCCGCGCTATTGAGTTCAAACGCAACGAAGTGATTCTCACGCGCAAAATCACTCGCGATGGAAAAAACACACGCGCACTCTCAAGGCACGTGACGAACAGATTCTCGCGCTTTGTACCCCCGCGCTAAAAATCACACGCGCTTTGTATTTCACACGCGCTTTGTATTTCACACGCGCTTTGTACACTCGCGCTAAAAATCACACGCGCTTTGTATTTCACACGCGCTTTGTATTTCACACGCGCTTTGTAGTTCTCACGCAGCGTATAGCTTTTCGCGCAAAGGATCAACCGCGCAATAAAACACACGCGCGTTTAAAATGGCACGAGACCAACCTCTACTCGCGCTCGAAATACACACGCTAGAAAGCACGCGCTCACTTGAATACGCACGCGACAGACAAAATCTCGCGCTAAGGAACACCGCACTGGAAACAGAAGCGCACTCCGATAGTTCTATAGTTTTAGTAGAAACACTACTTTTAACGAATTTTCAAGGAGACTGTTATTAAGATGAACAGATTTACAGTAGAAATAAAGTCACTTATCTCCTGAGCGAATTCACAAAGATTTCCTGCTTTTCCTATCTTCAAAACGAATTCCTGCCAGCTGAAGACTTCTCCTGAACCCCCAAGAAAGTAGCCGCTCAACTGCTGAGATCTGAAGGATAAAATCCACCAGGCCTAATACTAAAGCAGGAGCAGCCACTGAACACGTCCTCTCAGATGGGGTTTTGATGATGAAAGGCACAGAGTGACAGTTTAGAATGTTCATTGTTGTTCAGCATTGTCTTCCAGCCAATCAGAGCTGTCACTGTGAGGCTCCATCTTGCCTTGGGTCAGAACCAGGATTCTGAATCAACAAGTTAAGGCCTAACCAACTATAATGGAAAACTTCCCACCCACACAAAGCTAATCTGAAAAGGATAATAATAAAAAGGAAACTTGAATAAGAGAAGGAAACCTGACACCCTTACAGATTTATGAGCTCTTCTTGTAAAGATTGTACTGTCTTCTGCATTGTCTAATATGGCACTAATCTGTTTCCAGTCACTGGCGATATCTGCAGGCAATTTACAAATGTCCTCAGTGGCCCCTTGGGTTTCCTTTTTCAATGATCAGCAATCTCTCCCTTCATGTCTCTCATATAATCTAGCAGGTCTTGTTTTGTCAGTGCCTGCAAGTTGGAACTGTGGGGCTCCATGGTTGTACATGGATCAAGTCTTGGGTGCTCTCTGTTCAGCACCCCTACCGGTAGGTGTAGAGGCCCAGATAGAGGACAGTGTTTTAGCCTTATTGGAGGCCTTTCACAGCAATATCATTTGTTGCTCTCAAACCTTGTCCAAACCTGGTCCTTCGCAGGGATGAATGCAGTGGTCAGGAGAGGGTATTACAGTTGCTCTAGGGCAAGAACGCACCCCCTGCGTGCCCTGCAATGGGATGAACGGTGGCGTATTAGCAGGCCCAGTTTGTCAGCCTTCACGCACATCTGATGTGAGGGTGTGTTGAGCAGGGACTGAAAAACTGCAGATAGTGTTTCATACTGGGCTAATCCGTGAGTGGCGGAAGCCCGGCTCCTGTCAACTGTTCAACTGCAGGCATAGGGTTCACCTGCTGTATGGGTCTTCTGCCCTGCAGAACCACTCGGGTAGCCGCTATGAGAAACCTGAAGGTGTCTCCCGAATTAGACCCCGGTATCTGTTATCCAGGTGGCCAGGACATGGCCAATCGCTATTGGAACCAGTTCCTGGGGGTGGACCAGTGAGGGAGGATCACCTGGATGGGGGGTCCTCGGGGAGTGGAACGGAAATATCGAAGGGTGAGATGCAGTATTGCCCTTCTATTAATCCCGCTTTCGTATCCTACTACATAGGACACTCAACTTCTCTAACCCCCGCCCCTTTCCAATACAAACACTTTTCCACACCACGAAAGACTACGGACCAACACCAGAGCCGCTTCCCTGACATTTCCCAATACAAGGGTCAGGCAAAGTCTGGCAATCAACCAGAATCACACACACCTGACGACCCTTTCCCTTCCCCACAGGGATAAAACGTAGAGCACAAGAGCGCAATACAAGCAAGACAGACTGCACGACGTGAAAGCTAACTCAATACAGCAGTTCAAGAGGAGGCGAAAGACCGCGAATACCAAGAGGGTGACAAGGAGAGAAGCAACCTTGCCCTTTCTGATCAAAGCCTGTGAAACGTCCGCAGACGGAAACATAAGACTGCAAACAAAGGCCAGCGTGTGTTGCAGCAGATGTCAATGGCACATGAAAACCCTCCTCTACTGATAACCAAGCCGGGGAGAGACGTGGGTCTCCGTGGTACCAACCTTGACTCGAAGAAGAAGAAGAAGAAGAAAGGCAAGCGCTTCAGCACAGTCGGTGAGTTGAGAGTAGAATCGATAAGAAACCGAACTGTGTTGAATGAAAAGTAGCTACCGGCTAATATGAACTTTGAAAGGCTTAACAACACGATGGATGGAGAAGGGGGAAAACCGGTAACAGTGGAGGCCGGCACCATGTGGGCGATCTAGCAGGAAACTCTGGGCGATTACCTAAAACCGGAAGCCCTTGGGAAGAGGCGAAAGGAGGTGAAAGTGGTCATACAGGGGTCTTGTAAAATCCTCTGTACCATCGAAAGTCTTTGACAGTCAAAGTAATTAAAAGCAAAGGGGAGATGAATCCTGATTGGTGAAACTAGCGCATGGACAGTGTGTGTACAAGAATTGGCAAGAGTGAACCTGAAAGAGGGATGCCGATGGAAAGGGGCAAAGTCTAAAGTCCTGCAGAACAGTGGGTTGACGAGTGTGAACCTGGCAGAGGGTTGTCCAGAGAGAACTGTTTCCTAAAAATTGGCAAGAGTGAACCCGGCAGAGGGATGTCGACAAGAAGGGGTGAAGCCCGACGCCTCAAGGAACATTTTGTGTTGACAAAGGTGAACCCACACAAGGGAAGTTCACAGTGAATTGTTGAAAATAAATTGTGCTAAAATGACAGAGAAGATTGTTTTTGAAATACAAACCAGAGTGAACCCGGCAGAGGGAGGCGAACATTCAAGAGGGGGCTAAGCCCGGAAGAGGGGAACCCAGGGATGAAGCGAGCATTACTCAGGAGGCGAAGAACTGTTTAAAAAGATGTTAAGATTTGTGAACCAAGAAAAACCCATAGTGAACCCGAAGGAGGGAGGCTGGCGTACAAAAAGGGTCCGAACCCGACAGAGGGAGAGCCAATGGTGGAAAGTCAACACCCCAAAGGTTCATTGAAAAAGGAACTTTGCATTTGTTTTGTTGAATACGAATCATAAGGGGTTTACGCCCGAAAGAGGGGGGCCCATGGGTGAAGCCATCAACCAAAGTGTACATGAAACAGAACTTGTGTTTGTTGGATACATCAGGCCTCGAAGGCAAGATACCTTTTATTGGAAAGAGACTTAACCACTGAAGAACTGGATAACTGGTGCAGAACTGTCGGCTTGTGGCTGGAAAGTTCGAGCATGTGCAGTGCTCAGGAGATCCATTTTGTTTAATGCTTAAAACGTGGGGAAGGCAGACCCCTGGCAATCACACCCTGACTTATTATTTGTGAACACTTCTTTCTTTATTGAAAATCCTATCCCACACTCCTTCTGTAATTAGTTGATGGGTATTAGCAATATGTTTTTCTTTAGTTTAGGCCCTTTTATTTTGACACAACGCCAGAAGGATTGCCTTATTTTTCATTTGATGTCCGACGCTTGCTCCCATCTTAGATCTAGGTTTAGATTAGGCGTTTTTCTACCCTGCATTTACAGTTTAATAAACATCCTTGAACCGTGATCACTTGTGTCTATCTTTACTGTTGCCACCATGAGTTCCTTACACCGCCCAGTCACAGCCCTTGGATTGGGTGGGACGGGGCAAGGGACGGCCATTGTAACATCTGGGGCTACTGTAATTTTGGGCAAGGTCGACTATCCCTGCTGGGTGCAACCAAGACAGGACAGCAGGTTTGGCAATGGGATACTATTCTCTGTGCAGTCGCCTCAGGCACTCAGCTGCTTTGCCTCATATGCCTGCAGGGAAGCTGGCCGCAGCCCTGAGCCTGTGTGATCTAACCTGCTCTGCATACGCTCCTCCACGGGCACTCTGCCTCGATTTGTCTGCCTTTACCGACCCTACGGCTGCTGCGGCTGTTGCCTGTCCTCTCTCTCGACTTGGGACACATACCTCCCCACCTGTAGTGGCCGGAGCAATTTTGGAAGGAGGCAATTAAGGGAGCCACAGGCCATGCCCCTGCAAGCAGATTTAATATGGAAAATGCCAGACACCTCTTTAGGTAAGCCAGATAACACTTATTAAATGCTATTCAAGATCACCTGTTCATGTGCTTTCTCCAACTGTTGGACAAGATCTTCACGCTCGTGGGCTGCAAAGTGGCGGGCCCCAACCTCTTCATCACCAAGTCTTTGCTTTGCTATGGTCATTCTGAGGAGCTATACAGAGTACAAAATAAAGACAGTAAACAAAAAGGTAAAACACGCATCACCTTCCTTTGCTCAAGTAAGCAAGAAAACTGACACAATTAAAATGCACTGTAAAACCATAATACATATATTGAAGCATAGCAATGTATTTGTGAACTTGCCTTCTATATTTTTCAATTGAGCAGATGGATTTTAAAAGTTGATTGAGACTAGCATGAAAAGAAAACAGCGAACATAGTTTACCAGGGACTTCCCTTATGTAGAAGAGGCTATTGACCATCTTCCATTTTGTTAGTATTGTCTACCCCACCACAATCTGAATATATTTGGTGTCCAGTGAAAATGTTGCCAAGCAAAAAGCAGTCATAGAATTCAGCTGAAAGTATCAAAAAATGTAGTGCTGCTAGGGTAATTATTAGGGTTAAGGCGGGGTTTGTGGGCTTGTGATTGCCTGGTTTAGGATTAGAAAAGGGGTTAGGATAAGGATAGGGGTTATGGTTAGAGTAAGAATTTTGGTTAGAAATAGGCTAAGAGGTTGGTTGCCGCAGGGCTGGTGATATTGGGGTTTGGTTAGTTGTTAGGGTAGATTAAGTGTCAGTTTAAGTATTAGGGTAGGGGTTATAGTAAGGCTAGGGCTAATAGAGGAATGGTTTGGGTAAGTGTTTAAGAAAGGGATAAGGAAGTTGGGGAGGGCTGGTGATGCTGGCATTGGATAGGGGTTTGGATAAGCCTAGTGGTTAGAGCAAAGTAAGCACAAGGGTAAGGCTAAGGTTAGGATTAGAGTAAGGGTTTGGGTTAGGGAAAGAGCTGTGTCGTTTGTAGCGAGCTGGTGATGAGGTTGTTATTAGGTTCACTGTTCATTTTTCCATTGATTTTTTTTATTGAGTAACATACAAATAAAATGCTTTAGCACACTGCAGGGTTAGTGTTCTGTAAGAGTTCAGGGTAGTAATTACAATTAGGGGAAAGTTTAGGAATGGAGTTAGGGTGATTGCATAGGTATTATTAAAGGTTTGGTTACAGCCTTAGACTTTTGTATATTTAAAAA